>NC_070648.1:5909939-6209939 GCF_947347685.1 Pleuronectes platessa
CCTATGTGGAGAATACGTAGCCCCCCCTCTCTCTTATCTTTATGACTGCTTGTGTGGCTGTAGTGGATGGGCAGAGGGGGACATTTAATAATGTGATTGGTAAAATTGGTAAAATTTAAATTCCAGGACAACAGAAGGGGAATTCAAAGTCTGGCATCCAGGCTATATTTCCCGATATGATAGCTGCAAATGTTTTCTAGTGTAAAATGTAATTAATGGGCAAAACTAACAAAGTTAATAAATATTATATAGAATGTGAAAGTGTAGTCACCGGCCCAACACATTTTTGTTCAAGATCTTTGTATTTTCTGCTTTTTGGATTTTTTAGATCGTCAGTAAATGTCTGTTTAGGCAAGTCCACTGAGACGGTGTAAATAGGTTGAGAAGCCACAGTTGTAGTTGTTATTGTTGTAGGTGCAGCGGTAGTTGGTGCACAAAACAAATACGGCCACCTTTGGCTGACTTGTGTCCCAAATCTGGCAAACAGGAGTGGCATCATTCTTCATGGGATGTGGGTCAAATCTGGCCCAAAATAATTTTGCTGTGTTGGTTTGAGACTGAAATAGGTTGTTTTTTTCAAATGACTCAAACTACACATAAAGGTTAAAAGTCTGATCGACCCTCTCTTCACCCACCAACATTTTAAAAAACATCACAAAAGAGATGACAAACTTTTAAAACATTTGTTTATTTGCGAAGTTTTTGACAGAAACCAGAGAAACTATAAGGAATCTTACAGAACAAAGAAATGTGTGATTAAATAAATTCTCTTTATATAATTACGAAAATTGACAGTGCATAATTTTCACATATATACCAGATACACCATGACCTTATCTATAATACAAGAGGTCGCATTGTGAAGCCCGCTATGACCTGCATGTGTTCCTTCATTTAATTTAAGATATAAAACTTAAACATTCATTTTACATGAATTTGGAGATTATAGAAAAGTTTAGATAAGACGACAATAATACCGAACAAAGTCGAATATTGCTACGCCACAGTGCTCAGGGAAGTCAGATACATTTTTACTTTAACAGTGCAACAGTACAGATATTTTTTTAACTCCCCAGTGTTTCATAGATAGTGTTGTTATGTTTCAAAAGAACAGAAGCTTAAAGGCAGCTGTGTCATTCTGTCCAGTATCAACAACAAATAAAAAAAATCAACAATCTGGGATTCTTGCTGACGATAAAGTCCTTTTTCATTCCAGACATGACGTTCTTGTTCTCATGGGAATTCATAACAAACTCAGCGCAGATGCTAATGCTGGCTGGACAGTAGCCATGACACAAGCACCAGACAGGATGCAGTGACGAGACTGATCTGTTGACTGACTCCACTTGAAGCTGTTAATGAGGAGAAAATAAATCAAAACATTAGTTTGAGAAATACTTTTTCGGCCTGTGAAGTTTTCCTAACAAGCAGAACTCAGTATCTCTTACCTATGCCTTCCACGGTGATGGAGCTGCCTTCAATGTCGAAGCCGGTGACTGATGAAGCTGCCTTAAGCAAAACGTCTGCAATTGCAGTGTTGTCAGGAACAGATGTGCCAGTGAAGCGGAGGTCACAAGTATTGTAGATTGATCCATTACTGCAGGAGGAGAAACAAATAAATGTTGAATAAAAAATCTGATTTAGGCTGCAATCCTGAAAATGTAACAATATGTCAACAAATTACCTGAATTTCATCACTTCGAAGGAAGAGAAGGATGAGAATTCCTTTTTATATAGAGGTTCAAGCTGCAGAAACAGAAAACACATGGTATTTAAAAAAAAAAAACTTGTTTTATGCTCTATGTACTTTCAGTTGACATTATTTTGACACAATAATTTGAAGCCACAGGTTTTACTTTGAGAAGAGGCTTACCTGACTCTTTATGTTAGCAGCTCTTCCTTTAAAAGCAGCAGATGATGTATCCAACAAGTCGGTTGTGAATGTTTGCAGAACAGACCTGAACACCACTCGCTTTGTTGTGATGGCAGCAGTTGTTGGTGCTGCAGTTGTAGTTGTTTTAGCTGTTGTTGCTGCAGCTGTAGCTGTTGTTGCTGCAGTTGTAGTTGTTTTTGCTGTTGTTGCCACAGCTGTAGCTGTTGTTGCTGCAGTTGTAGTTGTTTTTGCTGCAGTTGTAGCTGTTGTTGCTGCAGCTGTAGTTGTTGTTGCTGAAGTTGTTGTTGCTGTAGTTGCTGCTGTTGTTGCTGCAGTTGTAGTTGTTGCTGCTGCAGTTGTAGCTGTTGCTGCTGCAGTTGTAACTGTTGTTGCTGCAGTTGTTGCTGCAGCTGCTGCTGTTGCTGCTGCAGTTGTAGCTGTTGCTGCTGCAGTTGTTGCTGCTGCAGTTGTAACTGTTGTTGCTGCAGTTGTTGCTGCAGCTGCTGCTGTTGTTGCTGCAGTTGTAGCTGTTGCTGCTGCAGTTGTAGCTGTTGTTGCTGCAGCTGCTGCTGTTGTTGCTGCAGTTGTAGCTGTTGCTGTTGTAGCTGTTGCTGCTGCAGTTGTAGCTGTTGCTGTTGCTGCAGTTGTTGCTGCTGCAGTTGTTGCTGCAGCTGCTGCTGTTGTTGCTGCAGTTGTAGCTGTTGTTGCTGCAGTTGTTGTTGCTGCAGTTGTAGTTGAAACTGGACTTTCTATAACACATTTTTTTTAAGTGTAAATGAATAAATCAATATTTATCTGTTGTAAGAATTAAGTTAATAATAAAGCCATTAAAGAACGAGTATTTTAGATGGGTAAATGGAAGCAAAGACTATTGAATGTTGACACACACACACACACAGGCACTGTTGATAGGTTGATTTCAACTGTACGGAACTGAAAATCTTTAAGTTGTTCTAATAAATCTTTATTTTACCTCATTGTCTTGTATAGAAACCCAATTTTGAATGTGACTCATTTAAAACTAGCATCAGTGGCACATGGCTTTTCATACGGTGCTCCCCCTATACTGTTCACTTTCCCTAGCTACTAAACAATAATTTCTACATGAACAGAGAGCCCAGAAATCAAAAGACTCTATGGGAACGCTTCTCAAGTTAATGTTGGTCAGCTGAAAAGAGCTCTTTTACACAATAGGGTTGATCAGTTATGGTTCAATGATAAAAATAAAGTAATTACAAACAACAGAAATCACTCCCACCCGTTTTCCCTATCCAACCTCATTCAAAAAAAGACGTATCTATGTCACATGTGACGCCATTAAGCAATCTATTGACTTTAAGCTACATTTTAGAGAGCCAATGGCTACTTCTGGTGAGATTTTTTTGGATTACTGTTATAAGCAGTTTTTCCCTAAGTATTAAGAGACAACGCTTCTCTGCAGAGGAAACAGCTCTGCTGGTGCTCAAAGGCAAAGTACATTAGCAGATAATCTACGTAACAACAGTGTACATGCTGTGAGATAGATGTTGTATTTACTTACCTAGTACTTTGATTGTGCTGGAATCTATTGTCACGTTGAAGGTGCTGTTTGGACTATTTACAGCTGTTACTAAGGTTTCAGCAACAACAGCATCCGCTGGAAGTTCTGAAGTGGTAGAATTCGGATAGAACCCAACGTTCAAATCTACAACAACTCCATCTGCTCTAGTTGGTCCTCGCCTACGTCACGAAACCAAACAAGTATTAATAAAAAAAAATCCTGAGTGCAGATTAATCAAAATGTAAAAATTGTACAAGCAACTATCAACGCAGTCAGCAACCCTGAGTTTAAACAATATTTGTAAAATAAAAAAAATGTTTTTACCTGAACCCTTTCACGCTGCACTTGTCGAACTTATCACCAAATCTTTTCTTGTATATTTTGTTGCACTGCAAAAAAAGAAGCAACATTTAGACGATGGGAAGATTTCAAAGAATTTTCATGAAATAAATTTAAGAATAACTTGATATTCGGGTGGAAATAAATCATCACAACTGGTCTCTAGTCTAAAATGTAATTAATGGGCAAAACTGACACAGTTAATAAATATTATATAGAATGTGAAACTGTACTCACCGGCGGAACAAGACTTTGTTCAAGATCTTTGTATTTACTGCTTTTGGGATTTTTTAGATCGTCATTAAATGTCTGTTTAGGCAAGTCCACTGAGACAGTGTAAATAGGTTGAGAAACCGCAGTTGTAGTTGCCGCAGTTATAGTTGTTATTGTTGTAGGTGCTGCAGTAGTAGTTGCAGCGGTAGTTGCAGCAGTAGTTGGTGCAGCGGTTGTAGGTGCAGCGGTAGTTGGTGCAGGGGTAGTTGGTGCAGCGGTAGTTGGTGCAGCGGTAGTTGGTGCAACGGTTGTAGGTGCAGGGGTAGTTGGTGCAGCAGTAGTTGGTGCTGCAGTAGTAGGTGCAGCGGTAGTTGGTGCAGCGGTAGTAGGTGCAGCGGTAGTTGGTGCAGTGGTAGTTGGTGCAGCGGAAGTTGGTTCTGCAGTAGAAGGTGCAGAGGTAGTTGGTGCAGCGGTAGTTGGTGCAGCAGTAGTTTGTTCTGCAGTAGTAGGTGCAGTGGTAGTTGGTGCAGCGGTAGTAGGTGCAGGGGTAGTTGGTGCAGCGGTTGTAGGTGCAGCGGTAGTTGGTGCAGCGGTAGTTGGTGCAGCGGTTGTAGGTGCAGCGGTAGTTGGTGCAGCAGTTGTTGGTGAAGCGGTTGTAGATGCAGGGGTAGTTGGTGCAGCGGTTGTAGGTGCAGCGGTAGTTGGTGCAGGGGTAGTTGGTGCAGCGGTAGTAGGTGCAGGGGTAGTTGGTGCAGCGGTTGTAGGAGCAGCGGTAGTTGGTGCAGCGGTAGTTGGTGCAGCGGTTGTAGGTGCAGCGGTAGTTGGTGCAGCGGTAGTTGGTGCAGCGGTATTAGGTGCAGCGGTAGTTGGTTCAGCAGTAGTTGGTGCTGCAGTAGTAGGTGCAGCAGTAGTTGGTGCAGCGGTAGTAGGTGCAGCGGTAGTAGATGCAGCTGTAGTTTGTGCAGCAGTAGTTGGTGCAGCGGTTGTAGGTGCAGTGGTAGTTGGTGGAGCGGTAGTCGTTACAGCTGTAGTTGGTGCAGCGGTAGTTGGTGCAGCTGTTGTAGGTGCAGCGGTAGTTGGTGCAGCAGTAGTTGGTGCTGCAGTAGTAGATGCTGCAGTAGTAGGTAAAGCAGTAGTTGGTGCAGCGGTTGTAGGTGCAGCGGTAGTTGCAGCGGTTGTAGTTGCAGCAGTAGTAGGCGCAGCGGTAGTTGGTGAAGCGGTTGTAGGTGCAACCGTAGTTGATGCAGCAGTAATTGGTGCAGCTGTTGTAGGTGTAGCGGTAGTTGAAGCAGCTGTTGAAGGTACAGCGGTAGTTGGTGCAGCTGTAGATGGTGCAGCAGTAGTTGGTGCAGCGGTCGTAGGTGCAGCGGTAGTTGATGCAGCTGTTGAAGGTGCAGCATTAGTAGGGGCAGGGGTTGTAGCTGCAGCCATTGTTGGTGCAGCGGTAGTTGATGCAGCTGTTGTAGGTGCAGCGGTAGTTGGTGCAGCTGTTGTAGGTGCAGCGGTAGTAGATGCAGCTGTAGTTGGTGCAGCGGTAGTCGGTGCAGCTGTAGTTGGTGTAGCAGTAGTCGGTGCAGCGGTAGTAGGTGCAGCGGTAGTTGGTGCAGCGGTTGTGAGTTCAGCGGTAGTAGGTGCAGCGGTAGTTGGTGCAGCGGTAGTAGGTACAGCAGAAGTTGGTGTAGCTGTAGTTGGTGCAGCGGTAGTAGGTACAGCAGAAGTTGGTGCAGCTGTTGTAGGTGCAGCGGTAGTTGGTGCAGCAGTAGTTGGTGCTGCAGTAGTAGATGCTGCAGTAGTAGGTAAAGCAGTAGTTGGTGCAGCGGTTGTAGGTGCAGCGGTAGTTGCAGCGGTTGTAGTTGCAGCAGTAGTAGGCGCAGCGGTAGTTGGTGAAGCGGTTGTAGGTGCAACCGTAGTTGATGCAGCAGTAATTGGTGCAGCTGTTGTAGGTGTAGCGGTAGTTGAAGCAGCTGTTGAAGGTGCAGCGGTAGTTGGTGCAGCTGTAGATGGTGCAGCAGTAGTTGGTGCAGCGGTCGTAGGTGCAGCGGTAGTTGATGCAGCTGTTGAAGGTGCAGCATTAGTAGGGGCAGGGGTTGTAGCTGCAGCCATTGTTGGTGCAGCGGTAGTTGATGCAGCTGTTGTAGGGGCAGCGGTTGTAGGTGCAGCGGTAGTAGATGCACCTGTAGTTTGTGCAGCAGTAGTTGGTGCAGCGGTTGTAGGTGCAGCGGTAGTTGGTGCAGCTGTAGTTGGTGCAGCTGTAGTTAGTGCAGCAGAAGTTGGTGCAGCTGTAGTTGGTGCAGCGGTAGTTAGTGCAACGGTAGTCGGTGCAGCAGTAGTCGGTGCAGCGGTAGTAGGTGCAGCGGTAGTTGGTGCAGCGGTTGTGAGTTCAGCGGTAGTAGGTGCAGCGGTAGTTGGTGTAGCGGTAGTTTGTGCAGCAGTAGTTGTTGCAGCAGTAGTTGGTGCAGCTGTTGTAGGCGCAGCGGTAGTTGGGGCAGCGGTAGTTGGTGCAGCCGTAGTTGGTGCAGCAGAAGTTGGGGCAGCTGTAGTTGGTACAGCAGAAGTTTGTGAAGCTGTTGTAGGTGCAGCAGTAGTTGGTGCTGCAGTAGCAGGTGCAGCAGTAGTTGGTGCAGCGGTAGTAGATGCAGCGGTAGTTGCTGCAGCGGTTGTAGGTGCAGCGGTAGTAGTTGCAGCTGTAGTTGGTACAGCAGTAGTTGGTGCTGCAGTAGCAGGTATAGCAGTAGTTGGTGCAGCGGTTGTAGGCGCAGAGGTAGTTGGTGCAGCGGTAGTTGGTGCAGCGGTAGTTGGTGCAGCATTAGTTGGGGCAGCTGTAGTTGGTACAAGAGAAGTTGGTGCAGCTGTTGTAGGTGCAGCAGTAGTTGGTGCAGCGGTTGTAAATGCAGCGTTAGTTGGTGCAGCGGTTGTAGGTGCAGCGGTAGTAGGTGCAGCGGCAGTTGGTGCTGCAGTAGTAGGTGCAGCAGTAGTTGGTGCAGTGGTAGTAAGTGCAGAGGTAGTTGGTGCAGAAGTAGTTGGTGCAGCGGTAGTTGGTGCAGCGGTTGTAGGTGCAGCGGTTGTGGGTTCAGCGGTAGTTGGTGCAACGGTAGTTGTTGCAGCAGTAGTTGGTGCAGCGGTTGTAGGTGCAGCGGTAGTTGGTGCAGCAGTAGTTGGTGGAGCTGTAGTTGGTGCAGCGGTAGTAGGTGCACCGGTTGTGGGTTCAGCGGTTGTAGGTGCAGCGGTAGTTGGTGCAGCGGTAGTTGGTGGAGCTGTAGTTGGTGCAGCTGTAGTTGGGGCAGCTGTAGTTGGTACAGCAGTAGTTGGTGCTGCAGTAGTTGGTGCAGTGGTAGTAGGAATAGCGGTAGTAAGTTCAGCGGTACTTGGTGCAGCGGTAGTAGGAACAGCGGTAGTTGGTGCAGCGGTTGTAGGTGCAGCGGTAGTAGGTGCAGCAGTAGTTGGTGCAGAAGTTGTAGGTGCAGCTGTAGTTGGTGCAGCAGTTGTTGGTGCAGCGGTTGTAGATGCAGCGCTTGTAGGTGCAGCGGCAGTTGGTGCAGCACTAGTTGGTGCTGCAGTTGTAGGTGCAGCATTAGTTGGTGCAGCGGTAGTATGTGCAGCGGTAGTTGGTGCGGCGGAAGTTGGTGCACCGGTAGTTGATGCAGCCGTTGTTGGTGCAGCGGTAGTTGAAGCAGCTGTTGTAGGTGCAGCGGTAGTTGGTGCAGCTGTTGCAGTTGCAGCGGTTGTAGGTGCAGCGGTAGTAGGTGCAGCGGTAGTAGATGCAGCTGTAGTTTGTGCAGCAGTAGTTGGTGCAGCGGTTGTAGGTGCAGCGGCAGTTGCTGCAGCGGTAGTTGGTGCAATGGTAGTTGTTGCAGCAGTAGTTGGTGCAGCGGTTGTAGGTGCAGCGGTAGTAGGAATAGCGGTAGTAAGTTCAGCAGTAGTTGGTGCAGCGGTAGTAGGAACAGCAGTAGTTGGTGCAGCGGTTATAGGTGCAGCGGTAGTAGGTGCAGCGGTAGTTGGTGCAGAGGTTGTAGGTGCAGCGGTAGTAGGTGCAGCGGTAGTTGGTGCAGAAGTTGTAGGTGCAGCTGTAGTTGCTGCAGTAGTTGTTGGTGCAGCGGTTGTAGATGCAGCGCTTGTTGGTGCAGCGGTAGTTGGTGCACCGGTAGTTGATGCAGCGATTGTAGGTGCAGCTGTAGTTGGTGCAGCTGTAGTTGGTGCAGCAGTTGTTGGTGCAGCGGTTGTAGGTGCAGCAGTAGTTGGTGCAGCGGTTGTAAGTGCAGCGGTAGTTGATGCAGCTGTTGCAGGTGCAGCGGTAGTAGGGGCAGCGGTTGTGGGTGCAGCGGTAGTTGGTGCAGCGGTTGTAGGTGCAGCGGTAGTTGGTGCAGCTGTAGTTGTTACAGCAGAAGTTGATGCAGATGTTGTAGGTGCAGCGGTAGTTGGTGCAGCAGTAGTTGGTGCTGCAGTTGTAGGTGCAGCATTAGTTGGTGCAGCGGTAGTATGTGCAGCGGTAGTTGTTGCGGCGGAAGTTGGTGCACCGGTAGTTGATGCAGCGATTGTAGGTGCAGCTGTAGTTGGTGCAGCTGTAGTTGGTGCAGCAGTTGTTGGTGCAGCGGTTGTAGGTGTAGCAGTAGTTGGTGCAGCCGTTGTTGGTGCAGCGGTAGTTGAAGCAGCTGTTGTAGGTGCAGCGGTTGTAGGTGCAGCGGTAGTAGATGCAGCTGTAGTTTGTGCAGCAGTAGTTGGAGCAGCGGTTGTAGGTGCAGCGGTAGTTGGTGCAGCGGTTGTAGGTGCAGTGGTAGTTGGTGCAGCGGTTGGAGCTGCAGCCGTTGTTGGTGCAGCGGTAGTTGAAGCAGCTGTCGTAGGTGCAGCGGTAGTTGGTGCAGCAGTAGTTGGTGCTGCAGTTGTAGGTTCAGCATTAGTTGGTGCAGCGGTAGTATGTGCAGCGGTAGTTGGTGTGGCGGTAGTTGGTGCAGGAGTAGTTGGTGCAGGAGTAGTTGGTGCAGCGGTTGTAGGTGCAGCCGTAGTTGTAGTTATTGTTGAGGGAGGTGTTGTTGTTGGTGTTGGAGTTGGACTTGTAGTTGTAGTTGTACCTTCGCCACCCACGATGACGGAGCTGCCTTCAATGTCGAAGCCAGTGACTGAAGAAGTGGCATTTAGCAAAACGTTTGCAATCGCAGTGTTGTTTGGAGCAGATGTGCCGTTGAAGGTGAGGACACAATCATTGATGATTGATCCATTTCTGCAGCAGAGGAGAAACAAGTTGATGTTGAATGAAATGTCAGATTTAGCCTGCAATCCAGAAAATAAGTGAACAAATTACCTGAATTTCACCACTTCGAAGGAAACGAAGTAGGGGAATTCATTTTTGTACCGCGGTTCAAGCTGCAGGAACAGAAAACATAAGGTATTTAAAAAACTTGTTTAATGCTATTTCACTTGAATAAGAAATACTGAAATAGAAAACACAATAATGTGAAGCCACCGGTTTAATTCATGAAAAGAGGCCTACCTGATTTTTTATGTTAGCAGCTCTTCCTTTAAAACCAGTAGATGATGGATCCAACAAGTCGCTTGTGAATATGTACAGAAGAGACCTGAAAATCACTTGCTTTGTTGTGATGGCGGGGGTTGTTGGTACTGAAGTTGTAGTTGTTGTTAGGGTAGGGGTTGTAGTTGTTGGGGTTGGGGTTGTAGTTGTTGTAGGGGTTGGTGTTGTAGTTGTAGTTGTTGTTGGGGTAGGTATTGTTGTTGTTGTTGCAGTTGGTGTAGTTGTCGGGGTTGGTGTTGTAGTTGTTGTTGCAGTTGGTGTTGTTGTTGGTGTTGTTGTTGTTGTCGGGGTTGTAGTTGTTGTTGTAGTTGTTGTTGTTGGTTGTGTTACAGTTGTTGTTGGAGTTGTTGTAAGGGAAGGTGTTGTAGTTGTTGTTGTAGTTGGTGTTGTTGGTTTTGTAGTTGTTGTCGGGGTTGTAGTTGTTGTCGCGGTTGGTGTTGTTGTTGGTGTTATAGTTGTTGTTGGAGCTGTTGTAGGGGAAGGTGTTGTAGTTGTTGTTGGAGTTGGTGTTGTAGTTGTTATTGGGGTTGGTGTTATAGTTGTTGTTGGAGTCGGTGCTGTTGGTATTGTAGTTGTTGTTGGAGTTGTTGTTGTTGTAGGGGAAGGTGTTGTAGTTGTTGTTGGAGTTGGTGATGTTGTTGTTGTCGGGCTTGGTGTCGTAGTTGTTGTCGCGGTTGGTGTTGTTGTTGGTCTTATAGTTGTCATTGGAGTTGTTGTAGGGGAAGGTGTTGTAGTTGTTGTTGGAGTTGGTGTTGTAGTTGTTGTTGGGGTTGGTGTTATAGTTGTTGTTTGAGTCGTTGTTGGTGTTGTTGGATTTGCAGTTGTTGTTGGTATTGTAGTTGTTGTTGTAGGGGAAGGTGTTGTAGTTGTTGTTGGGGTTGGTGTTGTAGTTGGTGTTGGTGTTGTTGTCGGGCTTGGTGTTGTAGTTGTTGTCGCGGTTGGTGTTGTTGTTGGTGTTATAGTTGTTGTTGGATTTGTTGTAGGGGAAGGTGTTTTAGTTGTTGTTGGAGTTGGTGTTGTAGTTGTTGTTGGGGTTGGTGTTGTAGTTGGTGTTGTTGTCGGGGTTGGTGTTGTAGTTGTTGTTGCAGTTGGTGTTGGAGTTGTTGTTGTTGTAGGGGAAGGTGTTGTAGTTGTTGATGGAATTGGTGTTGTTGTCGTTGTCGCAGTTGGTGTTGTTGGTGTTGTAGTTGTTGTTGTAGTTGGTGTTGTTGTTGGGGTTGGTGTTGTAGTTGTTGTTGCAGTTGGTTCTGGTGTTGTAGTTGTTATTGGAGTTGTTGTTGTTGTAGGGGTTGTAGTTGTTGTCGCGGTTGGTGTTGTTGTTGGTGTTATAGTTGTTGTAGGAGAAAGTGTTGGAGTTGTTGTTGGAGTTGGTGTTGTAGTTGTTGCTTGAGTTGTTGTAGGGGAAGGTGTTGTAGTTGTTGTTGTAGTTGGTGTTGTTGTCGGGGTTGGTGTTGTAGTTGTTGTTGCAGTTGGTGTTGGTGTTGTAGTTGTTATTGTAGTTGTTGTTGTTGTAGGGGTTGTAGTTGTTGTCGCGGTTGGTGTTGTTGTTGGTGTTATAGTTGTTGTTGGAGTTGTTGTAGGGGAAGGTGTTGTAGTTGTTGTCGGAGTTGGTGTTGTAGTTGTTGTTGGAGTTGGTGTTGTAGTTGTTGTTTGAGTCGTTGTTGGTGTTGTTGGATTTGTAGTTGTTGTTGGTATTGTAGTTGTTGTTGGAGTTGTTGTTGTAGGGGAAGGTGTTGTAGTTGTTGTTGGGGTTGGTGTGGTTGTCGGGCTTGGTGTTGTAGTTGTTTTCGCGGTTGGTGTTGTTGTTGGTGTTATAGTTGTTGTTGGATTTGTTGTAGGGGAAGGTGTTGTAGTTGTTGTTGGAGTATGTGTTGTAGTTGTTGTTGGGGTTGGTGTTGTAGTTGGTGTTGTTGTCGGGGTTGGTGTTGTAGTTGTTGTTGCAGTTGGTGTTGGAGTTGTTGTTGTAGGGGAAGGTGTTGTAGTTGTTGATGGAGTTGGTGTTGTTGTCGCAGTTGGTGTTGTTGGTGTTGTAGTTGTTGTTGGAGTTGTTGTTGTAGGGGAAGGTGTTGTAGTTGTTGTTGGAGTTGGTGTTGTAGTTGTTGTTGGGGTTGCTGTTGTAGTTGGTGTTGTTGATGGAGTTGGTGTTGTTGTCGTTGTCGCAGTTGTTGTTGCAGTTGGTGTTGGTGTTGTAGTTGTTATTGGAGTTGTTGTTGTTGTAGGGGTTGTAGTTGTTGTCGCGGTTGGTGTTGTTGTTGTTGTTATAGTTGTTGTTGGAGTTGTTGTAGGGGAAGGTGTTGGAGTTGGTGTTATAGTTGTTGTTTGAGTCGTTGTTGGTGTTGTTGGATTTGTAGTTGTTGTTGGTATTGTAGTTGTAGTTGGTGTTGTTGTCGGGCTTGGTGTTGTAGTTGTTGTCGCGGCTGGTGTTGTTGTTGGTGTTATAGTTGTTGTTGGATTTGTTATAGGGGAAGGTGTTGTAGTTGTTGTTGGAGTTGGTGTTGTAGTTGTTGTTGGGGTTGGTGTTGTAGTTGGTGTTGTTGTCGGGGTTGGTGTTGTAGTTGTTGTTGCAGTTGGTGTTGGAGTTGTTGTTGTTGTAGGGGAAGGTGTTGTAGTTGTTGATGGAGTTGGTGTTGTTGTCGTTGTCGCAGTTGTTGTTGTTGGTGTTGTAGTTGTTGTTGGAGTTGTTGTTGTAGGGGAAGGTGTTGTAGTTGTTGTTGGAGTTGGTGTTGTAGTTGTTGTTGGGGTTGCTGTTGTAGTTGGTGTTGTTGTTGTTGATGGAGTTGGTGTTGTTGTCGTTGTCGCGGTTGGTGTTGTTGTTGGTGTTGTAGTTGTTGTTGGAGTTGTTGTTGTAGAGGAAGGTGTTATAGTTGTTGTTGGTGTTGAAGTTGGTGTTGTTGTTGTTGTTTTAGTTGTTGTTGTTGTAGGGGAAGGTGTTGTAGTTGTTGTTGGAGTTGTTGTTGTTATTGTTGTTGTTGGGCTTGGTGTTGTAGTTGTTGTCGCGGTTGGTGTTGTTTGTGTTATAGTTGTTGTTGGAGTTGTTGTAGGGGAAGGTGTTGTAGATGTTGTTGTCGTTGTTGTTGGGGTTGTAGTTGGTGTTGTTGTTGTTGATGGAGTTGGTGTTGTAGAGGAAGGTGTTGTAGATGTTGTTGGAGTTGGTGTTGTAGTTGTTGTTTGGGTTGGTGTTGTAGTTGGTGTTGTTGTCGGGGTTGGTGTTGGAGTTGTTGTTGTTATTGTTGTTGTTGGGCTTGGTGTTGTAGTTGTTGTTGGGGTTGTAGTTGTTGTGTGTGTCGGGGTCGTTGTTGTAGTTGCAGTTGTAGTGGTTGATGGGGTTGATGTGGTGGTCGTTGTCTGTGTTGTAGTTGTAGTTGTTGTTGGGGTTGGTGTAGTAGTTGTTGGGATTGTAGTTGTTGTTAGGGTAGGTGTAGTAGTTGTTGAAAGGGTCGGTGTTGTAGTTGTTGTTGGGTTTGGAGTTGTTGTGGGTGTTGGAGTCGTTGTTGGAGTTGCGGTTGTAGTAGTTGATGGGGCTGGTGTTGTAGTCGTTGTTGGTGTTGTAGTTGTTATTGGGGTTGGTGTAGTGGTTGGTGTTGTTGTTGCAGTTGGGGTTGGAGTAGGTGCTGTAGTTGTTGAAGGGGTCGGTGTTGTAGTTGTTGTTGGAGTTGGTGTTAAAGTAGTTGTAGTTGGTGTTGTTGTTGTTGTTGTTGTTGTAGGGGTTGGTGTTTGAGTAGTTGTGGGGTTTGTTGTAGTAGTAGTTGAAGGGGTTGGTGTTGTAGTTGTAGTTGTTGTCGGGGTAGGTGTTGTAGTTGTTGTTGAAGATGGTGTTGTTGTCGGGGTTGGTGCTGTAGTTGTTGTTGTATTTGTAGTTGTTGTTGGGGTCGGTGTTGTAGTTGTTGTTTGGAAAGGTGTTGTTGTTGGACTTGTAGTTGTAGTTGTACCTTCGCCATCCACGGTGACGGAGCTGCCTTCAATGTCGAAGCCAGTGACTGATGAAGTTGCATTGAGCAAAACGTCTGAAATTGCAGTGTTGTTAGGACCAGATGTGTCGTTGAAGGTAAGGTCCAAAACATTGACGATTGATCCATTTCTGCAGGAGGAGAAGAACATTTATTTTGAATGAAATGCCGGATTAAGTCTGCAATCCTGAAAATGTAACAATATGTGAACAAATTACCTGAATTCCTTCACTTTCAAGAAAGAGAAGGAAGAGAATTCGTTTCTGTATAGAGGTTCAAGCTGCAGAAACAGAAAACACATGGTATTAAAAAAAAAGAAAACTTTTTTGGTGCTCAATATACTTTTACTTGATATTATTTTGGCTGTAAACGAAAAGCTTTTATTTTTAGAAGACGCTTACCTGACTCTTTATGTGAGCAGCTCTTTCTTTAAAAGCAGTAGATAATGTATCCAACAAGTCGGTTGTGAATGTTTGCTGAACAGACCTGAACACCACTCGCTTTTTTGTGATGGCAGGGGTTGTTGGTACTGCAGTTGTAGTTGTTGTTGGGGTTGATGTAGTTGTAGTTGGCGTCGGGGTTGATGTTGGAGTTGTTGCTGGAGTTGGTGTTGTAGTTGTAGGGGATGATGTTGTCGTGGTTGTTGGGGTAGGTGTTGTAGTTGTTGTTGGTGTTGTAGTTGTTGTTGGGATAGGTGTTGTAGTTGTAGTTGTTGTAGGGGTTGGTGTTAAAGTAGTTGTAGTTGGTGTTGTTGTTGTTGTTGTTGTAGGGGTTGGTGTTTGAGTAGTTGTGGGGTTTGTTGTAGTAGTAGTTGAAGGGGTTGGTGTTGTAGTTGTAGTTGTTGTCGGGGTAGGTGTTGTAGTTGTTGTTGAAGATGGTGTTGTTGTCGGGGTTGGTGCTGTAGTTGTTGTTGTATTTGTAGTTGTTGTTGGGGTCGGTGTTGTAGTTGTTGTTTGGAAAGGTGTTGTTGTTGGACTTGTAGTTGTAGTTGTACCTTCGCCATCCACGGTGACGGAGCTGCCTTCAATGTCGAAGCCAGTGACTGATGAAGTTGCATTGAGCAAAACGTCTGAAATTGCAGTGTTGTTAGGACCAGATGTGTCGTTGAAGGTAAGGTCCAAAACATTGACGATTGATCCATTTCTGCAGGAGGAGAAGAACATTTATTTTGAATGAAATGTCGGATTAAGTCTGCAATCCTGAAAATGTAACAATATGTGAACAAATTACCTGAATTCCTTCACTTTCAAGAAAGAGAAGGAAGAGAATTCGTTTCTGTATAGAGGTTCAAGCTGAAGAAACAGAAAACACATGGTATTAAAAAAAAAGAAAACTTTTTTGGTGCTCAATATACTTTTACTTGATATTATTTTGGCTGTAAACGAAAAGCTTTTATTTTTAGAAGACGCTTACCTGACTCTTTATGTGAGCAGCTCTTTCTTTAAAAGCAGTAGATAATGTATCCAACAAGTCGGTTGTGAATGTTTGCTGAACAGACCTGAACACCACTCGCTTTTTTGTGATGGCAGGGGTTGTTGGTACTGCAGTTGTAGTTGTTGTTGGGGTTGATGTAGTTGTAGTTGGCGTCGGGGTTGATGTTGGAGTTGTTGCTGGAGTTGGTGTTGTAGTTGTAGGGGATGATGTTGTCGTGGTTGTTGGGGTAGGTGTTGTAGTTGTTGTTGGTGTTGTAGTTGTTGTTGGGATAGGTGTTGTAGTTGTTGTAGGGGTTGGTGTTGTTGGGGTTGGAGTGGTTGTTGGTGTTGTTGGAGTTGATGTTGTAGTTGTTATTGGGGTCGGTGTTGTTGATGCAGTTGGCGTTGTAGTTGTTGTTGGGGTTGGTAAGGTAGTTGTTGAAGGGGTCGGTGTTGTAGTTGTTGTTGGGGTTGGAGTTGTTGTGGGTGTCGGAGTTGTTGTTGTAGTTGCAGTTGTAGTTGTTGATGGGGTTGGTGTTGTAGTCGTTGTTGGTGTTGTAGTTGTTGTTGGGGTTGGTGTAGTAGTTGTTGTTGGGATTGTAGTTGTTGTGGGTGTCGGAGTCGTTGTTGGAGTTGCGGTTGTAGTTGTTGATGGGGCTTGTGTTGTAGTCGTTGTTGGTGTTGTTGTTGTTATTGGGGTTGGTGTAGTAGTTGTTGGGATTGTAGTTGTTGTAAGTGTCTTAGTAGTAGTTGTTGTTGTAATTGTTGTTGTAGTGGTAGGGTTTGGTGTTGTAGTTGTTGGAGTTGGTGTTGTTGTTGTTGTATTGGTTGGTGTTGGAGTTGTTGTGGGGGTTGTTGTAGTAGTCGTTGAATGGGTTGGTGTTGTAGTTGGATTTGTTATTGGGGTAGATGTTGTAGTTGTTGTTGGGGTTGGTGTAGTAGTTGTTGTTGGGATTGTAGTTGTTGTTAGGGTTGGTGTAGTAGTTGTTGAAGGGGTTGGTGTTGTAGTTGTTGATGGGTTTGGAGTTGTTGTGGGTGTCGGAGTCGTTGTTAGAGTTGCGGTTGTAGTTGTTGATGGGGCTGGTGTTGTAGTTGTTGTTGGTGTTGTAGTTGTTATTGGGGTTGGTGTAGTGGTTGGTGTTGTTGTTGCAGTTGGGGTCGGTGTTGTAGTTGTTGAAGGGGTCGGTGTTGTAGTTGTTGCATTAGTTGTAGTTGGTGTTGTTATTGTTGTAGGTGTTGGTGTTGGAGTCGTTGTGGGGGTTGTTGTAGCAGTCGTTGAAGGGGTTGGTGTTGTAGTTGGAGTTGTTATTGGGGTAGATGTTGAAGTTGTTGTTTGAGTTGGTGCTGTAGTTGTAGGGGTTGGTGTTGTTGTTGTATCTGTAGTTGTTGTAGGGGTCGGTGTTGTAGTTGTTGTTTGGGAAGGTGTTGTTGTTGGACTTGTAGTTGTAGTTGTATCTGTGCCATCCACGGTGATGGAGCTGCCTTCAATGTCGAAGCCAGTGACTGATGAAGTTGCATTGAGCAAAACGTCTGAAATTGCAGTGTTGTTAGGACCAGATGTGTCGTTGAAGGTAAGGTCCAAAACATTGACGATTGATCCATTTCTGCAGGAGGAGAAGAAAATTGATGTTGAATGAAATGTCGGATTAAGTCTGCAATCCTGAAAATGTAACAATATGTATAGAGATTACCTGAATTCTTTCACTTCCAAGAAAGAGAAGGAAAAGAATTTGTTTCTGTATAGAGGTTCAAGCTGCAGAAACAGAAAACACATGGTATTAAAAAAAAGGAAACTTTTTTTATGCTCGATACACTTTTACTTGATATTATTTTGGCTGTAAACGAAAAGCTTTTATTTTGAGAAGAGGCTTACCTGACTCTTTATGTTAGCAGCTCTTTCTTTAAAAGCAGTAGATGATGTATCCAACAAGTCGGTTGTGAATGTTTGGTGACCAGACCTGAACACCACTTGCTTTTTTGTGATGGCAGGGGTTGTAGGTACTGCAGTTGTAGTTGTTGTTGGGATTGTAGTTGTTAGGGTCTGAGTAGCAGTTGTTGAAGGGGTCGGTGTTGTAGTTGTTGTTGTTGTAGTTGTAGGGGTTGGTGTTGTAGTTGTTGGAGTTGGTGTTGTTGTTGTTGTTGTTGTAGGGGTTTGTGTTGGAGTTGTTGTGGGGGTTGTTGTAGTAGTCGTTGAAGGGGTTGGTGTTGTAGTTGGATTTGTTATTGGGGTAGATGTTGAAGTTGTTGTTGGAGTTGGTGTTGTAGTTGCAGTTGTTGATAGGGTTGGTGTTGTAGTTGTTGTTGGGGTTGGTGTAGTAGTTGTTGTTGGGATTGTAGTTGTTGTTATGGTTGATGTAGTAGTTGTTGAAGGGGTCGGTGTTGTAGTTGTTGTTGTAGTTGTTGTTGGTGTCAGGGTCGTTGTTGGTGTCAGAGTCGTTGTTGGAGTTACGGTGGTAGTTGTTGATGGGGTTAGTGTTGTAGTCGTTGCTAGAGTTGTAGTTGTTGTTGGGGTTGGTGTTGTAGTTGTTGTAAAGGTTGGTGTTGTAGTTGTAGTTGTTGTTGTAGGAGATGCAGTTGTTGTTGCAGTTGGTGTGGTTGTTGGAGTTGGTGTTGTTGTTGTTGGCAGGGTTGGTGTTGTAGTTGTTGTTGGAGTTGTTGTTGTAATTGTTGTTGTAGTTGTTGTTGTAGTTGTTGCTGGAGTTGGTGTTGTAGTTGTTGTTGGAGTTGGTGTTGTAGTCTGTGTTGTTGTTGGAGTTGGAGTTGTGGTTGTGGTTGGTGTAGTAGTTGTTGAAGGGGTCGGTGTTGTAGTTGTTGTTAGGGTTGGTGCTGTAGTTGTTGTTGGAGTTGGTGTTGTTGTTGCTGTTGTAGTTGTTGTTGGTGTTGTAGTTATTGTTGTAGTTGTTTTTGTTGTAGGAGTTGTTGTTGGAGTTGGTGTGGTTGTTGGGGTTGTTGTTGGAGTTGGTGTTGTAGTTGTAGTTGTTGTTGGGATAGGTGTTTGAGTTGTTGTTGTTGGTGTTGTTGTTGGGGATGGGGTTGGTGTTGCAACTGTTGCTGAAGTTGTTGTTGGTGTTGTAGTTGTTGTTGTAGGGGTTGGTGTTAATGTTGGGGTTGGTGTAGTATTTGTACTTGTAGTTGTTGTTGTACTTGTTGGAGTTGATGTTGTAGGGATTGGTGTTGTAGTTGTTGTTGGAGTTAGTGTTGTAGTCTGTGTTGTTGTTGGAGTTGGTGTTGTTGTTGTTGTTGTCGGGGTTGCTGTTGTAGTTGTTGTTGGTGTTGTAGTTGTTGTTGTTGTAGTTGTTGTTGTTGGAGTTGGAGTTGTTGTTTGGGTTGGTGTAGTAGTTGTTGAAGGGGTCGGTGTTGTAGTTGTTGTTAGGGTTGGTGTTGTTGTTGTTGTTGGTGTTGTAGTTGTTGCTGTAGTTGTTGTTGTAGGAGTTGCAGTTGTTGTTGGAGTTGGTGTGGTTGTTGGGGTTGGGGATGTTGTTGGAGTTGGGGTTGGAATTGTTGTTGTTGTAGCTGTTGTTGCCGCAGTTGTAGCTGTTGTTGCTGCAGTTGTAGCTGTTGTTGTAGCTGTTGTTGGTGCAGTTGTATCTGTTGTTGGTGCAGTTGAAGCTGTTGGTGCTGTAGTTGTAGCTGTTGGTGCTGTAGTTATAGATGGTGTTGCTGCAGTCGTAGCTGTTATTGCTGCAGTTGTAGTTGTTGCTGCAGTTGTAGCTGTTGGTGCTGTAGTTGTAGATGGTGTTGCTGCAGTTGTAGCTGTGGTGTTATCTGCTTGGCTTGTTGTTTGGATAGTTCCGTAAATAACTAAAATAAAAAAGATTTTTGCTTAACTTGCGAACAAATAAATTAACTTACAAAATAAACTGTGGTAAATGACTGTGTTATAAGTGTTCACCTAAAAAGTTTGTTGTGAATAATCACATTATATTCCTTATACGTTAATGTGATTTAGTCTTTTCTTGTGCAAAAGATTAGTTGAAGTTTCTACCAATTTCTCTGACTAAAGTCACATCGTATTGATCATCACAGACTTTATTTTTATTTAATTATAGACATTTTGAAGTCAATCAGTTCAAGCCTATTTATCTTACCTGTTAGAATCAGGAAAACTGATTTGATCTTGCTGGTCCCCATCCTGTCAATACAATCTGCAAAATCAAACAAGATAGATGCAGATTGTGAAGAGATGCTGTTCCATAGTTGGTTCAATTGATCCTCAGAGATGTATTACCTTGTCTCTGATGATGCAGTTGTTAAACTATGACATAAATGTTTCATAATTACACTTTCTCTGTGGTCAAGTTATTAGTCATAACCCTTAAATTACGTTTGTTTCCTATTGCCACATGAGTTTCTTGAGACTTGACTAAGTGATGAGAACTTTATCTCATCGTCATAATCAATACTTCCTTGCACAACCTGTTGTACACAATCTATCAGGCATTGTCTGTCCTCTTGTGGTCTGTCTGTGCACTGTACGTAGGGAGAGTCCAGGACTTTATGGGGCTTTGAGCCGAATTGGATGTTGTGGACACCACCACCTACCTCACCTGCTATAAATCAAATATATCCATCATCAATTTACAGAGATGTAGCTTTATTGTCCTGAGATTAGCATTAGCTCTCATGATTACAATCTCAAAAACTACAATACAGACCACAATGACAAAATCTGAACTCAACTTATAATGATTTCATTCTTCATATTTCTTATTCTATCTTGTTTAATTTACTCTGTCAATTGAGACAATATCTGAGTGCATTGGTTTCTGAACTTAATAATTATTTGTTTCTGCTTATATACGTTATTTCGAATGTAAAGGTCTTTTAGCTGCAATTGATTTGTTGAAAAGATGCTATATAAATAAAGTTTGATTGATTGACAGTAAAGTACTTTGAAATATTAACCAAGACTAGAAAAGCATGATAGAATTAAGACCATTCTCACAAATTCCAAATATAGTATTCAATCAGCCCACTGATAAAACATTGAATCTACAATGGATTAACAGTTTTCAAGACATGTTGAGGAGTTTTCTGAAATATAAGTTTTGATCCTTTCAGATTCACATTGAAATTCCGTCAGTTGCCTTCATCATGTTTTTTTTTGTTTTGGATATTGGTGGATATCTCATAAACCACACATAAGAGACAAACAGCAAAAATTGCGTCTTTAAATATCATGAGGCTGCATTTAAATATCATGAAAATGACTCGTCAACCTGTTGTGCTCAGCAGAACACGAGACGCTCACAGTCAGGACTCAGTATTAAATTAAATGCTAATTGGTTTTGTATTTGTATAGCGCTTTATAGTGAGTGGAGCAGACATGATCCGTGACCATCGATTCATCACCAAACACATGGCCGCAGGTTTGTCACCTAAATCATCCCAAGAAAAAATTAACTGTGAACGTGAAGTAGTTTATTTTCATCTGCATGAACTGAACTTGGAACCCGTTCTTTTTAAGTGTGAACTGGCTCAACACTGCATCTAAAAATGGGCTCATAATTCAGTTTTTTTTTATTCAACCATCCTTTATTTGCGGGAAAAAAAGACCCAGTTGTTTAGGATAAAGGTTATCTTTGAGTTTGATTAAAACAAATTGTGGTGTGGTATGTTTAAGTTTGATTTTATTTTATTTTCAATCTTAATAACTTGGATTTGTCATCAAAAATAAAGAAAACTGATATTAAATGTATATATCTGCTCTCTGTCATTTATCTTTCCATTCCCACAATCAGATAATTTAAATGTTGCAAACACACACAAATAGTCTCATTCTCAAACTATTTACTATCTTCATTACAAACAGATGTTATAAAAGAAACCAGTAATGAAATCACGTTTCTTTGCTGAACTTAAACAAAAATCCCGCCTGACTAACAAACTCTCTTTCTTCACATCTAGTTATTTAGATAATCTGCACAAATTTTCACAAGTGATAATGAGTCTTTTACTTCACTTTATTCTCTCAAAACGATTTTACTTATTGCTATTTGAATATACCAATACAAAAGAAATACTACTTAATATTAAGTCGAGCTTTAAATTGAACAGGTCATATAAAAAGGTGATGATCTAGGTGATCAGTTATTGTCTCTTTAAATCTGAGAAAATATTTGTTATTTTACTTGTTGGAAACACACACACACACACACACACACACACACACACACACACACACACACACACATACACACACTAACACTTAAATACACCAACGTGTCCATATAGATTGTACTCACCTTAAAGGCAATGAAGAAAAGTTATTTATTTCTTTGGTGTAGCTGTTCTTAAAGTCTTACAGTGCTCAGTTCACTTCACATATGATGAACTGCTAACCTGTCTCCCTCTGTGGCATTCCACATTTATTGAGGCCTTTATATATTGCAAAGAACTACAGGCTAATGACGTGGGTCATTCATGACAGATATGTTGTGACAGCTACATCTGTCAAATTCTTGGCGTAACATTACGGTATACTCCCTTCTTTTGTTCGTGTTGTTTTCAGTTTGACAGTATGAAGGGCCGAAGAGATCACCTGTGTAAGGACACAGATTAATGTTGAATGTCTTAATTCAAAAGTTTTTGTAAACAACCCTAGAATTAATTTATTAATTTCACATTTTATTCTACATTCTCTATTCTGATTTTATTAATTAAATAATACCCCAAAATTATATATAGCAGCAATTATATAGCCTGTTACATTCAAGGTTAACGATTGAGGTATATATGAATATGAGATACTACATACTGTAGGTAGGTAATATTGACAATATTTACAATGAAATATCAAAGCATGAACATGTTTGATGTTTGGGTCATTGATAAAGATTATTATTGAATAAAATAGTCAAAATAAAAGAAAAACAAATTCAGTATTTTTTTAATTCAGTTCAGTTCACAAATAAAACACTTTAAATCTTTCACCTTATGTGAAATTTTTCATCTAACAATGTCTTTATGGAATAAAATCGAATCGAGACTAAAGAGGTGACTCCTTTTCAAGATGTCTCAAGCTGTCTCAAGTCCTCACAATGAATCATTGAATTGTTTAAAGGTTAAGTTAAATTTAGATTTAAGGTTTGTCTCCAGGAATTGAATGTGAGTAAAAGGTATGTCCTCTGATGTCACAACTACTGGGTGTGTGTGTGTGTACGTAGGTGTGTGAAAACAAACACTTTTGTCTTAGTTATGTTGTGAGTATTTGCAGTAGTCTACATTTGTCTATCTGTGAAATTGATTATGTATTTTCTTTCTTCTTCTTCTTGTTCTTATAATTATAATTATTTATAGTAATAATAATAATAATTTATTTTTACCAAACGTAGCCCCCCCCCCCCCCCCCCCTCTCTTTTTATCTTCATGACTGCTTGTGTGGCTGTAGTGGATGGGCAGAGGGGGACATTTAATAATGTCATTGGTAAAATTGGTAAAATTAAAATTCCAGGACAACAGAAGGGGAATTCAAAGAATTTAATGTGAGTTAAAGGTATGTCCTCTGATGTCACAACTACTGTGTGTGTGTGTGTGCGTAGGTGTTTGAAAACAAACACTTTTGTCTTAGTTATGTTGTGAGTATTTGCAGTAGTCTACATTTGTCTATTTGTGAAATTGATTATGTATTTTCTTTCTTCTTCTTCTTGCTCTTATAATTATAATTATTTATAGTAATAATAATAATTTTTTATTTTACACAAAACAACAAACATAGATACAAAAGCACACCATCCATCAATTGGCTGGAGATGCAAGTAAAATCTAGGTTGGCATAATGGGAGACTGCCTCTTTCACCAACAGGGTGAATGGTATCAAGGAGAGAAGAAATTAAAACCAAACCAATATTTGGGCGGAGGATGGCACAACATAAACTAGTAAACAGGAGAGGACAGTGTTTGCACAGAATTAAAAATTGCACAGGGGAGAACTACTGGCAGTTTCTAGCCCCAAGCCAGTGTCAAGGTTCACTTCATCACCTTTATATTATTTTAGACATATTTTTTTCTCATTTTCAAATATTTTTCACGATGTTCAAGAGTAATCTGGAAATGGTTTGAAATATCAAAGCGAATTTCGCAGAACCCTGCAATGCCGTCGCGGACCACCAGGGGGCCGCAAACTCGTGGTTTAGACGGAAGGAGAAATATTATACTTTTATTTTGAAAAGGTAGTTCCTGAAAAACGAAAAAAATCGCTAAATGGCAGATGTGCCTCGTTGTTGCATGAAAAAACATTACTTTTAGTTGTTTAGCACCTGGCTGATAAAGGCACAAGGTTTGTGGTTATTTCGTTACTTGTTGTCATTATTATAAACATAATTCTAAACGTCTTTTTGCGGTGCAAGGACACGTGTGTGTGCGCGTTTAAATTTCCAAAACAGCAACGCAATCCATATTTCCCGTAGCCTGACGTTGTCATACTCATAATTCTAGTCAGAATAAGAGTCTGATACCCAGGCACATGCACAGATAGACCCCTAGGGTGGCCCTTTTGCCCTGGATGAGAAAAGTGCCCTTCTGTCGGAGCCCACTTTTTTCTTCATTCATCAATATTTAAGAATAAAAATTACTCACTCTGTCATCAATTCCCCCCAAATGTGTTTTGATATCTAACGGGGCATTTATTTGAGTTCTTGTGAGAATTTCGCCGCGACATGCTATGCTGCGCTCACAAGCCCAGCGGAGCTGTTCTGTGTACTGTGTTGTCAGCTTTATAGAGATTATGTAAGTCACTCTTGATAATTATGCACAACATTGATTTATCTCATTTACAAAATTTGCAGCATAATGCAGTGTTAATTTCGTTGACGAAGACTATGACGAAATATATTCGTTAACGACCTTTTTTCCATGACGAAGACGAGACGAAGACGTAACGAAAACGAATCTTTGAAAATAAAAACTATGACGAAATCTATTTTAATTTTCGTTGACGAGACTAGACGAGACGAAAATGTTGGTGGTTGACTAAGTCACAATAATTTTTAAAACATCATCGTATCAGGCCGTCATGAAGTATCAGGAGTGGTCGAGTGACTGTGTCTGTGTGTGTCTGTGTATGTGTGTGTGTGCGCCCCAGATAGCGCTCCGGTCCGTAGCTCCGCCCCCCGCCTCGCGCACTCCCTCAGGGAGACACAGTGAAAGCAGAGCGCGTTCTCGTGGAGCAGCCTCTCAGTGACCGACTGCTTCTTAACTATGAAAACAGTGAAAACCAGAGTTTCTCTGGTCTCAGCTGCTCAGAGATCAGCCCCTCAGCTTCTTGATCAGAGCAGAAGCTGCAGTTGGTTTGTACATAGCTGAAGTTTCTGTGTCCGGCTCCAGTCTGACCTAGCCTGGATGCCAGACGAACTTAGCCCCGCCCACAACAATTTGGTCGGGCAGTTCGGTCTGGAGTCGCTCCATTGGGAAAAAATTATGGCCCGACCGGGCCAATCAGATTGTCAGGGCGGGCTTTATACGATGATTGACAGATGATCAACGGTAACGTAATCAGCCACGTCATCAAAGTGCCCTCGGGTTGAATTCGTTTTCAACAAACATGCCTGCCGCTGGCGAGCTGAGATGTGTAGATGCTGCCATTGAGTCTGTTTTAGAAGACATCGACAGCGCATTCATTTTGAAAGAGGAACACAGAACGTGGAGGCGACGCCAGAGCACCGCGCTAATCCCTATCGCCCCGGCGCTTGGCTGTTCACAACGGACACTGAAGCGACGCTGAACCGCCGGGCAGCGCTAATAATATCACCCGTTGATCCAGTAGATCGCTGCACGGCTTTGTGCCGGTCACACCTGAGGCTGAAGCACCACACTGCGCCAAGGCTGCCTCGCGGTGCTTCAGCCTCCGGTGTGACCGGCACAAAGTTTTAACATGGGAGTGAATGGGAGCCAGCTGTTATTTAAGGCTTGGCGCTGCGCTGAAGCGTCCGGTGTGAACCCGAGTAAATAACTCACAATGCGTTGCTTAGCATACGTCACATACTACGTTGCTCTGATTGGTTTTAGGTCTATCCAATTGAGTGAAGAGGAATTTTACTTACTGGTCAGTTGAAACACGCCCCATAATTTTTTCCCAATGGAGCGACTCCAGACCGAACTGCCCGACCAAAATGTTGTGGGCGGGGCTAAGTTCGTCTGGCATCCAGGCTAAGTCTGACCTGCTCTCCCTATTTGTTTTCACATTTAAAATTAAATATATATTTTTAAGCTATTAGGCTGCAGCTATATGTTTTTATAGAAAAGGAGTTTAATGTGGCTATTAAATGTGACTAAAACTAGACTAAAATGGAATTTGTTTTCGTCGACTAAAACTAGACTAAAACTAAGAAGGATTAAAATGACTAAAAGGTGACTAAAATTAATATGCATTTTCGTCAAAAGACTAAGACTAAGACTAAATCAAAAATAGCTGCCAAAATTAACACTGGCATAATGCCAAGAAAAGAGAGACTCCAAAAGCAGAAGGACAGGGAACTGCAGCAAGCAGCTCAGGGTAGCAGCTCTCTTTATCTTGGATCAGGCCATCAACTTGTAAAACAAATGAGGGAGAATCAGTAACCCTACCTGGTCCAGGTAGCCCATCACATCATTAACCCTAACCCTAACATATTATTTGGTTATATGACCTTGTTTTGTCTGTTTTTGCCTGTTATTCATTTATTTATTCAAATTGATCATTTGAGCTAGTTTGTTAACAAAAATAAATATATAAGTTGAAAATATCCTTCTGTGTTTTTTATTTATTTATTATTATAATTTTTCATTTCATAAATAATTTTGGCGATGGGTGCCCTTTTTGGGGGTTTGAACACCTTCCCCCCCAAATGTCTGTGCACGTGCCTGCTGATACCGCTCCATTGGCCTGTGATTATATGGCGTGTATCAACCGAACCAGGAAAATAAATGCCTCTTCGCTCAATTGGATAGACCTACAACCAATCAGAGCAACGTAGTATGTGACGTATGTTAAGCGACGTATAGTTGTTATTAACAGAACTCAACTGCACGCACGCAGGAAGAAGTAGAAGAAGAAGATCAGTAAAAACGATTTTTGCCAGTGTTGTAAAAATAATTTATGGATACACGGAGAACTTACCAACACGATCTGCAATTTTTAGGGAAACAGTGACGCCTGGTTCACACCGGACGCTGAGGCGACGCCAGAGCGCCGCGCTAATCCCTAGCGCGCCGCTGCTTGGCTGTTCACACCGGACGCTGAAGCGTCGGGCAGCGCTAATAATATTACCCGTTGATCCAGTAGTATAAAAGCATATACTTATGTTGCTCCAACATTAAGCAACAGCGTCCCAACATTTGTCTTTTTTGTTGTTGTCTTTATACAACATGTTCCGAGGATCATACAACTCACTGTACTTCTCCACTTCAATTATTAATTTAATGTCATCCATGTTGAAGAACTTCTCCGCTGTTTGCTCCGTTTAATGTCGGGTGTCGAAGGTAAATTACGTATTCTCCACTCAAGCCTATGTGGAGAATACGTAGCCCCCCCCCCCCCCCCCCCCCCCCCCCCCTCTCTCTTATCTTTATGACTGCTTGTGTGGCTGTAGTGGATGGGCAGAGGGGGACATTTAATAATGTGATTGGTAAAATTGGTAAAATTTAAATTCCAGGACAACAGAAGGGGAATTCAAAGTCTGGCATCCAGGCTATATTTCCCGATATGATAGCTGCAAATGTTTTCTAGTGTAAAATGTAATTAATGGGCAAAACTAACAAAGTTAATAAATATTATATAGAATGTGAAAGTGTAGTCACCGGCCCAACACATTTTTGTTCAAGATCTTTGTATTTTCTGCTTTTTGGATTTTTTAGATCGTCAGTAAATGTCTGTTTAGGCAAGTCCACTGAGACAGTGTAAATAGGTTGAGAAGCCACAGTTGTAGTTGTTATTGTTGTAGGTGCAGCGGTAGTTGGTGCACAAAACAAATACGGCCACCTTTGGCTGACTTGTGTCCCAAATCTGGGAAACAGGAGTGGCATCATTCTTCATGGGATGTGGGTCAAATCTGGCCCAAAATAATTTTGCTGTGTTGGTTTGAGACTGAAATGGGTTGTTTTTTTCAAATGACTCAAACTACACATAAAGGTTAAAAGTCTGATCGACCCTCTCTTTACCCACCAACATTTTAAAAAACATCACAAAAGAGATGACAAACTTTTAAAACATTTGTTTATTTGCGAAGTTTTTGACAGAAACCAGAGAAACTATAAGGAATCTTACAGAACAAAGAAATGTGTGATTAAATAAATTCTCTTTATATAATTGGGAAAATTGACAGTGCATAGTTTTCACATATATACCAGATACACCATGACCTTATCTATAATACAAGAGGTCGCATTGTGAAGCCCGCTATGACCTGCATGTGTTCCTTCATTTAATTTAAGATATAAAACTTAAACATTCATTTTACATGCATTTGGAGATTATAGAAAAGTTTAGATAAGACGACAATAATACCGAACAAAGTTGAATACGCCACAGTGCTCAGTGAAGTCAGATACATTTTTACTTTAACAGTGCAACAGTACAGATATTTTTTTAACTCCCCAGTGTTTCATAGATAGTGTTGTTATGTTTCAAAAGAACAGAAGCTTAAAGGCAGCTGTGTCATTCTGTCCAGTATCATCAACACATAAAAAAAATCAACAATCTGGGATTCTTGCTGACGATAAAGTCCTTTTTCATTCCAGACATGACGTTCTTTATTCTCATGGGAATTCATAACAAACTCAGCGCAGATGCTATTGCTGGCTGGACAGTAGCCATGACACAAGCACCAGACAGGATGCAGTGACGAGACTGATCTGTTGACTGACTCCACTTGAAGCTGTTAATGAGGAGAAAATAAATCAAAACATTAGTTTGATAAATACTTTTTCGGCCTGTGAAGTTTTCCTAACAAGCAGAACTCAGTATCTCTTACCTATGCCTTCCACGGTGATGGAGCTGCCTTCAATGTCGAAGCCGGTGACTGATGAAGCTGCCTTAAGCAAAACGTCTGCAATTGCAGTGTTGTTAGGAACAGATGTGCCACGGAAGCGGAGGTCACAAGTATTGTAGATTGATCCATTACTGCAGGAGGAGAAACAAATAAATGTTGGATGAAAAATCTGATTTAGGCTGCAATCCTGAAAATGTAACAATATGTCAACAAATTACCTGAATTTCATCACTTCGAAGGAAGAGAAGGATGAGAATTCCTTTTTATATAGAGGTTCAAGCTGCAGAAACAGAAAACACATGGTATTTAAAAAAAATCAACTTGTTTTATGCTCTATGTACTTTCAGTTGACATTATTTTGACACAATAATTTGAAGCCACAGGTTTTATTTTGAGAAGAGGCTTACCTGACTCTTTATGTTAGCAGCTCTTCCTTTAAAAGCAGCAGATGATGTATCCAACAAGTCGGTTGTGAATGTTTGCAGAACAGACCTGAACACCACTCGCCTTGTTGTGATGGCAGCAGTTGTTGGTGCTGCAGTTGTAGTTGTTTTAGCTGTTGTTGCTGCAGCTGTAGCTGTTGTTGCTGCAGTTGTAGTTGTTTTTGCTGCAGTTGTAGCTGTTGTTGCTGCAGCTGTAGTTGTTGTTGCTGCAGTTGTAGTTGTTTTTGCTGCAGTTGTAGCTGTTGTTGCTGCAGCTGTAGTTGTTGTTGCTGAAGTTGTTGTTGTTTTTGCTGTTGTTGCCACAGCTGTAGCTGTTGTTGCTGCAGTTGTAGTTGTTTTTGCTGCAGTTGTAGCTGTTGTTGCTGCAGCTGTAGTTGTTGTTGCTGAAGTTGTTGTTGCTGTATTTGCTGCTGTTGTTGCTGCAGTTGTAGCTGTTGCTGCTGCAGTTGTAGCTGTTGCTGCTGCAGTTGTAACTGTTGTTGCTGCAGTTGTTGCTGCAGCTGCTGCTGTTGCTGCTGCAGTTGTAGCTGTTGCTGCTGCAGTTGTAACTGTTGTTGCTGCAGCTGCTGCTGTTGCTGCTGCAGTTGTAGCTGTTGCTGTTGTAGCTGTTGCTGCTGCAGTTGTAGCTGTTGCTGCTGCAGTTGTTGCTGCAGCTGCTGCTGTTGTTGCTGCAGTTGTAGCTGTTGTTGCTGCAGTTGTTGTTGCTGCAGTTGTAGTTGAAACTGGACTTTCTATAACACATTTTTTTTAAGTGTAAATGAATAAATCAATATTTATCTGTTGTAAGAGTTAATAATAAAGCCATTAAAGAACGAGTATTTTAGATGGGTAAATGGAAGCAAAGACTATTGAATGTTGACACACACACACACACAGGCACTGTTGATAGGTTGATTTCAACTGTACGGAACTGAAAATCTTTAAGTTGTCCTAATAAATCTTTATTTTACCTCATTGTCTTGTATAGAAACCCAATTTTGAATGTGACTCATTTAAAACCAGCCTCAGGGGCACATGGTTTTCATACGGTGCTCCCCCTATACTGTTCACTTTCCCTAGCTACTAAACAATAATTTCTACATGAACAGAGAGCCCAGAAATCAAAAGACTCTATGGGAACGCTTCTCAAGTTAATGTTGGTCAGCTGAAAAGAGCTCTTTTACACAATAGGGTTGATCAGTTATGGTTCAATGATAAAAATAAAGTAATTACAAACAACAGAAATCACTCCCACCCGTTTTCCCTATCCAACCTCGTTCAAAAAAAGACGTATCTATATCACATGTGACGCCATTAAGCAATCTATTGACTTTAAACTACATTTTAGAGAGCCAATGGCTACTTCTGGTGAGATTTTTTTGGATTACTGTTATAAGCAGTTTTTCCCTAAGTATTAAGAGACAACGCTTCTCTGCAGAGGAAACAGCTCTGCTGGTGCTCAAAGGCAAAGTACATTAGCAGATAATCTACGTAACAACAGTGTACATGCTGTGAGATAGATGTTGTATTTACTTACCTAGTACTTTGATTGTGCTGGAATCTATTGTCACGTTGAAGGTGCTGTTTGGACTATTTACAGCTGTTACTAAGGTTTCAGCAACAACAGCATCCGCTGGAAGTTCTGAAGTGGTAGAATTCGGATAGAACCCAACGTTCAAATCTACAACAACTCCATCTGCTCTAGTTGGTCCTCGCCTACGTCACGAAACCAAACAAGTATTAATAAAAAAAAATCCTGAGTGCAGATTAATCAAAATGTAAAAATTGTACAAGCAACTATCAACGCAGTCAGCAACCCTGAGTTTGAACAATATTTGTAAAATAAAAAATATGTTTTTACCTGAACCCTTTCACGCTGCACTTGTCGAACTTATCACCAAATCTTTTCTTGTATATTTTGTTGCACTGCAAAAAAAGAAGCAACATTTAGACGATGGGAAGATTTCAAAGAATTTTCATGAAATAAATGTAAGAATAACTTGATATTCGGGTGGAAATAAATCATCACAACTGGTCTCTAGTCTAAAATGTAATTAATGGGCAAAACTGACACAGTTAATAAATATTATATAGAATGTGAAACTGTACTCACTGGCGGAACAAGACTTTGTTCAAGATCTTTGTATTTACTGCTTTTTGGATTTTTTAGATCGTCATTAAATGTCTGTTTAGGCAAGTCCACTGAGACAGTGTAAATAGGTTGAGAAACCGCAGTTGTAGTTGCCGCAGTTATAGTTGTTATTGTTGTAGGTGCTGCAGTAGTAGTTGCAGCGGTAGTTGCAGCAGTAGTTGGTACAGCGGTTGTAGGTGCAGCGGTAGTTGGTGCAGGGGTAGTTGGTGCAGCGGTAGTTGGTGCAGCGGTAGTTGGTGCAGCGGTTGTAGGTGCAGGGGTAGTTGGTGCAGCAGTACTTGGTGCTGCAGTAGTAGGTGCAGCGGTAGTTGGTGCAGCGGTAGTTGGTGCAGCAGAAGTTGGTTCTGCAGTAGAAGGTGCAGCGGTAGTTGGTGCTGCGGTAGTTGGTGCAGCAGTAGTTTGTTCCGCAGTAGTAGGTGCAGCGGTAGTTGGTGCAGCGGTAGTAGGTGAAGTGGTTGTAGGTGCAGGGGTAGTTGGTGAAGCGGTTGTTGGTGCAACCGTAGTTGGTGCAGCAGTAATTGGTGCAGCTGTTGTAGGTGCAGTGGTAGTTGGTGCAGCGGTTGTAGGTGCAGGGGTAGTTGGTGCAGCAGTACTTGGTGCTGCAGTAGTAGGTGCAGCGGTAGTTGGTGCAGCAGAAGTTGGTTCTGCAGTAGAAGGTGCAGCGGTAGTTGGTGCAGCAGTAGTTTGTTCTGCAGTAGTAGGTGCAGCGGTAGTTGGTGCAGCGGTAGTAGGTGAAGGGGTAGTTGGTGCAGCGGTTGTAGGTGCAGCGGTAGTTGGTGCAGCGGTAGTTGGTGCAGCGGTTGTAGGTGCAGCGGTAGTTGGTGCAGCAGTTGTTGGTGAAGCGGTTGTAGATGCAGCGGTAGTTGGTGCAGCGGTTGTAGGTGCAGCGGTAGTTGGTGCAGCGGTATTTGGTGCAGCGGTAGTAGGTGCAGCGGTAGTTGGTTCAGCAGTAGTTGGTGCTGCAGTAGTAGGTGCAGCAGTAGTTGGTGCAGCGGTAGTAGGTGCAGCGGTAGTAGATGCAGCTGTAGTTTGTGCAGCAGTAGTTGGTGCAGCGGTTGTAGGTGCAGTGGTAGTTGATGGAGCGGTAGTCGGTAGAGCTGTAGTTGCTGCAGCGGTAGTTGGTGAAGTGGTTGTAGGTGCAGGGGTAGTTGGTGAAGCGGTTGTTGGTGCAACCGTAGTTGGTGCAGCAGTAATTGGTGCAGCTGTTGTAGGTGCAGTGGTAGTTGGTTCAGCGGTTGTAGGTGCAGCGGTAGTTGATGCAGCTGTTGAAGGTACAGCAGTAGTAGGGGCAGCGGTTGTAGCTGCAGCCATTGTTGGTGCAGCGGTAGTTGATGCAGCTGTTGTAGGTGCAGCGGTAGTTGGTGCAGCTGTTGTAGGTGCAGCGGTAGTACGGGCAACGGTAGTCGCTGCAGCAGTAGTAAGTGCTGCAGTAGTAGGTGTAGCAGTAGTTGGTGTAGCGGTAGTAGGTACAGCAGAAGTTGGTGTAGCTGTAGTTGGTGCAGCAGAAGTTGCTGCAGCAGTAGTTGGTGCTGCAGTAGTAGGTGTAGCAGTAGTCGGTGCAGCGGTAGTAGGTGCAGCGGTAGTTGGTGCAGCGGTTGTGAGTTCAGCGGTAGTAGGTGCAGCGGTAGTTGGTGTAGCGGTAGTAGGTACAGCAGAAGTTGGTATAGCTGTAGTTGGTGCAGCGGTAGTAGGTACAGCAGAAGTTGGTGCAGCTGTTGTAGGTGCAGCGGTAGTTGGTGCAGCAGTAGTTGGTGCTGCATTAGTAGGTGCTGCAGTAGTAGGTAAAGCAGTAGTTGGTGCAGCGGTAGTAGGTGCAGCGGTAGTTGCAGCGGTTGAAGTTGCAGCAGTAGTAGGCGCAGCGGTAGTTGGTGAAGCGGTTGTAGGTGCAACCGTAGTTGGTGCAGCAGTAATTGGTGCAGCTGTTGTAGGTGCAGCGGTAGTTAAAGCAGTAGTTGGTGCAGCGGTAGTAGGTGTAGCGGTAGTTGCAGCGGTTGTAGTTGCAGCAGTAGTAGGCGCAGCGGTAGTTGGTGAAGCGGTTGTAGGTGCAACCGTAGTTGGTGCAGCAGTAATTGGTGCAGCTGTTGTCGGTGCAGCGGTAGTTGAATCAGCTGTTGAATGTGCAGCAGTAGTTGGTGCAGCTGTAGATGGTGCAGCAGTAGTTGGTGCAGCGGTAGTTGGTGCAGCGGTTGTAGGTGCAGCGGTAGTTGGTGCAGCAGTTGTTGGTGAAGCGGTTGTAGATGCAGCGGTAGTTGGTGCAGCGGTTGTAGGTGCAGCGGTAGTTGGTGCAGCGGTATTTGGTGCAGCGGTAGTAGGTGCAGCGGTAGTTGGTTCAGCAGTAGTTGGTGCTGCAGTAGTAGGTGCAGCAGTAGTTGGTGCAGCGGTAGTAGGTGCAGCGGTAGTAGATGCAGCTGTAGTTTGTGCAGCAGTAGTTGGTGCAGCGGTTGTAGGTGCAGTGGTAGTTGATGGAGCGGTAGTCGGTAGAGCTGTAGTTGCTGCAGCGGTAGTTGGTGAAGTGGTTGTAGGTGCAGGGGTAGTTGGTGAAGCGGTTGTTGGTGCAACCGTAGTTGGTGCAGCAGTAATTGGTGCAGCTGTTGTAGGTGCAGTGGTAGTTGGTTCAGCGGTTGTAGGTGCAGCGGTAGTTGATGCAGCTGTTGAAGGTACAGCAGTAGTAGGGGCAGCGGTTGTAGCTGCAGCCATTGTTGGTGCAGCGGTAGTTGATGCAGCTGTTGTAGGTGCAGCGGTAGTTGGTGCAGCTGTTGTAGGTGCAGCGGTAGTACGGGCAACGGTAGTCGCTGCAGCAGTAGTAAGTGCTGCAGTAGTAGGTGTAGCAGTAGTTGGTGTAGCGGTAGTAGGTACAGCAGAAGTTGGTGTAGCTGTAGTTGGTGCAGCAGAAGTTGCTGCAGCAGTAGTTGGTGCTGCAGTAGTAGGTGTAGCAGTAGTCGGTGCAGCGGTAGTAGGTGCAGCGGTAGTTGGTGCAGCGGTTGTGAGTTCAGCGGTAGTAGGTGCAGCGGTAGTTGGTGTAGCGGTAGTAGGTACAGCAGAAGTTGGTATAGCTGTAGTTGGTGCAGCGGTAGTAGGTACAGCAGAAGTTGGTGCAGCTGTTGTAGGTGCAGCGGTAGTTGGTGCAGCAGTAGTTGGTGCTGCATTAGTAGGTGCTGCAGTAGTAGGTAAAGCAGTAGTTGGTGCAGCGGTAGTAGGTGCAGCGGTAGTTGCAGCGGTTGAAGTTGCAGCAGTAGTAGGCGCAGCGGTAGTTGGTGAAGCGGTTGTAGGTGCAACCGTAGTTGGTGCAGCAGTAATTGGTGCAGCTGTTGTAGGTGCAGCGGTAGTTAAAGCAGTAGTTGGTGCAGCGGTAGTAGGTGTAGCGGTAGTTGCAGCGGTTGTAGTTGCAGCAGTAGTAGGCGCAGCGGTAGTTGGTGAAGCGGTTGTAGGTGCAACCGTAGTTGGTGCAGCAGTAATTGGTGCAGCTGTTGTAGGTGCAGCGGTAGTTGAATCAGCTGTTGAATGTGCAGCAGTAGTTGGTGCAGCTGTAGATGGTGCAGCAGTAGTTGGTGCAGCGGTTGTAGGTGCAGCAGTAGTTGGTGCAGCGGTAGTTGGGGCAGCGGTTGTAGGTGCAGCAGTAGTTGATGCAGCTGTTGAAGGTGCAGCATTAGTAGGGGCAGGGGTTGTAGCTGCAGCCATTGTTGGTGCAGCGGTAGTTGATGCACCTGTTGTAGGTGCAGCGGTAGTTGGTGCAGCTGTTGCAGGTGCAGCGGTAGTAGGGGCAGCGGCTGTATGTGCAGCGGTAGTAGGGGCAGCGGTTGTAGCTGCAGCCATTGTTGGTGCAGCGGTAGTTGATCCAGCTGTTGTAGGTGCAGCGGTAATTGGTGCAGTTGTTGCAGGTGCAGCGGTTGTAGGTGCAGCGGTAGAAGAAGCAGCTGTAGTTTGTGCAGCAGTAGTTGGTGCAGCGGTTGTAGGTGCAGCGGTAGATGATGCAGCTGTAGTTGGTGCAGCAGTTGTTGGTGCAGCGGTTGTAGATGCAGCGCTTGTTGGTGCAGCGGTAGTTGGTGCAGCAGTAGTTGGTGCAGCGGTTGTAGGTGCAGCGGTAGTTGGTGCAACGGTAGTTGGTGCAGCTGTAGTTGGGGCAGCTGTAGTTGGTACAGCAGTAGTTGGTGCTGCAGTAGTTGGTGCAGCGGTAGTAGGAATAGCGGTAGTAAGTTCAGCGGTAGTTGGTGCAGCGGTAGTAGGAGCAGCGGTAGTTGGTGCAGCGGTAGTTGGTGCAACGGTAGTTGGTGCAGCTGTAGTTGGGGCAGCTGTAGTTGGTACAGCAGTAGTTGGTGCTGCAGTAGTTGGTGCAGCGGTAGTAGGAATAGCGGTAATAAGTTCAGCGGTAGTTGGTGCAGCGGTAGTAGGAGCAGCGGTAGTTGGTGCAGCAGTTGTAGGTGCAGCGGTAGTAGGTGCAGCGGTAGTTGGTGCAGCGGTTGTAGGTGCAGCGGTAGTAGGTGCAGCGGTAGTTGGTGCAGAAGTTGTAGGTGCAGCGGTAGTAGGTGCAGCGGTAGTTGGTGCAGCGGTTGTAGGTGCAGCGGTAGATTGTGCAGCGGTAGTTGGTGCAGAAGTTGTAGGTGCAGCTGTAGTTGGTGCAGCAGTTGTTGGTGCAGCGGTTGTAGATGCAGCGCTTGTTGGTGCAGCGGTAGTTGGTGCACCGGTAGTTGATGCAGCGATTGTAGGTGCAGCTGTAGTAGGTGCAGCGGTAGTTGGTGCAGAAGTTGTAGGTGCAGCTGTAGTTGGTGCAGCAGTTGTTGGTGCAGCGGTAGTTGGTGCAGCAGTAGTTGGTGCAGCGGTTGTAGGTGCAGCGGTAGTTGGTGCAATGGTAGTTGGTACAGCAGTAGTTGGTGCTGCAGTAGTTGGTGCAGCGGTAGTAGGAATAGCGGTAGTAAGTTCAGCGGTAGTTGGTGCAGCGGTAGTAGGAGCAGCGGTAGTTGGTGCAGCGGTAGTTGGTGCAACGGTAGTTGGTGCAGCTGTAGTTGGGGCAGCTGTAGTTGGTACAGCAGTAGTTGGTACTGCAGTAGTTGGTGCAGCGGTAGTAGGAATAGCGGTAGTAAGTTCAGCGGTAGCTGGTGCAGCGGTAGTAGGAGCAGCGGTAGTTGGTGCAGCAGTTGTAGGTGCAACGGTAGTAGGTGCAGCGGTAGTTGGTGCAGCGGTTGTAGGTGCAGTGGTAGTAGGTGCAGCGGTAGTTGGTGCAGAAGTTGTAGGTGCAGCAGTAGTTGGTGCAGCAGTTGTTGTTGCAGCGGTTGTAGATGTAGTGCTTGTTGGTGCAGCTGTAGTTGGTGCAGCTGTAGTTGGTGCAGCAGTTGTTGGTGCAGCGGTTGTAGGTGCAGCAGTAGTTGGTGCAGCGGTTGTAAGTGCAGCGGTAGTTGATGCAGCTGTTGCAGGTGCAGCGGTAGTAGGGGCAGCGGTTGTAGGTGCAGAGGTAGTAGATAAAGCTGTAGTTTGTGCAGCAGTAGTTGGTGCAGCGGTTGTAGGTGCAGCGGTAGTTGGTGCAGCGGTTATAGGTGCAGCGGTAGTTGGTGCAGCTGTAGTTGTTACAGCAGAAGTAGGGGCAGTGGTTGGAGCTGCAGCCGTTGTTGGTGCAGCGGTAGTTGAAGCAGCTGTTGTAGGTGCAGCGGTAGTTGGTGCAGCTGTTGCAGGTGCAGCGGTTGTAGGTGCAGCGGTAGTAGATACAGCTGTAGTTTGTGCAGCAGTAGTTGGTGCAGCGGTTGTAGGTGCAACGGTAGTTGGTGCAGTGGTTGTAGGTGCAGCGGTAGTTGGTGCAACGGTCGTAGGTGCAGTGGTAGTTGGTGCAGCTGTAGTTGTTACAGCAGAAGTTGATACAGCTGTTGTAGGTGCAGCGGTAGTTGGTGCAGCAGTAGTTGGTGCTGCAGTTGTAGGTGCAGCATTAGTTGGTGCAGCGGTAGTATGTGCAGCGGTAGTTGGTGCGGCGGTAGTTGATGCAGCAGTAGTTGGTGCAGCGGTTGTAGGTACAGCCGTAGTTGTAGTTATTGTTGGGGGAGGTGTTGTTGTTGGTGTTGGAGTTGGACTTGTAGTTGTAGTTGTACCTTCGCCATCCACGGTGACCGAGCTGCCTTCAATGTCGAAGCCAGTGACTGAAGAAGTGGCATTTAGCAAAACGTTTGCAATCGCAGTGTTGTTTGGAGCAGATGTGCCGTTGAAGGTGAGGACACAATCATTGATGATTGATCCATTTCTGCAGCAGAGGAGAAACAAGTTGATGTTGAATGAAATGTCAGATTTAGCCTGCAATCCAGAAAATGTAATAATAAGTGAACAAATTACCTGAATTTCACCACTTTGAAGGAAACGAAGTAGGGGAATTCATTTTTGTACCTCGGTTCGAGCTGCAGGAACAGAAAATACAAGGTATTTAAAGAAACTTGTTTAATGCTATTTCACTTGAATAAGAAATACTGAAATAGAAAACACAATAATGTGAAGCCACCGGTTTGATTCATGAAAAGAGGCCTACCTGATTTTTTATGTTAGCAGCTCTTCCTTTAAAACCAGTAGTTGATGGATCCAACAAGTCGCTTGTGAATATGTACAGAAGAGACCTGAAAATCACTTGCTTTGTTGTGATGGCGGGGGTTGTTGGTACTGAAGTTGTAGTTGTTGTTAGGGTAGGGGTTGTAGTTGTTGTTGGGGTTGGGGTAGGTATTGTTGTTGTTGTCGGGGTTGGTGTTGTAGTTGTTGTCGGGGTTGGTGGTGTATTTGGTGTTGTTGTTGTCGGGGTTGCTGTTGTAGTTGTTGTTGGAGTTGTTGTAGGGGAAGGTGTTGCAGTTGTTGTTGGAGTTGGTGTAGTTGTCGGGGTTGGTGTTGTAGTTGTTGTTGTTGTCGGGGTTGTAGTTGTTGTTGTAGTTGTTGTTGGTGGTGTTATAGTTGTTGTTGGAGTTGTTGTAAGGGAAGGTGTTGTTGTTGTAGTTGGTGTTGTTGGTGTTGTAGTTGTTGTCGCGGTTGGTGTAGTTGTTGGTGTTATAGTTGTTGTTGGAGTTGTTGTAGGGGAAGGTGTTGTAGTTGTTGTTGGAGTTGGTGTTGTTATTGGGGTTGGTGTTATAGTTGTTGTTGGAGTCGGTGTTGGTGTTGTTGTTGGTATTGTAGTTGTTGTTGGAGTTGTTGTTGTTGTAGGGGAAGGTGTTGTAGTTGTTGTTGGAGTTGGTGTTGTTGTTGTTGGGCTTGGTGTCGTAGTTGTTGTCGCGGTTGGTGTTGTTGTTAGTCTTATAGTTGTTGTTGGAGTTGTTGTAGGGGAAGGTGTTGTAGTTGTTGTTGGAGATGGTGTTGTAGTTGTTGTTGGGGTTGGTGTTGTAGTTGGTTTTGTTGTCGGGGCTGGTGTTTTAGTTGTTGTTGCAGTTGGTGTTGTTGTTGGTGTTGTAGTTGTTATTGAAGTTGTTGTTATAGTTGTTGTTGGAGTCGGTGTTGGTGTTGTTGTTGGTATTGTAATTGTTGTTGGAGTTGTTGTAGGGGAAGGTGTTGTAGTTGTTGTTGGAGTTGGTGTTGTTGTTGTTGTCGGGCTTGGTGTCGTAGTTGTTGTCGCGGTTGGTGTTGTTGTTGGTCTTATAGTTGTTGTTGGAGTTGTTGTAGGGGAAGGTGTTGTAGTTGCTTTTGTTGTCGGGGATGGTGTTGTAGTTGTTGTTGCAGTTGGTGTTGTTGTTGGTGTTGTAGTTGTTATTGAAGTTGTTGTTGTTGTCGGGGTTAGTGTTGTTGTTGGTGTTATAGTTGTTGTTGGAGTTGTTGTAGGGGAAGGTGTTGTAGTTGTTGTTGGACTTGGTGTTGTAGTTGGAATTGGGGTTGGTGTTATAGTTGTTGTTGGAGTCGGTGTTGGTGTTGTTGTTGGTATTGTAGATGTTGTTGGTGTTGGTGTAGTAGTTGTCGAAGGGATCGGTGTTGTAGTTGTTGAAGGGGTTGGTGTTATAGTTGTTGTTATAGTTGTTGTTGGAGTTGGTGTTGTAGTTGTTGTTGGGGTTGGTGTTGTAGTTGGTGTTGTTGTCAGGGTTGCAGTTGTAGTTGTTGTTGGAGTTGTAGTTGAGGTAGGGGAAGGTGTTGTTGTAGTTGGTGTTGTAGTTGTAGGGGTTGGTATTGTTGTTGTTGTCGGGGTTGGTGTTGTAGTTGGTGTTGTTATTGTCGGGGTTGGTGTTGTAGTTGTTGTTGGAGTTGTTGTAGGGGAAGGTGTCGTAGTTGTTGTTGGGGTTGGTGTTGTAGTTGTTGTTATAGTTGTTGTTGGATTTGGTGTTGTTGTTGGGGTTGGTGTTGTAGTTGGTGTTGTTGTCGGGGTTGGTGTTGTAGTTGTTGCAGTTGTAGTTGTTGTTGGAGTTGTAGTTGTTGTAGGGGAAGGTGTTGTTGGAGTTGGTGTTGTAGTTGTAGGGGTTGGTATTGTTGTTGTTGTTGTCGGGGTTGGTGTTGTAGTTGTTGTCGGGGTTGGTGTTGTAGTTGGTGTTGTAGTTGTTGCTGGAGTTGTTGTAGGGGAAGGTGTTGTAGTTGTTGTTGGAGTTGTTGTTGCAGTTGGTGTTGTTGTTGGTGTTGTAGTTGTTATTGGAGTTGTTGATGTTGTCAGGGTTGTAGTTGTTGTCGCGGTTGGTGTTGTTGTTGGTGTTATAGTTGTTGTTGCAGTTGGTATTGTAGTTGTTTTTGGAGTTGTTGTAGGGGAAGGTGTTGTAGTTGTTGTTGTTGTCGGGGTTGGTGTTGTAGTTGTTGTTGCAGTTGGTGTTGTAGTTGTTATTGGAGTTGTTGTTGTTGTAGGGGTTGTAGTTGTTGTCGCGGTTGTTGTTGTTGTTGGTGTTATAGTTGTTGTTGGAGTTGTTGTAGGGGAAGGTGTTGTAGTTGTTGTTGGAGTTGTTGTAGGGGAAGGTGTTGTAGTTGTTGTTGTAGTTGGTGTTGTTGTCGGGGTTGGTGTTGTAGTTGTTGTTGCAGTTGGTGTTGGTGTTGTAGTTGTTATTGGAGTTGTTGTTGTTGTACTGGTTGTAGTTGTTGTCGCGGTCGGTGTTGTTGTTGTTGGAGGTGTTGTAGGGGAAGGTGTTGTAGTTGTTGTTGGAGTTGGTGTTGTAGTTGTTGTTGGGGTTGGTGTTATAGTTGTTGTTTGAGTCGTTGTTGGTGTTGTTGGATTTGTAGTTGTTGTTGGTATTGTAGTTGTTGTTGTTGTAGGGGAAGGTGTTGTAGTTGTTGTTGGGGTTGGTGTTGTAGTTGGTGTTGTTGTCGGGCTTGGTGTTGTAGTTGTTGTCGCGGTTGTTGTTGTAGTTGGTGTTGTTGTCGGGGTTGGTGTTGTAGTTGTTGTTGCAGTTGGTGTTGGAGTTGTTGTTGTTGTAGGGGAAGGTGTTGTAGTTGTTGATGGAGTTGGTGTTGTTGTCGTTGTCGCAGTAGGTGCTGTTGTCGTTGTCGCAGTTGGTGTTGTTGGTGTTGTTGTTGGAGTTGTTGTTGTAGGGGAAGGTGTTGGAGTTGTTGTTGTAGGGGAAGGTGTTGTAGTTGTTGTTTGAGTTGGTGTTGTAGTTGTTGTTGGGGTTGGTGTTGTAGTTGGTGTTGTTGTTGTTGATGGAGTTGGTGTTGTTGTCGTTGTCGCGGTTGGTGTTGTTGTCGGGGTTGGTGTTGTAGTTGTTGTTGCAGTTGGTGTTGGAGTTGTTGTTGTTGTTGTTGTAGGGGAAGATGTTGTAGTTGTTGATGGAGTTGTTGTTGTAGGGGAAGGTGTTGTAGTTGTTGTTGGAGTTGGTGTTGTAGTTGTTGTTGGGGTTGGTGTTATAGTTGTTGTTTGAGTCGTTGTTGGTGTTGTTGGATTTGTAGTTGTTGTTGGTATTGTAGTTGTTGTTGTTGTAGGGGAAGGTGTTGTAGTTGTTGTTGGGGTTGGTGTTGTAGTTGGTGTTGTTGTCGGGCTTGGTGTTGTAGTTGTTGTCGCGGTTGTTGTTGTAGTTGGTGTTGTTGTCGGGGTTGGTGTTGTAGTTGTTGTTGCAGTTGGTGTTGGAGTTGTTGTTGTTGTAGGGGAAGGTGTTGTAGTTGTTGATGGAGTTGGTGTTGTCGTTGTCGCAGTTGGTGTTGTTGTCGTTGTCGCAGTTGGTGTTGTTGGTGTTGTTGTTGGAGTTGTTGTTGTAGGGGAAGGTGTTGGAGTTGTTGTTGTAGGGGAAGGTGTTGTAGTTGTTGTTTGAGTTGGTGTTGTAGTTGTTGTTGGGGTTGGTGTTGTAGTTGGTGTTGTTGTTGTTGATGGAGTTGGTGTTGTTGTCGTTGTCGCGGTTGGTGTTGTAGTTGGTGTTGTTGTCGGGGTTGGTGTTGTAGTTGTTGTTGCAGTTGGTGTTGGAGTTGTTGTTGTTGTTGTTGTAGGGGAAGGTGTTGTAGTTGTTGATGGAGTTGTTGTTGTTGTCGCAGTTGGTGTTGTTGTCATTGTCGCAGTTGGTGTTGTTGGTGTTGTAGATGTTGTTGGAGTTGTTGTTGTAGGGGAAGGTGTTGTAGTTGTTGTTGGAGTTGTTGTTGTAGGGGAAGGTGTTGTAGTTGTTGTTGGAGTTGTTGTAGGGGAAGGTGTTGTAGATGTTGTTGGAGTTGGTGTTGTAGTTGTTGTTGGTGTTGGTGTTGTAGTTGGTGTTGTTGTCGGGGTTGGTGTTGTAGTTGTTGTTGCAGTTGCAGTTGGTGTTGGAGTTGTTGTTGTTGTAGGGGAAGGTGTTGCAGTTGTTGATGGAGTTGGTGTTGTTGTCGTTGTCGCAGTTGGTGTTGTTGGTGTTGTTGTTGGAGTTGTTGTTGGTGTTAGAGTTGGACTTGTAGTTGTGGTTGTACCTATGCCATCCACGGTCACGGAGCTGCCTTCAATGTCGAAGCCAGTGACTGAGGAAGTTGCATTGAGCAAAACGTCTGAAATCGCAGTGTTGTTAGGAGAAGATGTGCCATTGAAGGTGAGGTCAAAAACATTGACGATTGATCCATTTCTGCACAACGAGAAAAAAATTAATGTTGAATGAAATGTCAGATTTAGGCTGCAATCCTGAAAATGTAACAATATGTGATCAAATTACCTGAATTTCACCACTTCAAAGGAAAACAAGTAGGGGAATTCATTTTTGTACCGAGGTTCAAGCTGCAGAAACAGAAATCGACATGCTAAAAAATGAACTTGTGCTCGATGTACTTTCACTTCATATTATTTTGGCTACTTGATTAAAAAAAATATTGAAATAGAAAACACAATAATGTAAAGGTACAGGTGTTATTTTGAGAAGAGGCTTACCTGACTCTTTATGTTAGCAGCTCTTCCTTTAAAAGCAGTAGATGATGTATTCAACAAGTCGGTTGTGAATGTTTGCAGAACAGATCTGAACACCACTTGCTTTGTTGTGATGGCAGGGGTTGTTGGTACTGCAGTTGTAGGTGTTGTTGGGTTTGTTGTAGTTGTAGTCTCCGTCGGGGTTGTTGTATGAGTTGTAGTTGTTGTCGGGGTTGGTGTTGTAGTTGTTGTTTGAGTTGTTTGGGTTGGAATGGTTGTTGTTGTAGTTGTTGTAGGGGTCGGTGTTGTTGGAGTTGGAGTGGTTGTTGGTGTTGTTGGAGTTGGTGTTGTAGTTGTTATTGGGGTTAGTGTTGTACCTGTTGTTGGGGTTGTAGTTGTGGTGGGTGTCGGAGTCGTTGTTGTAGTTGTGACTGTAGTTGTTGATGGGGTTGGTGTTGTAGTCGTTGTTGGTGTTGTAGTTGTTGTTGGTGTAGTAGTTGTTGTTGGGATTGTAGTTGTTGTTAGGGTTGGTGTTGTAGTTGTTGTTTGGGTTGGTGTCGTTGTTGTTGTAGGGGTTGTAGTTGTTGTCGCGGTTGGTGTTGTTGTTGTTGGAGTTGTTGTAGGGGAAGGTGTTGTAGTTGTTGTTGGAGTTGGTGTTGTAGTTGTTGTTGGGGTGGGTGTTATAGTTGTTGTTTGAGTCGTTGTTGGTGTTGTTGGATTTGTAGTTGTTGTTGGTATTGTGGTTGTTGTTGGAGTTGTTGTTGTTGTAGGGGAAGGTGTTGTAGTTGTTGTTGGGGTTGGTGTTGTAGTTGGTGTTGTTGTTGGGCTTGGTGTTGTAGTTGTTGTCGCGGTTGGTGTTGTAGTTGGTGTTGTTGTCGGGGTTGGTGTTGTAGTTGTTGTTGCAGTTGGTGTTGGAGTTGTTGTTGTTGTAGGGGAAGGTGTTGTAGTTGTTGTTGGAGTTGGTGTTGTTGTCGTTGTCGCAGTTGGTGTTGTTGTCGTTGTCGCAGTTGGTGTTGTAGTTGCTGTTGGAGTTGTTGTTGTAGGGGAAGATGTTGTAGTTGTTGTTGGAGTTGTTGTTGTAGGGGAAGGTGTTGTAGTTGTTATTTGAGTTGGTGTTGTAGTTGTTGTTGGGGTTGGTGTTGTAGTTGGTGTTGTTGTTGTTGTTGGAGTTGGTGTTGTTGTCGTTGTCGCGGTTGGTGTTGTAGTTGGTGTTGTTGTCGGGGTTGGTGTTGTAGTTGTTGTTGCAGTTGGTGTTGGAGTTGTTGTTGTTGTAGGGGTCGGTGTTGTTGGAGTTGGAGTGGTTGTTGGTGTTGTTGGAGTTGGTGTTGTAGTTGTTATTGGGGTTAGTGTTGTACCTGTTGTTGGGGTTGTAGTTGTGGTGGATGTCGGAGTCGTTGTTGTAGTTGTGACTGTAGTTGTTGATGGGGTTGGTGTTGTAGTCGTTGTTGGTGTTGTAGTTGTTGCTGGGGTTGGTGTAGTAGTTGTTGTTGGGATTGTAGTTGTTGTTAGGGTTGGTGTTGTAGTTGTTGTTGGGGTTGTTGTCGTTGTTGTTGTAGGGGTTGTAGTTGTTGTCGCGGTTGGTGTTGTTGTTGTTGGAGTTGTTGTAGGGGAAGGTGTTGTAGTTGTTGTTGGAGTTGGTGTTGTAGTTGTTGGGGTGGGTGTTATAGTTGTTGTTTGAGTCGTTGTTGGTGTTGTTGGATTTGTAGTTGTTGTTGGTATTGTGGTTGTTGTTGGAGTTGTTGTTGTTGTAGGGGAAGGTGTTGTAGTTGTTGTTGGGGTTGGTGTTGTAGTTGGTGTTGTTGTTGGGCTTGGTGTTGTAGTTGTTGTCGCGGTTGGTGTTGTAGTTGGTGTTGTTGTCGGGGTTGGTGTTGTAGTTGTTGTTGCAGTTGGTGTTGGAGTTGTTGTTGTTGTAGGGGAAGGTGTTGTAGTTGTTGATGGAGTTGGTGTTGTAGTCGTTGTCGCAGTTGGTGTTGTAGTTGCTGTTGGAGTTGTTGTTGTAGGGGAAGATGTTGTAGTTGTTGTTGGAGTTGTTGTTGTAGGGGAAGGTGTTGTAGTTGTTATTTGAGTTGGTGTTGTAGTTGTTGTTGGGGTTGGTGTTGTAGTTGGTGTTGTTGTTGTTGATGGAGTTGGTGTTGTTGTCGTTGTCGCGGTTGGTGTTGTAGTTGGTGTTGTTGTCGGGGTTGGTGTTGTAGTTGTTGTTGCAGTTGGTGTTGGAGTTGTTGTTGTTGTAGGGGAAGGTGTTGTAGTTGTTGATGGAGTTGGTGTTGTTGTCGTTGTCGCAGTTGGTGTTGTTGTCGTTGTCGCAGTTGGTGTTGTAGTTGTTGTTGGAGTTGTTGTTGTAGGGGAAGGTGTTGTAGTTGTTGTTGGAGTTGTTGTTGTAGGGGAAGGTGTTGTAGTTGTTGTTGGAGTTGTTGTAGGGGAAGGTGTAGATGTTGTTGGAGTTGGTGTTGTAGTTGTTGTTGGTGTTGTAGTTGGTGTTGTTGTCGGGGTTGGTGTTGTAGTTGTTGTTGCAGTTGGTGTTGGAGTTGTTGTTGTTGTAGGGGAAGGTGTTGCAGTTGTTGATGGAGTTGGTGTTGTTGTCGTTGTCGCAGTTGGTGTTGTTGGTGTTGTTGTTGGAGTTGTTGTTGTAGGGGAAGGTGTTGTAGTTGCTGTTGGAGATGGTGTTGTAGTTGTTGTTGGGGTTGGTGTTGAAGTTGGTGTTGTTGTTGATGGAGTTGGTGTTGTTGTCGTTGTCGCGGTTGGTGTTGTTGTTAGTGTTGTAGTTGTTGTGTGAGTTGTTGTTGAAGAGGAAGGGTTTATAGTTGTTGTTAGTGTTGAAGTTGGTATTGTAGTTGTTGTTGTTGTTGTTGTAGGGGAAGGTGTTGTAGTTGTTGTTGGAGTTGGTGTTGTTATTGTTGTTGTTGGGCTTGGTGTTGTAGTTGTTGTCGCGGTTGGTGTTGTTGTTTGTGTTATAGTTGTTGTTGGAGTTGTTGTAGGGGAAGGTGTTGTAGATGTTGTTGGAGTTGGTGTTGTAGTTGTTGTTGGGGTTAGTGTTGTAGTTGGTGTTGTAATTGTTGTTGGATATGTTGTAGGGGAAGGTGTTGTAGTTGTTGTTGGAGTTGGTGTTGTAGTTGTTGTTGGGGTTGGTGTTGTAGTTGGTGTTGTTGTCGGGGCTGGTGTTGTAGTTGTTGTTGCAGTTGGTGTTGTAGTTGTGGTTGGAGTTGTTGTTGTTGTAGGGGAAGGTGTTGTAGTTGTTGTTGGGGTAGGTGTTGTGGTTTGTGTAGGTGTTGTTGTTGGTGTTAGAGTTGGACTTGTAGTTGTGGTTGTACCTATGCCATCCACGGTCACGGAGCTGCCTTCAATGTCGAAGCCAGTGACTGATGAAGTTGCATTGAGCAAAACGTCTGAAATTGCAGTGTTGTTAGGACCAGATGTGTCGTTGAAGGTAAGGTCCAGAACATTGACGATTGATCCATTTCTGCAGGAGGAGAAGAAAATTTATGTTGAATGAAATGTCAGATTAAGTCTGCAATCCTGAAAATGTAACAATATGTGAACTGATTACCTGAATTCCTTCACTTCCAAGAAAGAGAAGAAAGAGAATGTGTTTCTGTATAGAGGTTCAAGCTGCAGAAACAGAAAACACATGGTATTAAAAAAAAATCAACTTGTTTTATGCTCTATGTACTTTCAGTTGACATTATTTTGACACAATAATTTGAAGCCACAGGTTTCATTTTGAGAAGAGGCTTACCTGACTCTTTATGTTAGCAGCTCTTCCTTTAAAAGCAGCAGATGATGTATTCAACAAGTCGGTTGTGAATGTTTTTAGAACAGACCTGAACACCACTCGCTTTTTTGTGATGGCAGGGGTTGTTGGTACTGCAGTTGTAGTTGTTGTTGGGGTTGATGTAGTTGTAGTTGGCTTCGGGGTTGATGTTGTAGTTGTTGCTGGAGTTGGTGTTGTAGTTGTAGGGGATGATGTTGTAGTGGTTGTCGGGGTAGGTGTTGTAGTTGTTGTTGGTGTTGTAGTTGTTGTTGGGATAGGTGTTGTAGTTGTTGTTGTAGTTGTTGTAGGGGTCGGTGTTGTTGGGGTTGGAGTGGTTGTTGGTGTTGTTGGATTTGGTGTTGTAGTTGTTATTTGAGTCGGTGTTGTTAATGCAGTTGGGGTTGTAGTTGTTGTTGGGGTTGGTGTGGTAGTTGTTGAAGGGGACGGTGTTGTAGTTGTTGGGGTAGGAGTTGTTGTGGGTGTCGGAATCGTTGTTGTAGTTGCAGTTGCAGTTGTTGATGGTGTTGGTGTTGTAGTCGTTGTTGGTGTTGCAGTTGTTGTTGGGATAGTTGTTGTAGTTGTTGTAGTTGTAGTTGTTGTCGGGGTCGTAGTTGTTGGGGTTGGAGTGGTTGATGGTGTGGTTGGAGTTGGTGTTGTAGTTGTTACTGGGGTCGGTGTTGTTGATGCAGTTGGGGTTGTAGTTGTTGTTGGGGTTGGTGTGGTAGTTGTTGAAGGGGTCGGTGTTGTAGTTGTTGTTGGGGTTGTAGTTGCTGTGTGTGTCGGAGTCGTTGTTGTAGTTGCAGTTGTAGTGGTTGATGGGGTTGATGTGGTGGTCATTGTTGGTGTTGTAGTTGTAGTTGTTGAAGGGGTTGGTGTAGTAGTTGTTGGGATTGTAGTTGTTGTGAGGGTAGGTGTAGTAGTTGTTGAAAGGGTCGGTGTTGTAGTTGTTGTTGGGTTTGGAGTTGTTGTGGGTGTTGGAGTCGTTGTTGGAGTTGCGGTTGTAGTTGTTGATGGGGTTGATGTAGTTGTAGTTGGCGTCGGGGTTGATGTTGGAGTTGTTGCTGGAGTTGGTGTTGTAGTTGTAGGGGATGATGTTGTAGTGGTTGTTGGGGTAGGTGTTGTAGTTGTTGTTGGTGTTGTAGTTGTTGTTGGGATAGGTGTTGTAGTTGTAGGTGTTGTAGGGGTCGGTGTTGTTGGGGTCGGAGTGGTTGTTGGTGTTGTTGGAGTTGATGTTGTAGTTGTTATTGGGGTCGGTGTTGTTGATGCAGTTAGGGTTGTAGTTGTTGTTGGGGTTGGTGTGGTAGTTGTTGAAGGGGTCGGTGTTGTAGTTGTTGTTGGGGTTGGAGTTGTTGTGGCTGTCAGAGTTATTGTAGTTGCAGTTGTAGTTGTTGATGGGGTTGGTGTTGTAGTCGTTGTTGGTGTTGTAGTTGTTGTTGGGGTTGGTGTAGTAGTTGTTGTTGGGATTGTAGTTGTTGTTAGGGTTGGTGTAGTAGTTGTTGAAGGGGTCGGTGTTGTAGTTGTTGTTGGGTTTGGAGTTGTTGTGGGTGTCGGAGTTGTTGTTGGAGTTGCGGTTGTAGTTGTTGATGGGGCTGGTGTTGTAGTTGTTGTTGGTGTTGTAGTTGTTATTGGGGTTGGAGTAGGTGCTGTAGTTGTTGAAGGGGTTTGTGTTGTAGTTGTTGTTGGAGTTGGTGTTGCATTAGTTGTAGTTGGTGTTGTTGTTGTTGTTGTTGTAGGGGTTGGTGTTTGAGTCGTTGTGGGGTTTGTTGGAGTAGTAGTTGAAGGGGTTGTTGTTGTAGCTGTAGTTGTTGTCGGGGTAGGTGTTCTAGTTGTTGTTGTAGATGGTGTTGTTGTCCGGGTTGGTGCTGTAGTTGTTGTTGTATTTGTAGTTGTTGTAGGGGTCGGTGTTGTAGTTGTTGTTTGGGAAGGTGTTGTTGTTGGACTTGTAGTTGTAGTTGTACCTGTGCCATCCACGGTGACGGAGCTGCCATCAATGTCGAAGCCAGTGACTGATGAAGTTGCATTGAGCAAAACGTCTGAAATTGCAGTGTTGTTAGGACCAGATGTGTCGTTGAAGGTAAGGTCCAGAACATTGACGATTGATCCATTTCTGCAGGAGGAGAAGAAAATTTATGTTGAATGAAATGTCAGATTAAGTCTGCAATCCTGAAAATGTAACAATATGTGAACAGATTACCTGAATTCCTTCACTTCCAAGAAAGAGAAGAAAGAGAATTTGTTTCTGTATAGAGGTTCAAGCTGCAGAAGCAGAAAACACATGGTATTAAAAAAAAATCAACTTGTTTTATGCTCTATGTACTTTCAGTTGACATTATTTTGACACAATAATGTGAAGCCACAGGTTTCATTTTGAGAAGAGGCTTACCTGACTCTTTATGTTAGCAGCTCTTCCTTTAAAAGCAGCAGATGATGTATTCAACAAGTCGGTTGTGAATGTTTTTAGAACAGACCTGAACACCACTCGCTTTTTTGTGATGGCAGGGGTTGTTGGTACTGCAGTTGTAGTTGTTGTTGGGGTTGATGTAGTTGTAGTTGGCGTCGGGGTTGATGTTGTAGTTGTTGCTGGAGTTGGTGTTGTAGTTGTAGGGGATGATGTTGTAGTGGTTGTTGGGGTAGGTGTTGTAGTTGTTGTTGGTGTTGTAGTTGTTGTTGGGATAGGTGTTGTAGTTGTTGTTGTAGTTGTTGTAGGGGTCGGTGTTGTTGGGGTTGGAGTGGTTGTTGGTGTTGTTGGATTTGGTGTTGTAGTTGTTATTTGAGTCGGTGTTGTTAATGCAGTTGGGGTTGTTGTTGGGGTTGGTGTGGTAGTTGTTGAAGGGGATGGTGTTGTAGTTGTTGTTGGGGTAGGAGTTGTTGTGGTTGTCGGAATCGTTGTTGTAGTTGCAGTTGTAGTTGTTGATGGGGTTGGTGTTGTAGTCGTTGTTGGTGTTGCAGTTGTTGTTGGGATAGGTGTTGTTGTAGTTGTAGTTGTTGTAGGGGTCGTAGTTGTTGGGGTTGGAGTGGTTGATGGTGTGGTTGGAGTTGGGTTTGTAGTTGTTACTGGGGTCGGTGTTGTTGATGCAGTTGGGGTTGTAGTTGTTGTTGGGGTTGGTGTGGTAGTTGTTGAAGGGGTCGGTGTTGTAGTTGTTGTTGGGGTTGTAGTTGTTGTGTGTGTCGGAGTCGTTGTTGTAGTTGCAGTTGTAGTGGTTGATGGGGTTGATGTGGTGGTCGTTGTTGTTGTTGTAGTTGTAGTTGTTGAAGGGGTTGGTGTAGTAGTTGTTGGGATTGTAGTTGTTGTGAGGGTAGGTGTAGTAGTTGTTGAAAGGGTCGGTGTTGTAGTTGTTGTTGGGTTTGGAGTTGTTGTGGGTGTTGGAGTCGTTGTTGGAGTTGCGGTTGTAGTTGTTGATGGGGTTGATGTAGTTGTAGTTGGCATCGGGGTTGATGTTGGAGTTGTTGCTGGAGTTGGTGTTGTAGTTGTAGGGGATGATGTTGTAGTGGTTGTTGGGGTAGGTGTTGTAGTTGTTGGTGTTGTAGTTGTTGTTGGGATAGGTGTTGTAGTTGTAGGTGTTGTAGGGGTCGGTGTTGTTGGGGTTGGAGTGGTTGTTAGTGTTGGTGGAGTTGATGTTGTAGTTGTTATTGGGGTCGGTGTTGTTGATGCAGTTAGGGTTGTAGTTGTTGTTGGGGTTGGTGTGGTAGTTGTTGAAGGGGTCAGTGTTGTAGTTGTTGTTGGGGTTGGAGTTGTTGTGGCTGTCGGAGTTGTTGTAGTTGCAGTTGTAGTTGTTGATGGGGTTGGTGTTGTAGTCGTTGTTGGTGTTGTAGTTGTTGTTGGGGTTGGTGTAGTAGTTGTTGGGATTGTAGTTGTTGTTAGGGTTGGTGTAGTAGTTGTTGAAGGGGTCGGTGTTGTAGTTGTTGTTGGGGTTGGAGTAGGTGCTGTAGTCGTTGTGGGGTTTGTTGTAGTAGTAGTTGAAGGGGTTGGTGCTGTAGTTGTTGTTGTATTTGTAGTTGTTGTAGGGGTCGGTGTTGTAGTTGTTGTTTGGGAAGGTGTTGTTGTTGGACTTGTAGTTGTAGTTGTACCTGTGCCATCAACGGTGACGGAGCTGCTATCAATGTCGAAGCCAGTGACTGATGAAGTTGCATTGAGCAAAACGTCTGAAATTTCAGTGTTGTTAGGACCAGATGTGTCGTTGAAGGTAAGGTCCAGAACATTGACGATTGATCCATTTCTGCAGGAGGAGAAGAAAATTTATGTTGAATGAAATGTCAGATTAAGTCTGCAATCCTGAAAATGTAACAATATGTGAACAGATTACCTGAATTCCTTCACTTCCAAGAAAGAGAAGAAAGAGAATTTGTTTCTGTATAGAGGTTCAAGCTGCAGAAACAGAAAACACATGGTATTAAAAAAAAATCAACTTGTTTTATGCTCTATGTACTTTCAGTTGACATTATATTGACACAATAATTTGAAGCCACAGGTTTCATTTTGAGAAGAGGCTTACCTGACTCTTTATGTTGGCAGCTCTTCCTTTAAAAGCAGCAGATGATGTATTCAACAAGTCGGTTGTGAATGTTTTTAGAACAGACCTGAACACCACCTGCTTTTTTGTGATGGCAGGGGTTGTTGGTACTGCAGTTGTAGTTGTTGTTGGGGTTGATGTAGTTGTAGTTGGCGTCGGGGTTGATGTTGGAGTTGTTGCTGGAGTTGGTGTTGTAGTTGTAGGGGATGATGTTGTCGTGGTTGTTGGGGTAGGTGTTGTAGTTGTTGTTGGTGTTGTAGTTGTTGTTGGGATAGGTGTTGTAGTTGTTGTAGGGGTTGGTGTTGTTGGGGTTGGAGTGGTTGTTGGTGTTGTTGGAGTTGATGTTGTAGTTGTTATTGGGGTCGGTGTTGTTGATGCAGTTGGCGTTGTAGTTGTTGTTGGGGTTGGTAAGGTAGTTGTTGAAGGGGTCGGTGTTGTAGTTGTTGTTGGGGTTGGAGTTGTTGTGGGTGTCGGAGTTGTTGTTGTAGTTGCAGTTGTAGTTGTTGATGGGGTTGGTGTTGTAGTCGTTGTTGGTGTTGTAGTTGTTGTTGGGGTTGGTGTAGTAGTTGTTGTTGGGATTGTAGTTGTTGTGGGTGTCGGAGTCGTTGTTGGAGTTGCGGTTGTAGTTGTTGATGGGGCTTGTGTTGTAGTCGTTGTTGGTGTTGTTGTTGTTATTGGGGTTGGTGTAGTAGTTGTTGGGATTGTAGTTGTTGTAAGTGTCTTAGTAGTAGTTGTTGTTGTAATTGTTGTTGTAGTGGTAGGGTTTGGTGTTGTAGTTGTTGGAGTTGGTGTTGTTGTTGTTGTATTGGTTGGTGTTGGAGTTGTTGTGGGGGTTGTTGTAGTAGTCGTTGAATGGGTTGGTGTTGTAGTTGGATTTGTTATTGGGGTAGATGTTGTAGTTGTTGTTGGGGTTGGTGTAGTAGTTGTTGTTGGGATTGTAGTTGTTGTTAGGGTTGGTGTAGTAGTTGTTGAAGGGGTCGGTGTTGTAGTTGTTGTTGGGGTTGTAGTTGTTGTGGGTGTCAGAGTCGTTGTTGGAGTTGTGGTTGTAGTTGTTGATGGGGTTGGTGTTGTTGTTGTTACTAGAGTTGGTGTTGTAGTTGTTGTTGGAGTTGGTGTTGTAGTTGTTGTCTGAGCTGGTGTTGTAGTTCTAGGGGTTGGTGTTATAGTTGTTGTAGGGGTTGGTGTTGTAGTTGTAATTGTTGTTGGGGTAGTTGTTGAAGGGGTCGGTGTTGTAGTTGTTGTTGGGGTTGGAGTTGTTGTGGGTGACGGAGTCGTTGTTGTAGTTGCAGTTGTAGTTGTTGATGGGGTTTGTGTTGTAGTCGTTGTTGGTGTTGTAGTTGTTGTTTGGGTTGGTGTAGTAGTTGTTGTTGGGATTATAGTTGTTGTTAGGGTTGGTGTAGTAGTTGTTGAAGGGGTCGGTGTTGTAGTTGTTGTTGGGTTTGGAGTTGTTGTGGGTGTCTGAGTCGTTGTTGGAGTTGCGGTTGTAGTTGTTGATGGGGCTGGTGTTGTAGTCGTTGTTGGTGTTGTAGTTGTTATTGGGGCTGGTGTAGTAGTTGTTGTTGGGATTGTAGTTGTTGTTAGGGTCTGTGTAGTAGTTGTTGTTGGAATTGTTGTTGTAGTGGTAGGGGTTGGTGTTGTAGTTGTTGTTGGGTTTGGAGTTGTTGTGGGTGTCGGAGTCGTTGCTGGAGTTGCGGTTGTAGTTGTTGATGGGGCTGGTGTTGTAGTTGTTGTTGGTGTTGGTGTTGTAGTCGTTGTTGGTGTTGTAGTTGTTGTTGAGGTTGGTGTAGTAGTTGTTGTTGGGATTGTAGTTGTTGTTAGGGTTGGTGTAGTAGTTGTTGAAGGGGTCGGTGTTGTAGTTGTTGTTGGGTTTGGAGTTGTTGTGGGTGTCGGAGTCGTTGCTGGAGTTGCGGTTGTAGTTGTTGATGGGGCTGGTGTTGTAGTTGTTGTTGGTGTTGTAGTTGTTATTGGGGCTGGTGTAGTAGTTGTTGTTGGGATTGTAGTTGTTGTTAGGGTTGGTGTAGTAGTTGTTGAAGGGGTCGGTGTTGTAGTTATTGTTGGGGTTGTAGTTGTTGTGGGTGTCAGAGTCGTTGTTGGAGTTGTGGTTGTAGTTGTTGCTGGGGTTGGTGTAGTAGTTGTTGAAGGGGTCGGTGTTGTAGTTGTTGTCTGAGCTGGTGTTGTAGTTGTAGGGGTTGGTGTTGTAGTTGTAATTGTTGTTGGGGTAGGTGTTATAGTTGTTGTTGTTGTTGAGGTTGATGTTGCAGTTGTTGTTGGAGTTGGTGTGGTTATTGGGGTAGGGGATGTTGTTGGAGTTGGGGTTGCCGCAGTTGTATTTGTTGTTGCTGCATTTGTACTTGTTGTTGCCGCAGTTGTAGGTGTTGTTGGTGCAGTTGTATCTGTTGTTGGTGCAGTTGTAGCTGTTGGTGCTGTAGTTGTAGATGGTGTTGCTGCAGTCGTAGCTGTTGTTGCTGCAGTTGTAGTTGTTGCTGCAGTTGTAGCTGTTGGTGCTGTAGTTGTAGATGGTGTTGCTGCAGTCGTAGCTGTTGTTGCTGCAGTTGTAGTTGTTGCTGCAGTTGTAGCTGTTGGTGCTGTAGTTGTAGATGGTGTTGCTGCAGTTGTAGCTGTGGTGTTATCTGCTTGGCTTGTTGTTTGAATAGATCCGTAAATAACTAAAATAAAAAAGATTTTTGCTTAACTTGCGAACAAATGAATTAACTTACTAAATAAACTGTGGTAAATGACTGTGTTATAAGTGTTCACCTAAACATTTTTTTGTGAATAATCACATTATATTCCTTATATGTTAATGTCATTTAGTCTTTTCTTGTGCAAAATATTAGTTGAAGTTTCTACCAATTTCTCTGACTAAAGTCACATTGTATTGATCATCACAGACTTTATTTTTATTTAATTATAGACATTTTCAAGTCAATCAGTTCAAGCCTATTTATCTTACCTGTTAGAATCAGGAAAACCGATTTGATCTTGCTGGTCCCCATCCTGTCAATACAATCTGCAAAATCAAACAAGATAGATGCAGATTGTGAAGTGAATCTGTTCCATAGTTGGTTCAATTGATCCTCAGAGATGTATTACCTTGTCTCTGATGATGCAGTTGTTAAACAATGACATAAATGTTTCATAATTACACTTTCTCTGTGGTCAAGTTATTAGTCATAACCCTTAAATTACGTTTGTTTCCTATTGCCACATGAGTTTCTTGAGACTTGACTAAGTGATGAGAACTTTATCTCATCGTCATGATCAATACCTTCTTGCACAACCTGTTTCACACAATCTATCAGGCATTGTCTGTACTCTTGGGGTCTGTCTGTGCACTGTACGTAGGGAGAGTCCAGGACTTTATAGGGGCTTTGAGCCGAATTGGATGTTGTGGACACCACCACCTACCTCACCTGCTATAAATCGAATATATCCATCATCAATTTACACAGATGTAGCTATATTGTCCTGAGTTTAGCATTAGCTCTCATGATTAGAATCTCAAAAACCACAATACAGACCACAATGACAAAATCTGAATTTAACTTATAATAATTTCATTCTTCATATTTCTTATTCTATCTTGTTTAATTTACTCTTTCATTTGAGACAATATCTGAGTGCATTGGTTTCTGAACTTAATAATCATTTAATATGCTTATATACGTTGTAAAGGACTTTTAGGCTGCAATTAATTTGTTGAAAAGGTTAAATGCTAAATAAATAAAGTTTAATTGATTGACATTAAAGTACTTTGAACTATTTACCAAGTCTAGAAAAGCACGATAGAATTGAGACCATTCAAACGAATTACAAATATAGTATTCAATCAACCCACTGATAAAACATTGGAGAAAACAATGAATCTACAAGGGATTAATAGTTATTTTTTAAAGACATGTTGAAGAGTTTTCTGAAATGTAAGTTTTGATCCTTTCAGATTCACATTGAAATTCCGTCAGTTGCCTTCCTCATGTTTTTGTTGCTCTGGATATTGGTGAATATCTCATAAACCACACACAACAGACAAACTACAAAAAGGTTTATGGCCAGATTCTTTAAATTCCAGACTATTTGCTATCTTCGTCACAAAAAGATGTGATAAAAACGTAATGAAATCAAACGTTTATTTTTCAAAAACTGTCATTCTCTCACATCGAGTGATTTAGATAATCTTTAATCTAAAGATTGAGAACTAATGTTGTGCTCATTTTAAACTAAAATCCGGCCTGACTAACAAACTCTCTTCACATCTATTGATTTAGATAATCTGCACAATTTTCAAAAGTGATAATGAGTCTTTTACTTCACTTTATTCTCGCAAACGATTTCACTTATTGCTATTTGAATATACCAATACAAAATAAATACTACTTAATATTAAGTAGAGCTTCAAATTGAACAGGTCATATAAGAAGGTGATGATCTAGGTGATCAGTAATTGTCACTTTAAATCTGAGAAAATATTTGTTATTTTACTTGTTGCAAAGACAGACAGACAGACACACACACACATACACACGCTAACACTTAAATACACCAAAGTGTCCATATTGATTGTACTCACCTTAAAGGCAATGAAGAAAAGTTATTATTTATTTCTCTGGTGTAGCTGTTCTTAAAGTCTTACAGTGCTCAGTTCACTTCACATATGATGAACTGCTAACCTGTCTCCCTCTGTGGCATTCCACATTTATTGAGGCCTTTATATATTGCAATGAGCTACAGGCTAATGACGTGGGTCATTATGTCGTGACAGCTACATCTGTCAAATTCTTTGCGTAACATTACGGTTTACTCCCTTCTTTTGTTCGTTCCTCAGAACAAATACTTGTATATTTCTTCATGGGAATGAAGCTCTACCAGTTTGACAGTATGACGGGCTGAAGAGATCGACTGTGTAAGGACACGGATTAGTGTTGAATGTCTTGATTAAAAGGTTGTTGTAAATAACCCTAGAATTAAATCGACAATTATATAATATAATAAAACCCCAAAATTATATACCAGCAATTATATAGCATGTTACATTCAAGGTTAACGTTTTAAGAATAAATTAATATGAGATACTACATACTGTAGGTAGATAATATTGACTCATAGTTTACAATGAAATATCAAAGCATGTACATGTTTGATGTTAAGGTCATTGTTAAAAAATGTATTGAATAAAATAGTTAAAAATAAAAGAAACACAAATATGCACTCTTAAACACATTTAAATTCAGTTCAGTTCACATAATAAACTGTAAAGCTTTCACCTTATGTGACATTTTACATCTAACAAGGTCGTTATGGAATAAAATGGAATCGAGAATAAAGAGGTGAGTCATTTTCAAGATGTCTCAAGCTGTCCCAGATGCAACTCCACTCTGTGCTGCTACTTCTGCTGAAACAATGGCCTCTGCAGCCCTATCTGCCCTATGGGGAAACCAGGAAGCAATAACTTCATCTCATATCACATGTTTGTGTGTGTGGTCCATTCACATTATCGGGACTTGTCTTTCTCATGAGGAGAAAAAACAAATCCTCACAATAAATCATTGAATTTTAAGGTGCATACATGTTTAAAGGTTAAGTTAAATTTAGACTTAAGGTAAGGTAAGGTAAGTAGTAATTATGGTTGAGGTTCGAGAAGGGTTAGGGTTAGGGTTAGGGTTAGGGAAATTAATGCGAGTAAAATGTATGTCCTCTGATGTTACAACAACTGGGTGTGTGTGTGCGTAGGTGTGTGTGTGTCTGTGATAACAAACACATTTGTCTTAGTTATGTTGTGAGTATTTGCAGTAGGCTACATTTGTCTATTGTTTAAATTGATTATGTATTTTCTTTCTATCTTCTTCTTCTTCTTCTTCTTCTTCTTCTTCTTCTTCTTCTTCTTCTTCTTCTTCTTCTTCTTCTTCTTCTTCTTCACATCTATCACACATAGGAGAAACTAAATCAAGTAATTAGCTGAAGTCAGTTTAAGAACAATGTAGCCTGTAGAGGACTTTAAACTGGATTTGCTAAAATTGATTGATACCAGATAACATACAGATGTGGGATTTTATCGGCAAAAATCCAGTGTTCTACAGAAGGTGTAATCTGGATAAGAACTTAAAGTGTCCCAGGTGATAAATGGTGAGCATGACCCAAATAGCACAACACAAATACGGCCACCTTTGGCACCTTTGGTTGACATGTGGCATTACTATGCTTGACTTGTGTCCCCAATCTGGCAAACAGGAGTGGATGTGTGTAATCATTCTTCATGTGATGTGGGTCAAATCTGGGCCAAAATCATTTTGCTGTGATGGTTTGAGACTAAAGGTTAAAAGTCTGATCGACCCTCTCTTCAACCACTCAAATTTAAAAAACATCACACAAGAGATGACAAACTTCTAAAACCTTTTCGTACCTTACTTATTGCGAAGTTTTTGACAGAAACCAGTGAAACTATAAGAAATCATACAGAATAAAGAAATGTGTGATTAAATAAATCCTCTTTAGATAATTAAGAAATTTGACAGTGCATAGTTTTCACATATATACCAGATACACCATGACCTTTGATAAAATACAAGAGGTCGCATTGTGAAGCCCGATATATGACCTGCATGTGTTCCTTCATTTAATTTAAGATATAAAACTTACACATTCATTTTACAGGCATTTGGAGATTATAGAAAAGTTTAGGTAAGACATTAATACCTAACAAAGTTAATGAGGCCAAAGTGCTCAGTGAGATACATTTGGACTTTACCAACAAATAACAATCTGGGACTTTTGCTGACGATAAAGTCCTTTTTCATTCCAGAGATGTCGTTCTTGTTCTCAACTGAATTCATAACGAAATCAGCACAGATGCTTTTGCTGGCTCGACAGCAGCCATGACAACAGCACCAGAAAGGATGCAGTGACGAGACTGATCTGTTGACTGACATTAATGAAGTCTCTGAATGTCTCTGTTGTGATGTTAAGATAATTCATAACATTCTGTCTGAAATAAATACACTTTCATGAAATAGCACACAAATATGTTTGATAGAGTTTAAGAGATAAGAGATTTTTGTTTGAAATAGCCAATGCGTTCAAGTTTTACTTTATTCTCAGCAAATCAAGTGCTTTAGCCCTCGTCCTGACTGTCCTCTGGTCACGCTAGAAGGGAACAGGTCAAAGAATCAGTCTTGGTTGTATTTGATGGGCTGAGATTGCAGAGAGATTCCAGATGAACCTTTTTACAGTACTGAAGGGCGAGCCTGCCCCATGATATACAGCACCTGTTGCCTGCAGTAAGGATGTTGTGAACTGAGCACCTACGTCAAGTCCGACAGGATTCAAACTGTACACACAGAGCTCCGGAGTCAGAGAACACACACACACTAACACACATAGTTGTTTGGAATTAGAACTGTGGCTCTTTTCTCCTTCTCTAAGAGAATCTGAAGATGTATGTAATTACTTGAGTTAACTGTTGTTATTTTGGGATCCCACCTGTCTATGATCCTGTTCAACCATTCGTTTATGCAGTTAAAATCGTTTTTCTCAGTTATCCATCCTCTTGGCTCACGTCATTCCTTAGGTCTTCTGAGTCTGGTCCAATCTTTACTTTATCTTCACTTTACTTGAATCTTCATGTACTGCGCTCAGTGATCAGACTAACTGACGCTATATTGCAGCATGACGCGTGTTTGACAGCAGGATGCAAGCCTCTTAGCTTCAGGAATGTTTTTGGCCTGTGTTAATCCTGTGTTATTTTTGCCCTTTTTGGTGTAGGTATGTTCCTCCTCTCACTTAAAGTTCACTGAGCGTCATTGCAAAACCGGTTTTCATGATTCACACCTCTAAATGGACTCTCCACAACCATCTATAATACAAACCCAGCTTATCAGGTGGTCTATTTAAGAAGGGAGAAATTTCTGCTGCTGCAGTATTGCTACCAGTTGCTTCAGCCCCTCCACCGCCCCTGCATCCACCTGTAGGCTCCAACGGGGGGGAGGGGGGGTTACAAGTATTTGCTCATCACTCCCATCATTCCTGTGTACTCACATTGGGGAGTGATTAAGTTGGAGCCTAGACACCAAACACTAAACCTGTTCTACTGCTGCAATAAATCTTTGAATCTGAGTTGTCTGACTGAATTAGAGCTCTCCACTTAACGACCACTCAAGTTGCAGTTTACATCCATGTCCGTCCAGACTCATAGAATATAAATAGTTGAGACTTTTAAGGGATTTAATATAAGTTGTTAAATCTATTTTCTCTTCAAAAACATATATCAGCTTTTTTTGGGAGAGGTTGACAGGGGCTTCACGGCATTCCTGAGATATTGCATTCACGAAAGTGATATGTATAACTCAAAAGCAGAATGCCTCCAGCTATGGTTGCTGCAGGGTTGGAGGCATGCAAAGTGGCTGTAGCATGATGGTGCTGAGTAAAGAATTGCCATACAAAATGCTGTATTGTTCTATTATTGCTATTAATTACATTTGTTTGCATTTCTACGAAGCATTTTCAAAAGTAACACCTCTTGCGTCTTCAGGAGAAAACTCAACAAGTTTCCTTGAATATGTTGCGTGACAACAATGTATTTATAATCATTACGGCAGAAACTAACTTGCGCAAGCACACTGATTTAATCTAAGAAATGAAAAGGTGTGATCATTGTATATTATTTTAACCTAACCCCACCTCTGGCTTGAGGTCCAACACACACACCCACACACACATACAGGCAGACACACACACAAAGACAGACAACAGATGGATTATGGCCGGCTGTGGCAGAGGATGTGAGGTGTGTTATTCACTAATGGAAGTAGCAAAGCTGTATACAAGGCAGACCCTGACTGACTTCTGAATCATTAGAAATGTGTTCAGAGCTTCTAAGGGAGCAGGCTGATTTAGGTCCGGACATTCTCCAGGAGGTTTCCTCTCACACATTAACAATGCAGCAGGAGATCTCTGCTCAGACTCATTCACGACAACAGAGAAATCTCTGTAGCATTCAGAGATTTAGGAATTCCACATCAGAGATCACTTGTATTTGTTTTGAGAACGTTGACTGCCAGTCAGGCCTTATCACCTAAACCTTCTTGACATCTTCGTCCGTGTCTTCTACGTGTATTGTACCATTATTTTCATCCTGATATATTTATTATATTTCAGTCTTGCATCGGTTGACTGTTAGAAATGTTATCAACATGCCCCGTTGCTCACAGTGACTCCTCCGGACAAACCTGCTGTTTTCTCACATCAGCTCACTCGGACATTCTGCAGAGTCTTTTCCAGGTGCTTTGTCGGACGATCTCCAAAGAAAGTCCGGAGCCTCTCAGTCTGACATTTGTTTTCTCACATACAGATCTCCGGAGAAGGTCCAGCATTCAGTGCATGTCTGAAAGCTCCGTAGGATTTGCAGGGTTCATGGGGCAACATATTAGTACAGATACTGTTGTCAGAGCAGGACTAATGCTGCTGTGGGGTTGCACCATTATCCTCATTTGTAAGGGCTCTGATAGGGAATTTTGTTGGAATTTGTTGTCTCCCAGTTCAAACATTATGGTGGCAAAAAAGGAACTAGCTACCCCTTACTTAAGAACCATTAGAACGTGCAGCCACAATCCATATCCCAATCTTTCCCGTCCTTGTTGCCTTTCTGTTTCAGTATGGACATCTTCAGCGAAAGCCTGTAGACCCTTTTCTTAGAAAATTATTCGGCGCTGAGAACTTCTGACTCCTACAAAAGAGATGTTTCTGTTATGACTGAGTCATTATGGATCCAAAAGCAAATTGGCTCACAGACAATAGGATGGGTTGAGGTTCATTATTTGATTAAATAAGCACTGCATAGCAAACAGCATGTGTCACTCTCAGTCTCTTTTGTCTGAACACACCTGATTCACTGATACAACAAAGGTCGAGACTTTCCCACCAACTGTAAAACATCACAATGACATGAGTGGTTATATAAATACCCTTTGTATTAAAAAGCTGACAATGTGCATAAAACATATATATACATATACATATATATATATTACATTATTCATATGCATATATTTTATATATAAATGAGATATAGTATGGGATTTTGCTTCAAAGTATAATAAACTAAAAAATTTGGAGCATTATTTGGTTGTGAAGTTGGAGGAAATACATCTTGACATTGACATTCAGATTTCACAATCCATTTCTGATGAAGCCACGCGATCAGCCAGACATGGAGTCGGGCCGGTTTTTCATGTCTGGCAAGGAAGCATAAGTCATCGTCGTCAAGTAAATATTGCGATAGCAAAGCACTCCGTGACATGCACGATACAATATGGAAAATGTTTTCTGACATCCTAGGTCTCAATAGCCTTTGTTGTTGTTATTGTGTGAGGCTGCGTCTCTACATGTGTATGTTGTTGGTTTGTTTGTCTAAAAGATTACACCTTTTTTATTGGTGCAACCATATGACAAAGAGTCCAACAAAAGACAACATATAAAAAGTCAATACAAAAGATAAAAATGATAATAGTCATAGTATAAACGGTTACCAGCTCTGGTGTGGATTCAGTTGACGGAGCAGAGCTAGAATTTATTCATGCCCACCTTGATATTTTATATATATATTCTCTTACTAATGTCATTTCTTGGAGTATTTTCAAATGTCTCAAATTGTAATTGACCTAAAGTAAAAGGTTATGTTAGTCAACAAGCCGAAAGAGATGATAAAAATAAGGAAATTGGACATAAACATTTTTGAAATAAAACACATAAAACATATTGATCCAAAATGTTTTCAAATATAAAAACATGAACAAAATATTTCTTATCATATATAAGATGTCATTAGAACTATGCTTCTTTTGTTTTTGGAGATATGCCCATTTTTCTCTGTTCCTCTCTCTGCTCTTTGGCGTAATCCACACGCTTTCTGCTGCATGAAGTGAGATGCCATCACGTTGTACGCTCGTGATGACATCGAAAACAAAGACCTTGACTTTCTGCTGCAAAATTGAATCTTCCTCTGTTTGAGAATGATTTTAAAAGTTTCGCAAACAATCGATAAGATAAGATAAGATGCGATTATTCTTTATTAGTCCCTAGATATGGAAATATGATATATAATAGACATCAGTAAAACTATGAATAAATAAATATTTAATATATACACAATAAAAGATACCTGCGTATGTAGAATATAGACAATCAACAATGTATATAGAATATATACATTATGAGCGATACATACACAGTGAGACAGGATGTGCATTGGTAATTAAATTGCACAGATAGATATATTTCTTTTTATGGCATTTCCCAGAAAATAATTTATGGAAGTTGGTGTAAAGAATATGCAATATATTCATAGTGTTGAAATCTAAGAGTTTGTACAGATGATAGACAACATGATGTTTTTTTACTGTGGTGGTGGTATGCACTCTGAGTGGAATTCAAGTAATTCCAGTAATGACGCAGTCGAGGTGTTCTCGTACTGTCATTACTAGGTCTGATCAGTGAAAAGCTGGTTCTGAGGTGATTCATCGAGCAGGCTCTCTGAATGCCTTGGGTGCAGGGCAAGGATTCTTTGGAACCGCACCCAACTCAGAAATAGATTTTACCCTCAGGCCATAAGTCTTAATCATGTATCAACTGTGCGCACTTTAACAATCTCTAAAAACATCTCCCCCACACACACATTCTTATCTTGTTAGTATTTTTGTTCTATGCAAGCTCACATTCTTTCTCTTCTGTCGTCGAAATCGTAATATTATTACTCTCCTGTCCTTTATTAGTAATTACTAAATGTGGAGCTTGCCGGTAAATGTTTTTCCCACGATGATACTTGCACAACCGGTGTGGCAATAAACATCTTCAATCATGTTCAGTCATTTTAAAGTTATGGCAGTTATAGGCACATTGGAAGCTAAAAGATTAACAACTACTCACTATTTATTTTAGCACTTTTCTGGTTCTGGAGATGCACAAATATTACACTTAATAATGTCGAATTTACATAACTAGCATCCCAGCTGCAAAGATATTGACATTAGCCTTGTTGTTATTGAAGTCTTTATACTGATGACAGTGAAACATCATGCTGAATCTATTTAAAAATAATAATGAGCTTGGATCCATTGTTGGACTTAATTACAGGTTTAATTCAGGTTTGAGCAAAGGTTTCATTAGGCAGCTCTAAAACTGTCTACAGTTCAGCTAGTGCCAAATCAGGTCAGTGGAAAAAAACAGGCTCCAATCTACATTTATACTTTATCCATACCTTTATACTTTAAACATCCCCCCCCCCCCCCCCCCCAAATATGAAGATTGACACTGTTTGTTTTCTATGAAAGTCATTCATAATTATCATTTATGTCACTGCGTTTCCTTTCAGCTGATAAACATTTTTCGTAGTTCAGGTTATCTAATTTAATGGCCAGTATTGGGCTCAGTGGAACCAGATAATGAAACTTTATCCCGTATTTGTTGAACTTCATTCGCGACACAAGCTGTTGTGACTATGTTGTGACATCTCTGTTTGTTCTGAATGCTCATTATTCACATGAGCAGCTTTTATGTTCAGTGTTGTCTTTGGCTCTGGGCCCTAAGAATGTCTTACCTTTCCATAGCACATTGTGCTTAACTATTATTAGAAAGATTCTTTCCCTCCCTTAGAAGTCAATGGGTATCGGCATTCAATAGCCGTAACAAAAGCAAAGAGATGTTTTGATCTAGACAACCAGGCACCTGCTTATTTGTGCCAGTATCCAATCAGCTCCTCAGCAGTGCGAATTATGAACAATCCTGCATATACCTGACAGAAAATGTTCTCCCCAAACATCAGAATGGAGAAAAAATGTAATTTAGTTCGTGGTATTGATGTTGGCACCAGGCAATCAGATTAGAACATGTCTTCAGTGTGAATAAAGGAAGCCGAATGGTGATGGTGGCACACAGAGGGCATGACTCAGAAAGCTGCGCTACAGGAAGCAAATGTTTTATTCGCCTCCTCGTCTTCAGCGGGTCCTGAAGCATAGATGTGAGTACAAACATGAGGGACAAATCCTTAACTAATGTCAAGGTATTCCTGAGTCATCCCAATATTTTAACCGGCCTCTCACAATCTTTCGTTTCAGTGGTACTGATAACATTTACTCAAATTGTAGATTGTGACGGATCAGGGATCAGGGATCAAGGAGATATTTCACTTCAACCACTGTGAGACATTATTGTGGCCTGGCACTCGTAATGGTGTGTGTGTGTGTGGGGGGGGGGGGGGGGGGGTGCAGGTGAAGAAGGATACTGAGTGTAAAGCTGAAGTTTAAAATGTCAAGCTCAAGTTTCAAATTTACTTTTACTGTCCTTTAGCCTCAAACAAAGAAATATCATGTTGCCAACAAAGTACAACAAAACATGCAACATGTTAACATACGACAAAAAGGCAGACAATAAAGGTCGCTATTGTGTCTGGCGTGTACACACCCGTAGGCAAACATAATAAAGTAACTAAAAGCATACAACAATAGTCTTATGACGTGATGGCATAATAAGACAAGTAGTAATGATGATTAATGTAATATGGTTTATAGTCTGGTGTGTAAATAAGCAGCCTAACAATACGATGTAAGTATGCAAACTAAAAATAGTTGGTAATAGCTTTGAATATGAACGTAGTAGTAAACAACTGGAGGCACAGTGGTGATAATGGACTGGGAGTGATGGTAAAGACTTTTCCATAACATTTCAAACATCATAGAACTGATACATCCTCAGTGGACAAAACTAACAGGAGTTGATATTATTTATTTATTGGTATTTACTTATTTCTAAATGTCAGGGGTAAGGTGATATTCATTAAAATAACTTTATTTATCAACCTTGAAAGCCTTTAAAGTGAAATTTACGTAATATCAGCAACCCAAGCTCAAGCATAAATGACTGAGCAGTCACACACCCAATAGCAAATAACTCTGATCGCCCCCTGGAGCTGCACCACGTTACTACAGGCCTAGGAGAGAAGTTTTGTCCCATTTCATACGACTGATACAAACGAAACGTTGACCCTCCTGTAGAGATTTAGGCTTTTTTTGTATTTCTCTGTTCATTTCTATGTAAAATTCGTATTTAAATACATCTTTATACATATACAGTAGAACATCTTTGTAGATTAAAAATGCATTTGAAAGTAAATGCACATACACAACTGCTTCTTTTGTCTTTTTCACAACAAATGCTGCCATTTGTGAACAAACACAACTTTAACCCTAGATGATCTTTTGACATTTTTTACTTCCCCTTAAAACATAGTCCTGTGGCAGATATTGCTGTCTGTCATGCAAGTGATCGTAGACGAACACGGGTATATAAGCTCCCCCTGCTGGTCATTGTTCTTTTCAAAATAAATTATTTAGATTATTTCACAGGTAGAAATAAAATAAAAAGTTTAAATCAAATGAATGTTTTTGGTTAGCATATTAACTTATAAAAATGTGGACTTCACAATAATAGTTTTCGCTGTGGATGAGTGTACTTTGTCACAGTAGCTTCAAATAAACTAAAATAAAAATAAAACATTCCAATTATTATCACAGATTAAACATAGTCTACTTCTCGAGGAAGTCATGGCCAAATTATCTCACACCTTTACAACATTCCTGATATATTAATGTGTGCGTTAACATTAAAACATAATACCGCCAAGGTATAATATATACAATAGTGACATCTGATCTTGATGGTGGATTTTACCCTCAGGCCATAAGTCTTAATCATGCATCAACCATTCACACTTTAACAATCTCTAGAAACATCACACACACACACACACACACACACACACACACACACACACACTTTATTCTTATTTTGTAAGCTCACATTCTTTCTCTTCTGTTTTAGAAATCGTAATATTATTACTCTCCTGTCCTTTATTAGTAATTACAAAATGTGGAGCTTGCCGGTAAATGTTTTTCCCACGATTATACTTGCACAACCGGTGTGGCAATAAACATCTTCAATCAGGCTGAGTCATTTTAAAGTTATGGCAGTTATAGGCACATTGGAAGCTAAAAGATTAACAACTACTCACTATTTATTTTAGCACTTTTCTGGTTCTGGAGATGCACAAATCTTACACTTAATAATGTAGAATTTACATAACAAGCATCCCAGCTGCAAAGATATTGACAACAGCCTTGTTGTTTTTTTAAGTCTTTATACTGATGACAGTGACACATCATGTTGAATTTTTTTTAAAATTATAATGAGCTTGGATCCATTGTTGGACTTAATTACAGGTTTAATTCAGGTTTGAGCAAAGGTTTCATTAGGCAGCTCTAAAACTGTCTACAGTTCAGCTAGTGCCAAATCAGGTCAGCGGAAAAAAACAGGCTCCAATCTACATTTATACTTTATCCATACCTCTATACTTAAAACATCTCCCCCCCTCCCCAAATATGAAGATTGACACTGTTTGTTTTCTATGAAAGTCATTCATAATTATCATTTATGTCACTGCGTTTCCTTTCAGCTGATAAACATTTTTCGTAGTTCAGGTTATCTAATTTAATGGCCAGTATTAGGCTCAGTGGAACCAGATAATGAAACTTTATCCCGTATTTGTTGAACTTCATTCGCGATACAAGCTGTTGTGACTATGTTGTGACATCTCTGTTTGTTCTGAATGCTCATTATTCACATGAGCAGCTTTTATGTTCAGTGTTGTCTTTGGCTCTGGGCCCTAAGAATGTCTTACCTTTCCATAGCACATTGTGCTTAACTATTATTAGAAAGATTCTTTCCCTCCCTTAGAAGTCACTGGGTATCGGCATTCAATAGCCGTAACAAAAGCAAAGAGATGTTTTGATCTAGGCAACCAGGCTAAGGCTTATTTGTGCCAGTATCCAATCAGCTCCTCAGCAGTGCGAATTATGAACAATCCTGCATATACCTGACAGAAAATTTTCTCCCCAAACATCAGAATGGAGAAAAAATGTAATTTAGATCGTGGCATTGATGTTGGCACCAGGCAATCAGATTAGAACATGTCTTCAGTGTGAATAAAGGAGGCCGAATGGTGATGGTGGCACACAGAGGGCATGACTCAGAAAGCTGCGCTACAGGAAGCAAATGTTTTATTCGCCTCCTCGTCTTCAGCGGGTCCTGAAGCATAGATGTGAGTACAAACATGAGGGACAAATCCTTAACTAATGTCAAGGTATTCCTGAGTCATCCCAATATTTTAACCGGCCTCTCACAATCTTTCGTTTCAGTGGTACTGATAACATTTACTCAAATTGTAGATTGTGACGGATCAGGGATCAGGGATCAAGGAGATATTTCACTTCAACCACTGTGAGACATTATTGTGGCCTGGCACTCGTAATGGTGTGTGGGGGGGGGGGGGGGTAGGGGGGGTGCAGGTGAAGAAGGATACTGAATGTAAAGCTGAAGTTTAAAATGTCAAGCTCAAGTTTCAAAATTACTTTTACTGTCCTTTAGCCTCAAACAAAGAAAAATCATGTTGCCAACAAAGTACAACAAGACATGCAGCATGTTAACATACGACAAAAAGGCAGACAATAAAGGTCGCTATTGTGTCTGGCGTGTACACACCCGTAGGCAAACATAATAAAGTAACTAAAAGCATACAACAATAGTCTTATGACGTGATGGCATTATAAGACTAGTAGTAATGATGATTAATGTAATATGGTTTATAGTCTGGTGTGTAAATAAGCAGCCTAACAATACGATGTAAGTATGCAAACTAAAAATAGTTGGTAATAGCTTTGAATATGAACGTAGTAGTAAACAACTGGAGGCACAGTGGTGATAATGGACTGGGAGGGATGGTAAAGACTTTTCCATAACATTTCAAACATCATAGAACTGATACATCCTCAGTGGACAAAACTAACAGGAGTTGATATTATTTATTTATTGGTATTTACTTATTTCTAAATGTCAGGGGTAAGGTGATGTTCATTAAAATAACTTTATTTATCAACTTTGAAAGCCTTTAAAGTGAAATTTACGTAATATCAGCAACCCAAGCTCAAGCATAAATGACTGAGCAGTCACACACCCAATAGCAAATAACTCTGATCGCCCCCTGGAGCTGCACCACGTTACTACAGGCCTAGGGGAGAAGTTTTGTCCCATTTCATACGACTGATACAAACGAAACGCTGACCCTCCTGTAGAGATTTAGTCTCTTTTTGTATTTCTCTGTTCATTTCTATGTACAATTCGTATTTAAATACATCTTTATACATTTACAGTAGAACATCTTTGTAGATTAAAAATGCATTTGAAAGTAAATGCACATACACAACTGCTTCCTTTCACATTTTCCCAACAAATGCTGCCATTTGTGGATAAACACAACTTTAACCCTGGATGATCTACCGCACCGACCTTTTGACAGTTTTGACTTCACTTAAAAACATAGTCCTGTGGTAGATTTTGCTCTCTGTCATGCAAGTGATCATCGACTAGCACAGATATATAGCTCCCCCTGCTGGTCATTGTACTTTTCAAAATAAAACAATTATTTAGATTATTTCACAGGTAGAAATAAAATATAAAATTTAAATCAAATGAATGATTTTGGTTTGGCATATTAACTTATACAAATATGGACTTCACAATAATAGCCTTCCCCTGTGGATGAGTGTACTTTGGCACAGTAGTTTAAAATAAAATAAAAATAAAACATTCCAATTATTATCACAGATTAAACATAGTTTACTTCTCGAGCAAGTCATTGCTAAATTATCTCACACTTTTATAACATTCCTGATATATTAATGTGTGCGTTAACATTAAAACATAATACCGCCAAGGTATAATATATACAATATAGTGGCATCCGATCTTGATGTCGGATCATGATCTTGGTGGCTGCTGACCATGGACTATGATTACAACAAGACTGCTTGAAATACAATATTTCTCCTCAGATACTCGACCATTACTGAAAATAAACCATCAAACCATTGACCATCCATTATTTTAAAAAGTGTTTATTCTAATCAATGCTGCAAATATCCTATCTTTCTGATGTTCTCCTTTACACGTGGCATCTATTGCACTTCTGTCCGTCCTGGGAGAGGGATCCCTCACATGTGGCTCTATCTAAGGTTTTTACGTTCTTCTGACCCTGTTAGAAGGGGATAATTTTAGTAGTTTATCAGTTCAAATCATACTTTGATGTATTGTAAGGCTATTTTATATAAATAAATTGCTGTTTGACACTGATAATGTCATGGTAGCAGGCAAGCTACAACTATCTTAGCCTACATATTGTTTAGTGTTCATGGGCAACATCCACCCTCATAGTTGCTCTATTTTTATGTTGTGTTATATTGAACTTTGTTAGGAATTAATTATGAAATATTCTAATAATAAATATCATGTCCTCATCTATTTAGTATTTTTTAAATCCAGTCCAACAAGGTACAAACAAAACAATAACATAGCTCAAATAGAAGAAAAAAATACATCAAAATTTACCTCTATTCTGTTTCTTGTTATGTTTTATTTTATCTGTTTTTTATTCTAATCTTTTCGTGTCTGTGCTCTATTGCGATGGGATCTTCAAATTGCTTTGAAACCGCCTATTGTTGACTTTTCAACTGTTTCATATTGTTTTTTCAAATTGTAAAACCCCCTATAACTGTGTTTTGAAAGGTGGTATATGAATCAATTTTATTATCATATCTTCGTATCAACAAACTGTTACCTTGCCATGTTATTTTTATTTAATACACATCAGCAGAAAACAAGTACATTTTTTTGTTTGCTTCTCATAGTTTCTCCTCTTGAACTTAAACAGCTGAATACAAAGGCAAGTCTTCGGTGTCATATCTTTCTCAGCTTCATGCAGCGAAATCATTTAATTCACTTTTAACATCTACCCAAACTGATTTTAAGTTGGTGACAGGTTGGTAAGAAATTGTGTAAACATACATACAAGCTAACAGACTACACATATGATGATATTTTTATTTATTAATTCATTACATTCTTTTTGTGTAAATATATTGTATCATATCAGCTTCTACACTTCACACAGTGGTTTTCAATGGAATTAAATGGAAATGGCACACACAGATCATTTATTGTGGTAATTAATAAAATGTTGTTCATGGGTCCTTCACAAACTGGAATCACAAACATGTGTTTCAGGGAATAATAAGACGTGTTTTCATTGTCTTCAGTGCCTTTAATCAAGCATCATCATCATACAGTATTACACATTTTTATATCCATTGTAGATGGATCAAGCTAACACCCAGCATAAAGCAGTGCAAAGTAGTGCCACACGTGACCCAAGTGTCTTTGCTAGTCGCAGACTGATGCAGTTGTCATTTTCCTGTCCAGCCCCCACGTTGCTTGAATATCAAATGCACCATCTGAATGCCTATCCTCTAGTTGGTCTTACATGGAGGTGTGGTTTTGGCACATTGTCGATGCATCGCTATCAAGGGCCGCTGGAATCCAATTGCACGATCAACTAACAAAATCCTTGTCTGAAGTCAAAGGTAATAGGCACCAAATACCACACACACTTCCCACTTCTTCACACACACTCCTCCTTGGCCACCTGATGAGCAGGCCCTTAAAATAGCGCAACTGTGAAGAATGGGAGCTGGTAGTCTACCTGATTTAAAGCATGCTAAGCCCCTAACACACCCGATACTTAAGTAAGACACTAAGTACTACCCTTCTGAACCGTGCGCCTGCGCAGCAACCTTTTTTTGCTCATATTGGGAATTTCTAAGTGCCCAAATGCGTTTACGACAATGATCATTAAAAGAAGAGCCCTTTATATTTCTTACTAAAGTTTTACAAAAAATACAGTTAAGCTCATAGAGTATACATGTATGATATTATAAATACATTAAAATTAATACACTTTATTTCAACAAAGCCAGGCATGGTTCAGACATTGTATATTGCAGGAGTTATAAACTGCGCTTGGGAGTCATTTTTTTCTCTCGCATCTTAACTAAATAAGTGAAATATAATTTAATATAAATAATGCTTAATACATTTCAATGAATTTACCTTTAGGTCTGTTTAAGAGGCAGTGGTTCTAAATTATATTATTATAGCAGGGGCAATTCAATTGTATTCATACTATGTTAAAAAGTTAAGTGTGATGTGATCTGAAGGTTTCAATTGTCACTACTCAAATGTTCAATTACCTCCACCAATATATTTTAACATGTGTCTCTTTGTTTATTTGCAGGATTGCACACATTCTACTAAACCCCTTTAAACCAAACATGGTAGGGAGATGTGGCATGTGCCTGGAGAGAACCCAGTAAATGTTGATATGAATGCAAGATCAAGGGGCAAATCCAGGAAGAGTTTTCATTCCTTTCATGACAATGCTATTTGAAAAATAAATAATTTCAGACCAAACTACAGAAACTAAACGAACGTGATTATTGCTTAGCCTTGACGGAGGAATGCACTCTACGGATTTTACAGTAAAAATAACCATTTTATTTTTGTAGAATCTCTTCCTATTATGTCAAAGAGAAATAAAGAGAGCTTTATCAAAGTTTGGTTGAATAGGAGTGCCCCTGTAATCAACTTTTTGGATTTCTGATGAGAATAATGTCCTTTTTCATCAGCCCAGTAACTATTGCTGGCTTGACAGCAGCCATGACATCAGCACCAGGAAGGATGCGCTGATGAGACTGATCTTGTGGCCGACTCCCCTTGATACTTCTGTAAATGTGAAATAGAAAATCAGATGTTGACTTATCAAGCGGTTATGTAATACTGGACATTTTTGAAAATGTAACATTCAGTCTTGCTTACGTGTGCCATCCACAGAAACGGAGCTGGTTTCAATATTGAAGGCTGTGATATTTGAAGCTGCATTGATCAATACATTGGCAATCTGCGTGTTATCCGGAACAGATGTGGATGCAAAGCCCAGTCTAATGTGGTTGATGATCGATCCGTTGCTGCAAAAGAAAAATACCAAAAGTATTGTTTTAATTTCATTGTATTAATTGCCAATATTCTTAAGATTGTATCACGACAATGTAGCATATTACCTGAAAGACTCCACATTTAAGGTGCGAAATGAAGAGAATCCTTGTTTGTAGGAAGGTTCAAGCTGCAAAAAGATAATTAAAACCCTTTGTAAGTACTTTTATTTCGTTGGCTGTCCAACAAAATGGATAAAACTGCCATTTTGTAAAAATACATCTGAAAAATGTATTTGAAAATTGTAGGTCATATCTAAAATATGAATTTGTGATGATAAAATCAATAAAAGTGTTAATATCTTTCAAATCATATCCAAGTTCACTCCAAAAAAGACACTTACTGTTGTCTTAATCAATAAGGCTCGACTTTTAAATGCTGCAGATGATGGATTCGCCAAGTCAATTGTGAATGTCTCTCCAACTGATCTGAAAGTGAGTTGTTTTGTTGTGATTGCCTCAGATGTGACAGTTGTTAAACCTCCAGTTGTAATTAATCCTGAAGTGGTAATTGACACGCCTGTGGTGGTCGACCCAGCAGTTGTAGTTGATACACCGGATGTAGTTGATACACCAGTTGTAGTTGATACACCAGTTGTAGTTGATCCGCCTGTGGTGGTCGACCGACCAGTTGCTGTTGAAGCTCCAGTTGTAGTTGATCCACCAGTCGTAGTTGACCCGCCTGTGGTGGTTGACCCACCAGTTGCTGTTGAAGCTCCAGTTGTAGTTGATCCACCAGTCGTGGTTGACCCGCCTGTGGTGGTTGACCCACCAGGTGTAGTTGAAGCTCCAGTTGTAGTTGATCCACCAGTTGTATTTGCTACAGTATTCAAACACAAATGTGAAAGAAGTGATTAAAATGTATTCAAAGTAACATATTATCTTTAGTGTAAATACATCATATATAGTAATATGTTGTGTATATGTGTATATTAGTCAAAATTGTTACATTTACTGAAATAAATCAGCAAATAAATAAGCAAATCAGAAATCAACCTTCGACAATTCATATTGCTTTCATGAAAATTTCTTTTTTGTTATTAATTGAGACAACAGTATTGTCCATTGGGTGCTTCAACATCAATAATACCAACAAATGTCAACTGAAGTTAAAGGTGGGGCTACTGTTACTTACACACTGCTGTAATGGAGGTGGATTCAATCACAATGCTGAAGTTGTTGGTATTGTTCACAGCTTCTACTAATGTTGTTGCAACATCAGCAGAGCTGGGGAGTTCTGCAGATGACGTATTGTCCTTGAACACAACTCCCACCTCCACTTCAGTCTTATCCATTCGTGTTGAGGCTCGTCTGCATCAAAACAAACATATATCTCAATCAAATTCTACTAACATTGATAAATTCTATCTGTAATTACTTTTTAATTAATGAAAGTAAACGCTCTAATATTAATGACAACCCAGGTGGCACATTTTCAGTTTGAATCTGAAAAATACAAAAAATATCTTACGTGAACTTTATGACATAAGTGCGGATGAAGATTAAGCGATATTTTGTCCTGTAGACAGCATCATACTGTGGAAAGGAAGCAAACAGAAAAACATTCCTAATTAAGAAAGAAACTACAAAAGTTAATTCAATTAAACTAGAATCAAATGAAGTCTGATCAATTTAACATTACTTACCACTTCTACAACTTTTGCAGCAAGGTTTTTGAATTCATTGCTATTGGGATTACTGAATTCTTCTACAAATGCTTCTACTATGGTGGCTTTGACAACCACTACTGGTCCAGAAGGTGCAGTAGTTGGTGCAGCAGTAGAAGGGACAGCAGTAGTTGGTGCAGCAGTAGTCGGTGCAGCAGTAGTCGGTGCAGCAGTAGTCGGTGCAGCAGTTGTAGGTGCAGCGGTAGTTGGTGCAGCGGTAGTTGGTGCAGCAGTAGTTGGTGCAGCAGTAGTTGGTGCAGCGGTTGTAGGTGCAGCCGTAGTTGGTGCAGCGGTAGTCGGTGCAGCAGTAGTCGGTGCAGTAGTAGTCGGTGCAGCGGTTGTAGGTGCAGCGGTAGTTGGTGCAGCGGTAGTTGGTGCAGCGGTAGTATGGCCAGCGGTAGTTGGTGCAGCGGTAGTTGGGGCAGCGGTAGTTGGTGCAGCGGTAGTTGCTGCAGCGGTAGTTGGTGCAGCGGTAGTTGGCGCAGCGGTTGTTGTGTCAGCGGTAGTTGGTGCAGCGGTAGTTGGTGCAGCGGTAGTAGGTGCAGCGGTAGTCGGTGCAGCTGTAGTCGGTGCAGCGGTAGTCGGTGCAGCAGTAGTCGGTGCAGCTGTAGTCGGTGCAGCGGTAGTCGGTGCAGCAGTAGTTGGTGCAGCTGTTGTAGGGGCAGCAAACGAAAACAAAAATTCATTTTTTGTTATTAATTGAGACAACAGTATTGTCCATTGTGTGGTTCACCATCAATAATACCAAACAAATGTCAGCTGAAATTAAATGTGTGGCTACTGTTACTTACACACTGCTGTGATGGAGGTGGATTCAATCACAATGCTGAAGTTGTTGGTATTGTTCACAGCTTCAACTAATGTTGTTGCAACATCAGCAGAGCTGGGGATTTCTGCAGATGACGTAGTGTCATTGAACACAATTCCCACCTCCACTTCAGTATTATCCACTCGTGTTGAACCTCGTCTGCATCAAAACAAATATATACCTCAATCAAATTCTACTAACGTTGATCAATTCTATCTGTAATTATTTGTTTAATTAATTAACGTAAAAGCTCTAATTTTAATGACAACCCATTAGCCCATAGTCAGTTTGAATCGGAAAAATACTAAAAATATCTTACGTGAACTTTATGACATAAGTGCGGATGAAGAGTAAGCCATATTTTGTCCTGTAGACAGCATCATACTGTGGAAAGGAAGCAAACAGAAAAACATTCCTAATTAAGAAAGAAACTACAAAAGTTAATTAAATTAAACTAGAATAATATGAAAACTGAACAATTGAGCATTATCCTTACCACAGCTACAACTTTTGCAGCAAGTGTCACGAATTGAGTGCTTTTTGGATCACTGAGTTCTTCTACAAATGCTTCTACTATGGTGGCTTTGACCACTACTGGTGCAGAAGGTGCAGAAGTTGTGGGCCCATCAGTGTTTGTTGGTTTAACAGTTGTAGTTGTTACTCCAGTTGTTGTCAAACCTGCCGTTGTAGTTGAACCAATTGTTGTTGTTGAACCTCCAGTTGTTGTTGATTCACCAGTGGTAGTTGACCCTCCTGTGGTGGTAGACAAACCAGCTGCTGTTGAACCTCCAGTTGTAGTTGATCCAAATGTTGTTGTTGAATCTCCAGTTGTAGTTGCACCACCAGTTGTAGTTGATCCCACAGTAGAAGTTGACCCACCTGCCATGGTCGACCCACCAGTAGTTGTCAAACCTCCTGTTGTAGTTGATACACCGGTGGTAGTTGATACAACAGTTGTTTTTGATCCTCCAGTTGTAGTCGATACACCAGTTATTGTTGAACCTCCAATTGTAGTCGATACACCGGTTGTTGTTAAACCTCCAGTTGTAGTTGATACACCGGTGGTAGTTGATACACCAGTTGTTGTTGAACCTCCAGTTGTTGTCGATACACCAGTTGTTGTTAAACCTCCAGTTGTAGTCGATACACCGATTGTTGATGATCCATCAGTGGTAGTTGACCCATCTGTGGTGGTCGACCCACCCGTCGTTGTTGAACCGTCAGTTGTAATTGGGCCAATGGTTGTTGTAGAAATGCCAGCTGTAGTTGACCCACCAAATGTTGTGGTACCTCCTACTGTAGTTGATCCACCAGCTGTAGTTGAACCTCCAGATGTAGTTAAGATAGCGGTTGTTGTTGAGCCTCCTGTTGTAGTTGATCCACCAGTGGTAGTATATACACCAGTTGTTGTTGAACCTCCAGTTGTAGTTGATAAACCACTTGGAGATGATCCATCAGTGCTAGTTGACCCCCCTGTGGTGTTGGACCCACCAATTGTTGTTGATACACCAGTTGTTATAGCGGTTGTTGTTGAGCCTCTGGTTGTAGTTGATCCACCAGTGGTAGTTGATACGCCTGTGGTGGTTGACCAAATAGTTGTTGTTGAACCTCCAGTTGTAGTTGATACACCAGTCGTGGTTGATCCACCGGTTGTTGTCAAGCCTACTGTTGTAGTTGATTCACCAGTTGTTGAACCTCCAGGTGTTGTTGAACCTCCAGTTGTAGTTGATCCACCATTTGTTGTTGAACCTCCAGTTGTAGTTGATACACCAGTTGTTGTTGAACCTCCAGCTGTAGTTGAACCACCAGTCGTAGTTGATTCACCAGTTGTTGTTGATCCTCCAGTTGTAGTTGATACACCAGTCGTGGTTGATCCACCAGTTGTTGTTGAACCTCCTGTTGTACTTGATCCACCAGTTGTTGTTGAACCTCCATTTGTAGTTGAACCACCAGTCGTAGTTGATTCACCGGTTGTAGTTGATCCTCCAGCTGTAGTTGATACATCGGTTGTTGTTGAGCCTTCTGTTGTAGTTGATTCACCAGTTGTTGTTGAACCTCCAGTTGTAGTTGATCCCCCATTGGTAGTTGACCCGCCTGTGGTGGTCGACTCATCAGTTGTTGTTAATCCACCAGTTGTAGTTGATTCACCAGTTGTAGTTGATCCACCAGTTGTAGTTGATCCACCAGTTGTGGTTGATTCACCAGTTGTTGTTGATCCTCCAGTTGTAGTTGATCCACCAGTCATACTTGATCCACCAGTTGTTGTTGAACCTCCAGTTGTTGTTGAACCACCAGTCGTGGTTGATTCACCAGTTGTTGTTGATACACCTGCCGTGGTTGCTCCACCAGTTGATGTTGAACTTCCAGTTGTAGCTGATAGACCGGTTGTAGTAGATCCTCCAGCTGTAGTTGATACATCGGTTGTTGTTGAGCCTTCTGTTGTAGTTGATTCACCAGTTGTTGTTGAACCTCCAGTTGTAGTTGATCCCCCATTGGTAGTTGACCCGCCTGTGGTGGTCGACCCATCAGTTGTTGTTAATCCACCAGTTGTAGTTGATTCATCAGTTGTTGTTGATCCTCCAGTTGTAGTTGATACACCTGCCATGGTTGCTCCACCAGTTGTTGTTGAACTTCCAGTTGTAGTTGATGGACCGGTTGTAGTTGATCCTCCAGCTGTAGTTGATACATCTGTTGTTGTCGAGCCTTCTATTGTAGTGGATTCACCAGTTGTTGTTGAACCTCCAGTTGTAGTTGATACACCAGTTATAGTTGATCCCCCAGTCGTACTTGATACAGCAGTTGTTGTTGAACCTCCAGTTGTAGTTGATCCCCCATTGGTAATTGACCCGCCTGTGGTGGTCGACCCATCAGTTGTTGTTAATCCCCCAGTTGTTGTTGAACCACCAGTTGTAGTTGATTCACTAGTTGTAGTTGATCCACCAGTCGTGGTTGATTCACCAGTTGTTGTTGAACCTCCAGTTGTAGTTGGTAGACCGGTTGTAGTTGATCCACCAGTGGTAGTTGATCCGCCTGTGGTGGTCGACCCACCAGTTGTTGTTGATCCTCCAGTTGTAGTTGATACACCAGTCGTGGTTGATCCACCAGTTGTTGTTGAACCTCCCGTTGTAGTTGATAGACCGGTTGTAGTTGTAGTTGATACACCGGTTGTTGTCGAGCCTTCTGTTGTAGTTGATTCACCAGTTGTTGTTGAACCTCCAGTTGTAGTTGATCCACCAGTTGTTGTTGAACCTCCAGTTGTAGTTGATCCACTAGTCGTAGTATTTACCTGACTTGTACTTAGGTCAATGGCCACTATTTGTAAAGAACAATTAACACATTTAAATAATAATAATGATTAAAGGTTCAAATGAATTTCATTGTCAGGTAACTGCTTCGAATAATTTTGCTATAATCAATAACTTACCTATAAATATCAGCAAACTTGATAAGACTGGTCCAAAAGCCATTGTGTCTGCCTGTTATCCTGCAATTGTTGACAGCATAGGAACAAAAGGTGTTATAGATATAATAGACATGATCTTCAATTGTTAATTATAATTACCTAGTTAAACTAAGATAATTGATGTTAGTCAAATCAGCAATTACATGTGCATAAAAACATAAGATAATAATAATTTACATCATGAAATCAACATGATATTTTTTCAATTGTATAAACACAGTCCTACACTGTAATACAGCATACCAAATTTCTCTTTTTTTCAATGAGTATGCAATGAGACCTATGTAGGTCCAAAATTGTTTAATTTATATTTCACTCAGATTTTCCCTTTACAGAATAGGGAACTTGAACACTGCTTTTCACATAACTTCAGACTTTCATTCACTCATTTAGCAGCTTTTTATCCAAAGCAACCTACAACTGAAGGACAGCTTCAGAACAGAGGCAGACCTTTAACTATATTGGCAATCAGTACAGCAATCTGCTGAACAACCCTACACTTAATTGTTTAGTTCTTATAGAGGAAATATAAAAGAAAAGTGGTCTGTTATCCTAAAAAACATATTTGTCATAAAACATGAAAAAATTAAATTTAAAATCCTAAATCAGAACCTAAATTAAATAGGTTTCTCCCAGGCTCATCCCCATCTTCACCAAGCTTGATGGAAATCGGGTTAGTTTTTGTTTTTACAAATAAACCAACAAACATACATAAGTGAAATCCCAGGCGTCTAGGAAGAGGTGATCTGTGCACTCTCAGGTAAAGATGTGTACCGAAAGTTGATTGTAAGTGATAGTTGTGCATGTTGAGGTGTTTGATGAGTTTAAAGAGGAGGTGCTCTTCCAAAAATGAGTCTTCAAGAGATAATTGATGTGCAAGGGCTCGCAATGTTCCTTGGAGGATTGCAATGCCTAAGGAGCGTAAGCATGTGTGATTGAGTTCAAGAAGCTGCGATCAGTCTACCTGTCAGCAAACATTACTGATTCGAATCTGGTACAAATTAAGACCAGACTTATAGATGCAAAAATCACGATTTTATTTAAAAAAAATTAAGATTCTGCAGATATTTAAAAAACACCAAATGTTAGTTGGTTTTATGCAAACAAAGCATTCCCAGCTTCTCTTATGTAGCATCTTGACTACAATTATACCCAATAAATCAGATTTAGTTTTTCTATAAGGTGGTATATGATTTCAAATTGTAGGATTGTATATATATGTAACTCTTAATATGATTGTAACAATGCTCTGTAAAAAAAGATTTGTTGAATAATTATATTTTTAAAAATGTTGAATAAAATATGTGTATAGGACCATTTGTTCTTTTCTTTGTAAAACCTAAATTAGTGAGTTATTAAATATACTGCAGCATTCAAGACCTAGTTTAAGCTTTAAATCAATCTCAGCATTGTAAATATTTTATGTAATTTAAAAAAAAAGGCTTTAAATTTTATGACAATTTTACGACATGTCTAAATGTTCCAAAAATTTAAATCAAGGAAGTTTTAGCAAATTGACGGAAATACATAGCAGGCAATCAATATTTACTCATTATAGTAAAGTATAATCTAGTTAAATTAAAACACCCTGCAATTGTAATGTTTTTCAAAGTAAAGATGTACTTACCGTAAGCAATATTCAAGTTAGGAATAATCTTCTGTTAGGTTCTTTAGATATGTGTTATTTCAGAGGCCCCTTCATGAAAGCCATATGGTGTGGTGTCTTATATACAGAGGAAATCTGAAGAAAGTGTGACGTCATTTGGGCATCAACACATCAGGCTGAACAAAGAAAACAATACCTGCAATCAAGTCTCTGTGAAATTCATGGTTCAGTCGCTGCGTTACATGCATTCCACCAACTGAACAAACTGGATCTCATTGTCATATCTCTAACACAATGGAGCATTGAAAACATTATTATATTTTATTTACGTTTATTTACAAGACTAATGTAGGAGATCAGGTAAAGATGTGTTGTAAAAGTGCAGAGTAAGTGCCAGTTATCCACGTTGGGGTGATTGTGCACTTATTTATAAAACAAATATGTCCTGGCAAGGCACATTGGTGCCAATGTACTTTGTTGTCTCTTTCAAATTCCATTTAAAGTCATGTGGTTTAGCCAAGTGACAAACCAATCATGCCAAAACAATGAAAGAATACTTCGACCACGGCCTGTCATGTTGATATGATTTAATAATTAGATAAATAAATAAAAGAGATTAGTATCTATATTACTATATATTGTAATGTTAAGCCAGCCATGTCCATTTTCTGAGAGTACAATGAGATAATAGCAGATGACTGTAGGTGTCTTGATCAAGTACTTCACACTGTCTAAAGCTTCACTGTAAAAATGTCTCTGCATGCCTTAATGCAACCTCAACAGAAAGTTAAAATAATTAACAGCAACATCCTTATCGTCAAAACAAAACAATAAGGATTATTTGATTTATTTAGGCAGAATAATGGGGAGTACTCTAAACTGTAAATACATGGCACAGGTCATTATTTTAGAAGATTATATAAATAAGCATCAGGGTAAAGAGAAAGGAAAAATAAATACACAGTGTGCAGATGAATAAGATAATAAACATCAGAATCACAAAGTTAATAAAAGAAATGTTTGCCTTGTTTGTTTTTTTCTTATGCAGTACTTTTCCAAAATAAAAGTAAGAATAAGAAATAGATTAAGGAATGAAACTGGCGATTAAATAAAAATAGAAACCACAAACAATGTATCTGTATGACTGAAACCCAAAGACATACAGTTTTAAATAATTTTATTTCCAAATCATTTGTGAATTAGATCGATTGGCATCATGTTTTTAAAAATAGGACGTTAGTGTTATCTACACATACACCCACAGAGAAGAATGCAGCATAACTGGCCTCACCAACACATATACAGTATGCAGAGGGAAACTCCATGAACATCATTCAGTGCCTTGCTTAAGTTCATGGCATGATGGCTGAGTGATACATCTATTTGCGGTTGTGCATCATCTCTTGGGCAACTAGGCTTCTGAACAGTCTGCTGCACACAACCAATAGGCAGTCATTCTGACATCACATACAGCAGTTCTAAGAATTCCAAGGCAATCATTGTTTTCACTCTTTGCTCCAATACGGCAAATCTGGGTGTGCAGGTGCTTCCTGGAGGCTGATCCTCGGTCATAAAGTCCTTCAAGCCTTCGGTAACTCTTCTAGTGACAATGTGGGAATCTGTGAAATGTTATAAGCAACTAAATCTAGATTTCGTGTTTCTTTGGATACTGTTACAACATTTGTTGTAGCTGGGTTTGCCTCCTCCATGTGTTTTCAGTAGTGTGTCATTTTTCCAGATGCTTTATATGTACCAGTGACCTGTTGATGGCGAATTAGCAGATAATGAGTCTGCACTGACACTGATTTGTGTTGTCACACCTGTAATTGACATTGACTGACATTGTATTGACTGTTGCCAAGTAGGTTTTAGTTTGTGTTGGCATTTAGATGTACTCTGTTATAGATAGGATGGTCTTAGCTGGTGTTGTTGCTGGAACTCACCTTTATGATATACATAAAATAAATGATGTCCTGTTATACAAGTCTTTTATCCAACTTACTCTTAGTTTCTCATCTATTGCTTTGATGGAAATCTAAATATTACCGTGCCAAAAATCAGCTGAGCTGTAATGTGATGGTGGCTGACAAGATATTCTTTGTGCAACAGGTAATGTTGCACCTTTTAAGGAAAACATCCTTACCTTTAGCATGTATGTACATAGTATTTCTTTCTGTATTGTACTGTTTTATTGCCTTTTATTTTGTCCACCTGATTGCAAGCCAAGTTTACCACGTGGAATGATGATCGCCACTGAAGGCTGGGCCAGCAGTGTACAAATAAGGCTCATTACTTTAGTTTTAGTGCATATCACACACAACTTATGTGACACAGCATAAAATATGTAGCAAGGAGAGGTGCAGCTAATGCGGAAATATTTGAAGAATCAGCCAACGTCATTGACCGCTTCGATGACGAGGCAGGGCAACAAAACATTCTTCAAGAAAAAAATTCGAGGGCAAGAGTTTGATCCCAGAGTGAAACAACATTAATGTGACATTAGTCTCAGTTTGATGTGCATTGATACAGATCCAGTTTTTTGTGTGGAAGAGGACTTTTCAACTTCAGGGGAAAGTAGGTCTCCTTTGAATAATTCCAATTGTGGGGAGGGATACATTGAACACTGTCTACAGGGACCGATTTTGATTGTGTCTTAAACACCTGATGTTGTGAAGTTGACTTCATGTTGTTGAAGTTGACCAGAATTGATGCTTTCAGGGATGGGAACATCTCAGATAGATTGTAAGATTTAGCTCCTCTGTCTGTGCTCTGTCTTGGAATTTGCGTGCAGATGAGCTTGTTAGCATGTGATCGGTACGTGACAAAGGTGGAATGCTGGTTTGACCCTGATCTGTGACGACTGAGGTTTCAGGTGTGGCTGGCATGGCAGTCAGAAATATGTTCATGGGAGAGTCAACAATGTTTGCAGATGCATTAAAACCATATAAAATATTATTTGTTTCATTTATACTGATACTGTCGTCTGTTGATATTGCATTTATTTCCTCTACTCGTTTAACTCAGGGAAATTGGCCATTACAGAAGCTCCCACAGTTAAATGTCCATATATTTTATCTCAAACATCTCCAACAAGGTTTTTCCCTTTTTAAGAGATTAAAACATGTGCACTATAGCTGCAGTGTTATCATAATTTATGTCTCCTGAATTCAAATAATGGTTCATGTTACTACACATAAGGACAGCTTTTATTTGGTGGTGGACACAACGCTTGACAGTTCAATGTGGTAGTTGAATCCATCCAGTTGTTAGTTTAGAGCAAATTTCTTTTTTGAGCGCGTAAAATATTGCCAGATATTAGAAAATAATTTGAACATTTATGACTTGTGAATATTAATTGGGGAAATTGTACTTTAAAATCAGTTTCAGTAACATGGGTATTCTTAGACTTTTAATTTAACCAAGATGGAACGCTAGCAAGTGGGAGTTTAGGGAAGAAAAAAAAAAGAGATCTTCCTCTTATAAAGTTAGATTTTTCTTGGCATTTCAACTTGATTCTCAAAATGCATAATGGAAAGATATTTTTCATCTTTTCATTTTGGTCTAATGCCTGGCCCTCTACACTTTTCCATATGTCTGTTCTTCCTAGTACGTTATAAAAACACCGGAATTGGATAGTCTGAGAACTTGTCAGACTTGTGGAATCCTATGTAGGGCTAGTCACTTAACCCTTTGTAAGGTGACTCAACTGCCAGTAAGACTCGGTGACAAGTGATAGCTGTGCATGAGCAGCAAGCATTTCTGATAACAAAACGAAGACAAATAGAAATGACGTCAAGGTTTTTGGGTCCTATTATATGAAGTCCAACACCGTCTACTAACAACGGCATATTCTTAGCTTCTAGCTTACTTGTTTCCTTGTGCGGAGTCTGTGTGCGCTGTGTGCAGGCTGAAGGATGTTGTGACATGATGTGTGGAAGATAACATTCCCCCACTGGCACATACACACTTCAGCAGGGGCTGAGTGAAAAGACATATTTAAAAATAACTGCTCTGTAGTATTTGATCTCATTTCGTTATTTTTCTGTTTGTGCCATTATTTTCTTCATCAATATTTTACTGTTAATAATGTTATTTTCCATTATTCCGCTATCTCTCTCCAGGAAGTTCACTAAGTCTTTAAAGCTTTTAAGTTCTTTATGCTTTCCCCGGTTTGATCAAATAAAATAGGTCTACAAAAAATACCTAAAAAAACTCTCTTTTGCTAAGTTTTGTCTTTGTACTTGGGAAGGTGTTAATTTAAAGCAAAATTCATAAGCCGTTTTTTTCATTGAGAATATATTTGAAACAAAACATTCTTGGGAAAGTGGTTGTATAAAATCGATGAGGCAAGCAAGTGCAACTCCACACGATCTGTCCAAATAAACAAACCCATAGTTGTTGTTCACGGTTCATTTAGAGTGAATCATGACTCTCATTGTCATTTATGATGTGTGTAATTGAGCCGCAAGTCTATAGCAGAGGTGTGGATGGAGCTACAGACATATTTATTCTTATATCAACTGTATCAACACAGCTACTGAATCTTATTAAGGTCGTCTTACCCTTCTGCCAACATGTTGCATTGTGCATTTAAAACAGTTTGCTTCCCTACTTAGATTCTTTCCTTACAGTAGTATGTGGATATCATTCATGAGAAACTAAAGACCTGGCTTTAATTATTTTTATATTATTTAGATTTTAATATAAATTTCCAAAACTCTTTTGCAATTATATTCTATTTATCGTTCTATTTCATCATTTAATTTCTTTGATTGGTTTTCCCTTAAAAAATATGGGACAGGAAGACTTTTCACCTTGAGGGGAAATGTAGGTCTACTTATTGAATAATTCCAATTGTGGGGAGGGATACATTTAACACTATCGACAGGGACCTAATTTTATTGTGTCTCAAATATCTCGTGTTGTAAAGTTGACTTCATGTAGTGATGCGACTATCTCAGATAGATTGTAAGATTTGTTGGTAAGATTTAGCTCCTCTGTCTGTACTCTGTCTTAAAATGTGCGTGCAGATGAGTTTGTTAGCATGTGATCGGTACGTGACAAAGGCGGAATGCTGGTTTGACCCGGATCTGTGACGTCTGAGGCCTCAGGTGTGGCTGGCATGGCAGTCAGAAATATGTTCCTGGGTGAGTCAACAATGTTTGCAGGTGCATTCAAACTGTGCAAAATATAATCGGTTTCATTTATACTGATACTCTCCTCTTTCGATATTTAATTTATTTCTTCTACTTATTTAACTCAAGTTAATCTATTTAATCGTTCATCTACTTATTTACTTTCTTTGATTTGTTTTTCCTAAAATATCGTTCTTTTCCATCATCTCTTTTAGTATTTATTTTATTGTTGTCATCTGTTCTTGTTTGCCTGTTTCCTGAACCATAATAAATACTGATCTGGTGGGGGATAACAAAAAAAATTGATTCATGCTGAAAAGGAACTGCCAAACCAATAAAAATATAATGGAACCGCCCATCTACTAAGATCTGAATGTACTGGAACTAGGTTAGTACACAAACATATAAACAAAGGACAACGAAAAACACTTCCTGGGTGGAGGTTATTTAGGCTCAGGACTGTTCCATGACTCACACTGAGATGTCTTCTGCATCCATGTTCTATTAAGTCAAGATTTTACAAGTTATTATCCATTTCTGTTTTACTTTACTTGAAAGGGGAGAATATTTGTTGAGAACAACTGCATAGGTTAACCCGTACGTTTTAACTGAGGGCCACTGAGAAGCGCAACTGGGGTGTAGGCAAGATTTGATGTGTAGACCAGGGAGTTTGCTCCGAATATTCCCCCTAACCCTAAATACCGCCAACTCTGTCACAACTTGTAAAGATATTCCTTCATTAGTTTAATGCCCTTAACTCATTGACCAGCTACTTATCATATCAAAAATTTTAGCATAACCCATATTCACAAACTACAATTTGCCTCAAGGGGATAACAATCTTTTCAAGGAGCTCCATTCTCTTTCCTTAACCCTCGACCTGAGAGAAAAAGTCTTAAATGTATCTTCTGTACTTTGTGTCATTTAATTTTATAAGAATCTAAAAATAGAGCAGTTGCACATTTTTGGTTAGTCTCTTATTGTTATTTATTTTTAATACACCTTTCTTACCAAGCTCTACAAAGTGCTTCACAAAGACGACAAACCAAAAAAAAAAAAAAAAAACATCAAAATAATACAATAGCATTTAAAATCAAAGGCAAAAAATTATATAACCCAAAATCTAAAAACAAATAAAAAATATAACAAAAAGCATAAAATGGCAAATACGTTGTAAAAGAAATACCTAAAAGCTATCAAATAGAAGCCATTTGGTAAAAGTACGTTTTGAGAAATGATTTAAAAACTATTATGGCATTCAAAAGTGATAAAACCCACACAAGAGACATCGATAACTTTTCTACAAAATCCCAACCCTCAGATAACATCACCTCCATTTAGACCAGAGCTAAACATACCACATTGTTGTCACTCATGTGAGACTAGTTTCTGTGGTGTATGTTATCTCTTTTCCGCCACGCAGAGGACATGTGGACACAGCCACACCTCGAATCCTGTTGTCTCTGCCGGTGGACACATCGGACTTTGTGTCAAATAAGGACATTATTTCCGATGTTATGTAAGTCTGCAATATGGTAAAAGAAAAACATTCCAACAAATACTTTTAGGAGGATTTAATTATATTGATGTATCGGTGCAATATTATGGAGGATAAAAGAATAAGAGAAAGAGTAAGTGATAGTAGTATTTAATTGTGCTTTCTATTAAAAAATGACCTTATTTTACATATAATGTATGTTCACATGTGTAATAGAAGAAAATAAAATAATTAAGCAAATATTCGTAGAGGTATTTATCCACATTACTTTACCACTGCAATATTATGGAGGAGTCTATTAGAATAAAAGATAAGTGACACTAATTGTAGTAGTTAAGTATTTATACATTTTGTGTGTCGTGTAACGATAGACCATAAATCTAAAATAATTTTAAAACTAATATATGAATGTAGTATTTCATTTATTTGTAGGACTAAAATTATTCTAAAGTTATTCATAAGGATTGCGAAAATTACATGAAAGGCATAGATACCGGTGTTGTACTAAAAACTACATTTCCCATAACCGCCATTTTGTAAATAGTAAGGAAAGCCATTAGTCCAAAAAGGAGCTTATCGCCTCTCCGTGCTGTGGCTCTTAAAGGAGACGCATCCTGAGCGGAACCGGTTTCCACCAAAGAAACGTGAGGTTTGCTGTCGCTTTAAGAAGACAATAATGTTCAATGTTTGTAAAATTATATTCTTCATATAACGTGATATTTTTTAACAATAACAGATCTAATGCAACAGCCGTGTAGTGTCGCTCATTGTATCTTTAGCCAGCGAACATTACTTGGTCCCACCGGAGCAAGGCCTTCTTCTCTGATCTTCATTTTTATATTTTCACATCTAACTGAGTAAGAAACGTGCGTGAGGCTCTTGACAGTCGAACTACAGCGACATGGACTCGGAGGAGGACGAGGTTTCGGCTCCTCGTCCCGGGGTCGAGAACACCGGAGACCCCGAGGAGGCCCCGAGCTCATCCGCGGACTCGCTTGAATCGCCCAGCGGGAGAAGGGGACGCAGAGGCCGCGCTGCAGCTGCAGGGACCCGCCCGGACTCTCGGTCTCCTGCCGGAGGCTCCGTGCGTGTTTTGCGAGCCCGGGGAGCTGCAGCTGGCGCCGCTGCGGGGTCGGAGGATCGTGGCGACTGCACGAAAAAACCCGCAAGTCCGCTCCCGGGACGTGGGAGACGTGCAGGATCCCGCTCCCGACATTCACCCGTCACACAGTAAGTGCATGCACATAAAGGCATGACAGCTACTTTACTGTACATCACTATTGCAAGCAGCCCCAGTGAGTCTGCACAGCAAGGAGGCTCGTTATGGAGGACCATACATGACTTAAGTAAAAATAAATAAATAAATAAATGTATAAATAAAAACAGAAATAAATAAATAAATGAATAAATAAAAATGGAAATAAATAAATAAATACAGAAATAAATAAATAACTATGTTAATACCAAGAGAAATGTCAAAATAAATGTCTTAAATATATTTGCACATTTATTTATTCCCTGATACATTTCCTTTTCATTTGCAGTGTCCTTATGCTAATGAGAAAGGCGGGCCTAACCGCAGTCTCATGCAGGATTGGTCACAAGAGTGTAATGATCCAGCCCTACGTCTGCCTCTCAATGCTGACTGGTGTCCAGTAGCTGTTTGCAGCGTTGAGCCAGTTCACACTTAAAATGAACTAATTCAAGTTCAGAGGGTTAGTTAAGGTTATTTTTTATTGGGATGATTTAGCTGTCAGTAGTCCTGACTGTGAGCGTCACGTGTTGTACTGAGCACAAGGAGCGAGCCGAGAGGAGAAGGAAACAGAAACTCCAGCTCGGTACAAACCACCTGCAGCCTCTGCTCTGATCATGAAGCCGCTGATCTCTGATCAGATGTGACCAGAGAAACTCTGTGTTTTCACTGTTTCCACTGTTCTACAAAGTCACTGACCGGCTGCTTCACGGTGAAGAGCTCAAGTCTCAGTCACTGCCCGTGTCTCTGAGCGAGTGTGTGGAGCAGCGCAGGGGCTGTGTGTGTAGCTCAGTTGACCAATCCTGCTCGAGACTGAGGTTGGGCCCGCCTTTCTCATTAGCATAAGGACACTGAAATCGAAAAATAAAAGTTGGAATAAATGTGGAAATAAATAAATAAATGTGGAAATAAATGCAGAATTAAATAAATCAATGTGTTAAACTTATTTCCACATTTATTTATTTATTTCCACTTTTATTCCAACTTTTATTTATTTCCACATTTATTTATTTCCACATTTCAGTGTCCTTATGCTAATGAGAAAGGCGGGCCTAACCTCAGGATTGGTCAACTGAGCTACACACACACACAGCCCGCTCCGTCACACACTCGCTCAGAGACACGGGCAGTGACTGAGACTTGAGCTTTTCACCGTGAAACAGCCGCTCAGTGACTTTGTAGAACAGTGGAAACACAGAGTTTCTCTGGTCACATCTGATCAGAGATCAGCGGCTTCATGATCAGAGCAGAAGCCGCAGGTGGTTTGTAACGAGCTGGAGTTTCTGTTTCCTCCTTCTCCTCTCGGCTCGCTCCTTGTGCTCAGTACAACACGAGACGTGACGCTCACAGTCAGGACTACTGACAGCTAAATCATCCCAATAAAAAATAACCTTAACTAACCCTCTGAACTTGAACTAGTTCATTTTAAGTGTGAACTGGCTCAACGCTGCAAACAGCTACTGGACACCAGTCAGCATTGAGAGGCAGACGTAGGGCTGGATCATTACACTCTTGTGACCAATCCTGCATGAGACTGCGGCTAGGCCCGCCTTTCTCATTAGCATAAGGACACTGCAAATGAAAAGGAAATGTATCAGGGAATAAATAAATGTGCAAATATATTTAAGACATTTATTTTGACATTTCTTTTGGTATTAACATATTTATTTATTTATTTCTGTATTTATTTATTTATTTCCTTTTTTATTTATTTATTTATTTATTTATTTCTGTATTTATTTATACATTTATTTATTTATTTATTTTTACTTATGTCATGTATGGTCCTCCATAGCTCGTGGCTATAAATGTCGGAAGTGTGTTTTATCACTGGGGGTTCTTAAAGCTATACAAATACCAGATATTGAGTTGGATGCACATGTTTGCCTCTGTGCTCTTGTTATCCTTGCAGTTGTACAATCACAGTATCATGCTTTGTGTTTTAGTTGCACCACATTTATTTACTTTCTCTCTCTCCCAGAGCTGCCACAAAGAAATCCACAGACAGAAAAGGTACACGCACACTTCGCTCAAATGCACATCACCTCTAAACAGATATGTATTGGATGTGTCCCTAACCCTTTGACACACTGGCTCCCTCAGCATCCTCTCTCAGACCCAAGGCGTCCAAACCTGGAAAGGGCAAAGGGAAAACCAGAGCCTCACACACCACAGCAGTAGCAGGCAAACCTGAAGCAGGGATGGAGACTCCATCATGTGGTGAGAGAAACAGTGTCCTTGTTTCTTTACACACACTGTACATGTCTCTTTAATAAGGCTGGAATATTTGAATGCTGAAGTTCAGTATCTCTGTTCTTTTCAGGGGAGGACTTGGAAGACAGCAATGTCAAGTGAGTGCTAGTCAACTTACAGAATGAGAAACGCAGAAGTTGTTATGGTTTCTGTATTTATTTTGCCAATTTGAAGTGTGAATTTTATTGTGGTCCGTATGGTCTCGATGGCCACATGTAGCCTTGCAGATGCAGCTCTCGGCGAGGACCCTCCATACAGTGATGACCCAGATGACCTCATCTGTCAACCCGACACAAAGACGTACGCTGAGCTCACTGCCGTTCTTCAATTGTATCAGTCACGAATGCTACTTTATATGAAGACTAGCAGTGTTAAAATGTTTGTTTCAATTAGGATTTTCCTTGTTACTCTCTAGGAAGAAATCAAGGCAGTGTGCAACGTTACAACAAGAGGAAGTCAAAAAAGAGGAGTTAGAGGGGAAGGAGGAGGAGGAAGAAGAAAATAACATCATAAAGGAAGAAACGACTGAGATTGTGGCGCAAATTGAGGATGGAGAGGTTGACAACACAGAGCCAACCAGGAAGTAAGTAAATTGTGGATTGATGATTATCTGAAGGAAATCACAGAGGGACTGATGGCTAACCACACTGGTAATGGGAGCATTTCAGGTGTGACTGATATCTGAAGGCACAAACCCCATTACTACATCCCTGTGAGCTGGTTTAATGCAGGGCTTTGTCTCTTCCTCCCTTGTGCTGGCTGCAAAAGTGCATTATGAAGTACACCTCTGATTGTGACCTGTGAGTTATTAAATATTGGTAACCACACGTAGCCATATGAGGTCATGACAGAACTAGAACCGCAACCAGAGAGCACATTCCTCTGCCAAACCAATAAAAATTAATGGAGCCACCCATCTACTATGATCGTAATGTACTGGAACTAGGTTAGTACACAAACATATAAACAAAGGACAATGAAAAAACACTTCCTGGGTGGAGGTTATTAAGGTTTAGAACTGTTCCATGACTCACACTGAGATGTCTTCTGCATCCATGTTCTATTAAGTAAAGGTTTTTATTAGAAGTTATTATCCATTTAATATACCTTTTACATGGGGAAAAAGTCACGACTAAAGTATTAACACACATTTCAGCCTACAGATATTACTTTTTTTGTGGATGCCACGTTGAAACATTTGAAGAGGAATCTAAGTGATTTCCTGACCAACTCAAATTCATACTCAACTTCAGAATTTGTTTCCATTCAGGCGAGGTCGACAGCACAAAGATAGCAAAGCCCCTCGGCAGCCAAAGCGAAGGTACAAATCTTTCCTATGTCAGTTCCTTTTGATATCTATTGTTAATCAAATAGAATTGGATTATGATGCTGTTTCCTCTTTTGTGTCCTTACAGGAAAAAGCCCCCAGTGCAGTATGTCCGCTGTGAAATGGAAGGCTGTGGCACTGTCTTAGCCCACCCACGCTACCTACAGGTCTGCCACCCTGTCGCCCTTAACCGGGACAACCGTGTTATTTTATCTTCTTCTAGCTGACTCTTCATCTGTCTCCTCTCTTTTTCAGCACCATATAAAATACCAGCACTTGCTAAAAAAGAAGTATGTCTGTGATCACCCTTCATGTGGGCGCTTGTTTCGCCTGCAGAAGCAGCTGTTGCGCCACGCCAAGCACCACACAGGTGATGTTGGAGCATCGAGTGTTCATGTGGACATTCTTTATACTCTCCCTTTATGTCTTCTCAATAACAGACACATTTCTGAGCTTCTTGAACTGCTTCATTATACAAGCCAAGCTGAGAGATGAAATAATTCTTCTTTGTTTCTTTTCATGCAGTTTTTTTAATCTCTGCCCGTCATTTGTCTTTCAGACCAACGGGACTACATCTGTGAGTTTTGTGCTCGTGCCTTCAAGAGCTCCCATAACCTCGCTGTGCACAGGATGATCCACACAGGAGAGAAACCTATACAGTGAGTAGGAGCAATAGTTTGCCTATTTATTTAGAGTTGATTTAAGATTTCATGCACATTGTCATTTATACAGTCACTGTATAATACTTTATTCTCGTAATTTTAAGGTTTTTTATTTTATTTTCATGCTAAAAAACAGTGAGAATTAACAGAATAGAGGAGATAAGAAACATATCAAACTCTACTAACGTCATTATTTACTATTAAAGCTCATTCTGTCACTAAAGTATTGACACCAGCCATCTGACTTGGATTTAAATCCTGGTTAATCCAGGGTTGTATAAACACGTCGGCTATAAATCCTTTGTATAAACAGCTTTCTTAGTTGTACCTATTTATGGGACTGCATGTAATGTGTTATGTAATGTTCCTAATGTATTGTCAACGGAAAGCACCAGACATAATAGATCTGTTTTTATACTCCGCCCTGACGAAGGCAGAAGATTAAGACTTTATGAAGAGCATTTTCTTTTCTTTGTCATACACATTTTAAGATCTTGTATAATGTGAAGTTGTTTCGTTTTAGATCTGAGTCATGTCTGAATGAATTGTGAGGGATTCATTGTATTTCTTTCTTTGCATATGGTACAAGTGTGCATGTAATCATTAGTAGTTTTTATATGTAGCCAAATTGAATTTAGCTTGTAATAATATTGTGTTATAATTTTATTGAATGCAGGACTTCCTTGTTGTGGAGTATATTTAACTATTTTCTACTGATTTGAAAACGTCTATTTTAGGAAATTTGAGGTAAAGGGTCATAGGTGAGATCTGAGCTTCACATCAGTTTGGATCATAATATGTTCTTCTGTCTCCACCTTGTGGCAGATGTGAGATCTGTGGCTTCACCTGCCGTCAGAAGGCCTCCTTAAACTGGCACATGAAGAAACACGATGCAGAAGCCTCCTACCAGTTTTCTTGCTCCGTTTGTGGCAAAAAGTTTGAAAAAAAAGACTCTGTTGTTGCACACAAGGCCAAGAGCCACCCTGAGGTGCTCATAGCTGAGGCTGTTGCAGCTAATGGTGGTACGGTAATAAGATGTTCCACCCCGGGCACAGAGAATGTCCCTGTCCTCACCCAGCCTGAACAGCCCTCTGTCAGCCAGGAGATCCAAGAGCTCCAGCAGAGCCAGGTGATCCAGGAGAGCCAGGAGGCAGCAGTGGGTAGTAATCTCACTCCGCTGCAGCAGGTGGTGCTCCCATTTACTCCACAGACTCAACTAGATGTGTCTCAAGGCCAGTTCCTCCAACTGCCGACGCATCAGGTGGTGCAGGTAGCACACCCGCAGCAGGCCCCTACCTTGCTGCACCTCACCGCTGCTCCTCTCTCTCACCTCTCCACCAACAGCCACCCGCAGCTCATCCAGCTCCCTTCCCTTCCCGCCAGCACCACCGCATCTATGACCACCATGGGCTCCCAGAGCACCCTCCTCACCCTCAGCTCCGTCACCACCCTGGCCTCCCAGCAGGCCGTGCAGTGGGGCAGGGAGGCGGCAGAAGTCGCCCCGCTGGCTGGGGAGGGCGAGCTGTGGGAAAAGGTGATCGTGGGCGGGGACCACCAGGATGTTGGGGACATGATTTGGGAGAGCTGCAGGGAGAGGAGGAAGGACGACGAGGGGGTTGTCTGGGAGCGGGAAGGAGAGAGACAGATTCGGTTGCAGTGTGCAGAGATTCACGGAGATAATTTAATCTAGATAGACGGCTCGAGAATGATGAACTTCATGGAGGGAAACTAAAAGGACACAAGACTGAAGGAAATGTTTATGCAAATTCAAGAAATAGCAATTTATCTCCATGGAGTATATCATAGCAGACGCATACAGTTACAAAACTACTTCATGTCAGGGAATATGATTAAATATGTAGATTAGTGATGCTTCTTTTACCACTTAATTTGAGTGTTTTAGAACTTTAACTTTGTCACCCTGTGTTTGTATAGATATGTGTATGTTAAAAAACATTTTAGATTTAAAGATAATGTACAGGAAAGTCCAAAATGACATTGACATTTATTTCCACATAGTAGCCCTGCTATCTTTATCTTTATTTTAATCTTTAATCTATTTACAGAGTGAAATGAGTGTCCTGAGGTTAACTCCAGCACTAGTTGCTTAAAACATCCAGAAAAATATTCCCTCCGAGCAACAACTACAACCACATTTTTTTGGGGTTTTGACAAGAACAAATTACAGACAAAATACAAAATAAGCAGCTTTAAAGTTCTTACATTGAAAGCCAGCCATTGTTTATTTTATTATTTACCTCCATGCTTTACCTACTGTCACATGCCAAAATGTCTAATGTCCAAAATATCTATATCGTCGTCCTCATTTGATCGTATTTATTCACCAGTGTTACATTTTCCATCCAAATGGTACTTTACGTTTGGCGTCTGATTTAATCAGTATACAGATCTTTGCATTGTCAGGATTATACAGGTAACAGTATTTTGATTTAAAAAAGAAATGTTTGTAATTCTCTCAATGGATGCGCTCAATATTTTTTGTTAGAAATGTTTAATAAGAAAATATACCTCTGTACACTGCCACTACTACTGAGTAATCGTCAGCTTAATTTATCCAAAATTATGTTCAGAATAAATGAATTATGTGCTGAAGTCTGTGGGTATGTTTATTTTTTGGGACAAATCCTTTTAACAAGAGAATCATTGTAACCAAATTACTTGAAATGACATATGCTTATCAATTACTGCAGTACCCTCAAATCACATACTGGGGAAAAAAAGATTGTTATGGAACTTTTCTGGAAGCTGGTGAAAAGAGAACTCCAGCATCAGCTGATGTCATAAACAGAAGATTTTAATGTAGACTTGATGCATCAAGGAGAACAGCAGGTGCAACAATATAGAAATACAAACAGAAAACCATGAGCAATTGTCACCCCAAGTCTGTACTTGCGTCACCCACTCAAACAGCAGATCCATGAATGGCTAGAATTGCTGTCATTCTCTATGTTACATGTAGCTGTTGGCATCCTATTGGATAGTTAAACCTAAAGTATGCATAACTAATTCACATTCTGCCACTGGGGAAATACGCCAAAGAGTAAAAGTCGGGGAGAGGTGAAGTTGGTGTCTCTCTGTCGGGAGTATCTGAGTTAGATATGAAAGTCCCTCAACGTAGATACCACAATACACTGTTGGTTGGGCCTTTATCTATAACCTGACCTTGGGTACTGACAGGCACTATTCTCCTGTACAGATATAATGTATAATATATAATGGCATATACAGTATTGTATATGCCTCAAAAAAGATAAATGAAGAAGACAAGACAAGTAGAAGAGGAAAACAAAGCAAACCAATGTTAGGTTTAATATTTGGCACAAAAACCTGGATTGCATTATAATTCTAACCTATCAGTGATGCACGAGTTGGTTAAGACTTGATGGAATCAGCAAACATATTCAGAGAGGGATCTGCCCCTTTCATTTTGTACACTTAACTGTGTTTTAGATCAATCTTCCATTAATAATCCATTTCGACAAGCTGAAAAATAGTTTGTAGACATTTTATTTAATATGTACATATGTAAACAAGATTCCTCCAGATTATTAGGTTTGACCATATGTATGCCCCTAACAGGTAAAATGAGCTCAAATTTACAATTTATTCTATATATTTTTAACGTAAATGTATTTACAACAATATCCAGGATGATGTTCTTAGAGGAAAAAATCATTAAAAATCACAGCTTTATTATTGCCTGAAAAGGAGAGTGTGCACCATAATAAAAATACATATGTAGGTTTGTCAATATGGTACTTTGCCAACAATATTAGTTTAATTGATTGAATTCAGATGCAGAATTGAAATTCTCTCAAAAAAACAACTCAGCCATAGTCCTGCAAACATAGAAATAAAAGCCCTATGAGACACATTCTACATTAGTGAACACGAGCAATACAATTAATATTAGATTGTTTGATTGATTGATATTCTTGCTTATTTTTAATATTGTACTGATAAAAACACAATATTCTACATTCAAAGTTACACTTAGATGTCTTAAAATCGACTGTTATCAGTTTCGGATATTAGATAGTTTCTAAAAACATGGCACCAGAGCTTTTTATTCTCTCTTGTGCACGTGAAGAAAATGGTTTGCAGCAGATGTTCATATTTCGGATTAACTTCTGTTTTGTTGTTCTTATTTACACTCACTTTCCAGTTGTCATTCCAGGAAAGTGAATGTCAGGAACTGGAAACACAAACTATCCCGGTGAGGAGTTTTGATTATTTGTGGAAGGATGGGTGGGGGCCACAGGGTGACGATGTTTTGGGGGGGGGGGGGTTGGAGAGGAAATAAAAAGGCCCCTTCTATGCGTCCCCCTAAAACACGCCCCCGTGCCTTGCGGAACCTTTTAAATCCCCTCTGGTTACGCGCACGCCGACATGAGCACCGACACCGACACGCCGCACTGACCCGGCCAGCGAGGACAGGAGCCCCGAGGCCAAACCGAGAAAACGTCCGAAGAAACGCTGCTTCGCCGCCCGATATCTTTGACGCTGGGGGTCGGGGGCGAAGCTTTGGGAGACACTCTCCCCCGCTCGGCCTTCGTCCCGCTCGCCGCCGCTGACCCTCCTGTGGAACCGGGGCTGGGGAGCAAATGGCAGAGCAGCAGCCAGAGGAGCAGCCGCCGATAACCGAGCTGGACGCGCCGGGGGCTGGACGGTCCCGTACCGGGAGAGCGGCGGCTCTTGCCCGGCTACTGCACCACGAGTGTACCCGTCTGCTCCAGCTATACGTGAGTTATGAGGGTGGTGGGACACTCTCCCCTCCCGTTACTTGTGGCTTCAAAATGGGCATGTTGGTCACTAGCTACCTGTTAATACCTCCATAACCCTACATCTGACTTGTAATGGCTACACATTGACCAGTGTGCTCTCAGAGTGTGTTGTTGATGCTGTGCTGCAGAGTGTAATCACACTAAAACAAGCCCCCACCTCCTCCATTTCCCCTGGGGCCCCTAATGGATAGAGTGCATGGGTTTGTGTTTTTCATGCTGCTGTGCCTCATCATCCTTTAAAAAAAAAACACCTTTCAATTGATCAGCACAATCAATTCCCACTAAGTGCTAAATTTAGAATTAATCAATATCAAAGAATAAAGTCACAAGTGCCAGGCCAGCAAGGCATCGTATTGCTGCAAGCTTCTAAATTCCTGTGTTTGATTTGCCCGTCCTTTGCAGAAAGAGAGGGAGACCTTCCTGCTGGACCACACCCCAGACAGCGGGCGCATCCTGTCCTTGTCCCCAGACTCGGAGGAGCCCAGCAGTGAGGAGACGGTCCAGCTGCTGCATGCAGCTCTGCGGCAGTGCCTGGGTCTGCTCCACTGTGTCATCCTGAAGGAAGAGGAGGAGTGGGGCGAGCTGGAGGGCGACTACGAGACCATGAGGACCAACGTCCGGGCCCGGCTGGAGCACTTGCTCCACAGCACCAAGAGTCTAGCAGAGAGCGAGAGCAAGCCCCTGGAGGTCACTCCTGACCACCAGTGTAATGAGGTGAAGTATTTGTCAGTAGTAAGGAAGACATCCTCTGGAGTGATGACGAGACTATTTATCAAACATCAATAAAATATGGCATTTTATCCATCATATAGGTACTTCTACTCCAGTATCACATACACAAAATTAAAAAGCTGTAATAAATGTAGTTCTGTAAACTTTCAAATAACATGCATTTGAATATGAATATGAATTGAAATCCGAAAAAATCGGTGGTGGGGGGGGGGGGGGGCAGGTAGCTGTTATGTGACTGTGCAGCCTCTGGACTCCAGGTTTGTCCATCACCCATATTTTATAAATATATATTTGTGCTTTTATTTTACATAACAAACCACAACATGCCTCATTTTCAGTAAAACGTTTGTTGAATGTACGATACTCTTCTCGTCTATCAGGTGACCGGATTCCCCTCCTTTTCTCCATGAAATGTATTCCTGTCACCTACATGTTTAGGTTTATTGCATTTTTTTATGCTATCATCCCAAGACATGAGATCTACAACTACAAACATGTGCATGTGACTAATGTTGGGAACAAAGATTCAAACCTTTCATATTAATCTCGTAGATAATCCAGAAAATCTTGGGATTGTGTTTAAATCTGCACTGAATTAATAAAGGATAAAAAAAAGTCTCACTCATAACCACAACAGATGTATCGCTCTCCTCTGCTTTGCTCATTCATTCATTACATGTTTGGGGTTTTCCTTTTAATGATGCATCCTGATGCAGTGATGTCAACTTGCTCTCCTCCGTGTAGGAACCCGACGGTGCTGGAGGAGCGTTCGGGCTCAAAATGTGGACCTATCGCGTGCTGCTGGAGCTGATCCACTGGGCCGACCACGCCGTGCAGACCCTCCACATCTTACACACCGAGACGACAGGAGCAGAGGAGACCTAACTCTCTCTGTTTTGATCTGGCAACATCCCTGAATGAACTCACTCAACACTAACAGCCAGCTTTGTCTTGTATTTTCTCCAGATGAAATATTAGGTCATGCGGAATATCCTCTGTGAACACTAGAGGTTCTAAAAGCCCTGCTCAACTAAAATCACAACTAAGCTCCTTTTTAAAAACAAAGCCCAGTAGACGGGTTTTCCCAGACGCTGGTATTTCCACAGCAAGTGCTAAAATGACCTCTAGTTTCCCACAGTTGCTATTTCCTTTGACAAAGAAGCGAGGGCAGACTCACTTTAACTCCAGTGAGTTTGCACTCTGCGTGTGTACAGGTTGGTTTGCCTGGTGCGGTGGCAGAAAAAGTTTTTTGTATACAGTGTCTAAATTATTTAATTTAAGTGTATTTACCTTTGATGACTAAATATGTGCTGTTCATAACACTCCAAAATCTACTAACTGCTAGAATGTAGCCAAAAATACCCGACTTTTAAAACTGTGACTGATGTGCAGCTGAACCTGTAGCCCTTAGCTATTTTAATAATTCACCTAGCTCTTATTGTACCCCATTATTAACATGTCTAGTCCCAATAATTACACGTATAGACTGAATGCTTGTATGTTTTATTGTTTGACATAATCTGTGATGATCAAGTTGCTGCTCCGGTCTCCTAGTTCTCTCCTGATATAACACTTGAATGTGCTGCTACACTGTTCTCGAGTTTGAACTAATAGACCAGTGGTTCTCTAACATTTTCTACCAAATGTTTGAGAACCACTATATTAGACCAATATCTTCTGGTAGGATTGTACTGTCTGTAGCCAAACTCTGCACCCCACTGTAGTGGTAAATGCCTGACACAGCACACAGTGTTTGAATGAGCTGTGACGTCAAGACCTGCTGGTTTGGTGGATTTCTGAATGTCTGGCTTTTCTTTTATCTCTGTGATAAATAACTGGATGTGCATTGAAGATTAAAAGGCAATCTTAACCTTTTGTGTTTCACTGATCCTGACTCTATTGTTTCCAAACCCCACTTTTGCGTTTACACTTATAATTACATGGTATCATTTTATTTTATAGGCAATCTGCCAGGTGGCTTTGAAAATAAATCTTAAGGGCCGAGAGATGATTAATGAAAGAATGGTTTCCTTACATTTATATCAATCTTTCTGGACTTGTATCTAACCATTCTGAAATCGAGGGTAATTGTGATTATTTAAATTAAACCACCTGTGAAGATCAGATGGGAAGTGACTTGTTAGTGGACCTGCTACTTGAAAATTAGCCTTAATTAAACTTTGTATATTCCTATCAAAAGTGTAATTGATTTGAACCCACTGATTTATATTTAACAATGTATTTTATGAGCTAACCATGTGTTTTCAAACCTTTGATTTTTACATCCTAACTCAAAAAGTATCCAGTAACTAAAGCTTTTGAAATGAATATAGTGGAATAAAAACATCACTGTTAATTAAATCAAATAAAAAAAAAACTCAAAGTAAAAATCTTTATTTGAAGAGTAACTGGTGGGTGAAACTTTTGAAATACATGTACTGGAATTAAACGATATAATATTTGCCTCTGAAATTAAGTGCAGTGGCAATATGAAATAGCATACAATGGAAATACTCGAGAAAAGTACTAGCCTCGAAATTTTACATTGTAGTACTTGAGTATTTGAGTACTCGGTTACTCTCCACTACTGCTTCAAAGCATCGATGTACATGCACGTGTCTTCAGGAGACATCACATGAATATCTATGCTGATGATAATATTGTCCATGTATTAAATGTGTGTTGCATTGTGTTGTGGTTTCTCTTTATTCTCCTCAGAGGTGGGTGCACCCCATTTTACCATTAGAGCCCCAGAGGGATGTTGTGCACATGCGCGTTGAGCCATCTACCGGAGCGCGAGAGGTAGCGAAGGGAGTCCTAATGGCGGAGACTGTACGCTCGCCTTTCGACTACCGGGAGCCGCCGACCCTCGACAGCGACGGGGATGGGAGCAAGCCGCCGCCGCCGCGGGGGTGAGTGAGAGCGTCGGGCCGCCGGTTCGCCGCCGCGCGGGCTCGTTTTTCCACCGGGGAAATGTGGCAGTTCCAACACCAGGGACGCACGCGCCGCCGCAAGCGTGCGCGTCTGTTTCAGTTCACGTTAGGAGCCTTTATTTCGCGTGCGTGTCTCCTTTGGTTATACCGGAGAAAAGGGAGCAAGGGGAGCGAGCTTGGCTGCCTTTCCACCCGGTGGCAGCTGCTATGTCCCGGGAGGTCGCGCCTCCTCCCCGCCTCGCTCATCTCCAGCCTCTCGGTTCATGATGTTTTGACCGAGGCTAGCTGCTAGAAGCTAACGGGGCTAGCGCTTGTTTAGCATCGCCGTTAGCATGCACCCAGCAGGGATCATCGGGGGAAACCTGGCTGATCATCGGGTGTGTTGTCGTGTGTCGGCCGTGTTCAGCTGCACATGCATGGGAACGTGTCGTCGAGCAGAGTCCGTGTGTTCACGCTCTCCGCTCGGACTGTGATCAGCCGCTGCACGTCGCCACTCGTGGCTTGTTTGGGCTTCGAGTAAACAAAGTTGCTGACCACGACCAGAATGTTTCCGATTAAAGTGTCACTGGACTCGAACACAGCTTGTGGAGGCGATCAGCCGTCTGACAATGCATCTGTACAGGCTGACGTGATCGAACAAAGGGGTGGGGCAATGTCCAATATTATTATTAATGAAATCATAATAATACCTGAGACTCAGCTGCTGTTTACAGAAGAATATTAGTCCCTCCATTATGATCTGCTAGTTTAGGGACTGATGTACAGCTGCTTAGAGGGATAAGATCTATATATATATATATATATATATTAATCCCAAAGATAATCCTTCTACCAGATCTTGGCCCAAAGTAGAATTTTATACTGGAAAAGGTTACAATAATTAAAACTAGACTAAAATAGGAATAGACATTGAAAATTCAACATTCCCGACGTACAGGTATTTTCATTGGGAGATTTTGCTGCCGTTTGATCTTGTGTGATCTCAGTAAATTGAATTATGGCTGCAGCTAATTCCCATTACTGATAAATCTGCTGATCCTGTTTTCAATGATTCCTCCCCACTTCATCTATGACATGTTAGAAATTGTCATAAATGGCAATGGCGGCTTTGCAAAGGTCATCTTCAACTGTTTTAGCATAAATCCACAAACGTAAGGAAATCTCCATTGGAAACTACATATATTTTTTTACTTTAAACAATGTCTGAAACTATCAATTATCACAATAGTTTGTGATAATGTTTTTGCTGATTGACTATAGTTTCAGCTCAAACTTGTTGGGTTAAGGACTGTTCGCATGAATATGAACTATCTAAAAATGTTTCTTCTGGCTATCAACAAGTATAATCGGCAAAATTTGGGTAAACGTGCGTAATTTAGTATTTATGACATTCACACACTGAACACAGAAGATGTATAGATATTGGAACAAAGTCTGAATTGAAGCCAGGATGAAAAGCATGTATGTGCAGTAACATCATATCTTTTAGACACTCGCCATTCCAATACACCCGACAGCAAAACCAACATGAAGGTTGTGGAAAAAAATCCAAGTTTCTGAACGGCTGTGTTTTCATTGTTTCCCAAATCAAAAGCATGTAAAATGTTCCCTTGAGTAAACGCCACTGCTGCTATCATCACATGTAGTTCACAGCCTTACTGTCATCTCTTCCCACCAGGCATCGCATGCTCCGCTCATTTCCTTTGCCCTTTTCCAGACGCCTCAAGCACCAGAGTCTTTGTCGCTTTGTCTGAACGTGTGATTATGCTGAACGAAGCCCTGGTTTTGTTTTTACAGCCGCGTGTGTGGGAGAAAAAGGAAGGGGACACCTGTGAAGGTGTGCGACCGAGCGTATGTAACAGAAGATGAGGAGGAGGAGAGCATGTCAGAACACAGCTACAGCCCTGGTATATACAGAAACACACACACACACACACACTCATTTTGCCACATGCTGTTGGTGTTTTCCTCCATTCTCCTGCTTATAAAAAACAAGTATTGTGTTGTAGTCATCAGTGTATTGTTGTAAGGAAACACCTGTTATCTTTCTAACATAAGGCTTGTTGTTGCTGAAGCTGTTATGATGTGATGGATAGAAACAGTCTTCTCCGTCTCAGGTGAGGGCCAGTACCCAGAGGGGGCAGAGGACCGCCTCCCTCCACCTGGCAGCCCCTACTACCTACCTGATCCCGCTCAGCTTTGGTAAGGAGACCCCCCTCACCAGCCATGGTTGCTGTGATCCGCTGTGCCTTGTTTGTTTTTTTTGTTTTTTTTCATAGAAGATCCATATTACTAACATCAGGTTATATATTTCAGTGTGCCAGAGTTGGGAGAAGAAGGGGCGAGTGGGGTTCGGGGGCCCGTGCTCTTCCATCCGCCGCCCAACTGCCGCATCCGAGAGGTCCACTGTGGGACGCAGGTGCGGTTGGTCGTCATTGCGATCCGCGACATCGCCAAGGGGGAGGAGATCACAGTGGACTACAGCCTGACCGACTGGGGAGAGAATGCAATGGTGAGCCACTACACATAAGGACATTATAAATAACAAGTCTGGTTATGGTCTTATTGTCAACAAATCCAATGAACAAGGTCAAAACCAACATAACTGGCCTGTGGCACAGACCTGATTATTGTCCAAAAACTAATAAAAACACCTTTAAAAGTGAAACTCCAAAAGTGTATTGTGGACACTTCACCCACCTATGCCATGACTATTGGGACTGAGGTTAATTTTGAGCTGGTCCCTCAATACACAGTCCAAAAATCTTCATAGAAATAGTGCTTGTTAATCCTCAAACTATGTGTTTGTGACCAGTCTTGATTTTATAAGGAGCCAACGGGTTGTGACTCAATAGGGAAGTGAGAAAGTGTATAACCCATATTGGTTTTTCAAGGACATTGTGAATAAGTGCAGACCCTGTTGACAATTTGAAATCTGTCTCTCACCAGGAGGATGAGGCTGGCCCCCACCCACTGTCCCTCTCTGTTTCCGATTACCTTACCCCCTCCTGGTCATTATCACCCTCATCCTCCCCACTCACCCACTCTGAACCCAGCGACTCAGATCGCGAGGAGGACGAAGAGGAGGAAGACGACGATGATGACGATGACGATGAAGAAGAGGAAATCGAAGAAATACGGGGCAGAATGCTGCGCCGCCGCAAGAAGCGCAAGCTGCCAGATGCTGTCGAGTCAAAGAAGAAGGACTCACCCACCTCCTCCAGAGGACCTGGGCGCCCGTGCTCCTCCTTTTCCCGCCCAGCACCTGTCACACCCCCAGTCAGATCCCAGTCCCAGTCACCAGCCAGCACCCTGGCTCCCCCGACCACCAACATCAACAATAACATCAACATTAACATTGGCAGCTCCAGCGGTGCCACAGTGAGCCGGCGGCAGCACTGCCCGTACTGCGGGCGCCACTATCGCTCATTAGCACGCCATCTGGAGAAACACCATGCCAACCAGCCGGAGGTCAGAACGGCCATGGAGCTGGCCCACCTTCACAGCTCTTCAAACGGCAGCGCCTCACACCCTCAACCCTCGTCGTCCTCCACCTCTGCTACTCACAGTCATTCCTTTGCTGTCCCTCAGCCTTCGGGCTCGAACCCTGCGCCGCCCTCTCTCTTCTCCAGGGAGAGGGAAACGCCAGCTACTCGCTCGAGCACAGGCGCCGTCTCCTTCTCCCTCTCGCTCACCCCGCCTCCCTCGGGTCAGCCCACAGCCGCCAAAAAGGGGTCAAGCTGCTCAGCACCTGCAGCAAAACGCGCTGCACCCCCCATGGTGACCAGGGTTAAGAGTCCATCGCCGCCGCCTCCTCCGCCGACTCCCAGGAGGGGTCGGAGAATGAAGAAAGAAAAGCAGGAGGAGCAGCAGAAGGTGGAGGTGGAGAGCTTGAGAAGTCAAGAGGAGCTGGTTCCACCTCCCACTCCAGAGCCGGACATAGATCCAGAGGAAGAACTGGAGCTGAGTGCAGAAGGTGAAGATGAACCGGCAGAAGAGAAGAATGGAGAAATTACAAGGTTTGGTTTTCTATGATACTAGATACCATTGTACATTAGTTGCTGGATTGTGCATCATTAATCTAACGGCTGTTTCTTGCTCTCTGTTTTTCAGCACACAAAGACATCACATGTCTCCGCTGCTCTCCTCCCTCTCTTGTCTGGTCCTCTACCTCCGCCGCCAGCAGCACACCTCCTTCCTTTCTTTAACCCGCTCTCCTCACTCCGCCGAGGCCTGGCGCCTGCTCTGCCATTCCAGCCTGTCCCTGCTCATCCTCTACAACCGCCACCGCGAATGTGAGGTGGCTAAACTCACCATACAGGACTACCGCAGCCGCGTCACCCCACAGGCCAGCACCATCACCAGCCCCCCCTCCGGCACGGAAGCCCTCTTGTCCCCCTTTGAACGCCATGTCCTCTCTCTACTCCCGCGGGCCGGCGTTTTAGGCAAGCGCGGTCGCGTCCAGCCGCTTATTCTCCCGCCACACTGTGAGTCCTGCCTGGACCTGCTGCTTCAAACCAGCCCCAATGTTGGTGTGGACCCAGAGAGCCCCTACGTCTTCTCCCGGCCGTACCACTCTCCTGCCACCCCTCTCCGGGGCACGGACCTCCTGAGGAACCTGGCTCGAGCCAGCGGGGCCAAGAACCCCGGTGCGCTGACAGCAACAAGAGCACGACGGCAGGTAGCTATCCTTACCCAGCTGCTACTGTTGGAGGAGGGTGAGGGCCAGGCTGGAGCAACCAAACGCCTGGAGGACTTCCTGGAGAGAGAGTACCACGTGACCCAGAACTGCTCCGCTATCATTCGTGATCCGTCTCTTATGGGCCGGGTGGGTCGTGTTGTTCTTTATGGAGAGAGGGAAGGTGTTCTTTTCAGAGGGATGAGTCTGCAGCACATCTGCCTTGAGTTGGATGGTAAACACACAAACACACAAACACACAAACACACAAACACACACACACACACACACACACACGTATGTATTTGAGCCCATCAGCAGGTATGCAATTCATTTCAGGTTTTGCTTCTGAGAACCTTTGGTAAGATTGAACTTTGAAATCTGTTTGGAGTAATGGTTAGTGACCAGTAATGCTTAATAATGTTTTTTTTTCTGGGAAAAGACGTTGATAATAGGTGTATACTTGTTTTCTTTTTCAGAGTTCGTTGTGAGAAGTCTTTCTTGCAGCAGAAAGTAGACGTTTCAAAACATGTACAAAGTCAACTAAAGCTATCTGTGTTGCTACACAACACTAGACGTTTTGTAGTTGATCCCACGGAATTATTGTACCATGTTATTTGATTTGATCCGAGTTAACCACCTTGTGGGTTATCTCTGTCCTACAGTGATGTCTGGGAACTCAGCCGACTCCTTTTCAGAGGAATCTGAGGCAGAAGAAGAGAAAGAGGAGGTGAAGGAGAAGGTTGAGGTAACGGTGAAGAAGAAAGGCCCCGGTCGACCGCCGCGGAAGAAGAGGGCGCCCATTCCTTCTCCAGTTAGCCAGTCGATAGCCAACGTCCATAAGAGGCGAAGTATTCCCCCCAAATCAGGTAACCATCCGTCTTTAACATTCTGAATTACTGGGAATCCTCAGTTGAACTTAATTTGTTTACTTTCTGAAACACCCCGTCTTTCTCACAGGCAAGCGTGGTGTGCTGAAGCGTCCCTGGTCGGAGGCAGAGCGTGTAGCAGTGGAGACTCACCTGAAGCGAAACCTCATGGAGCTGCGCGTCCCAGCGAAGGCAGACTGTGAGCGCTGCCTCGAACTCTGTCCTCTGCTGGTGAGCAACCAGCGAGACTGGAGGGCAATCAAGTTTTACGTCCACAACCGCATCCAGCTGCTGAAGAAGCAGGGGAGGAGGGAAAGCGCCGCCGCAGTTTGCTAGATAAAAAAACTATTTAAAAAAAAAAGATGTGGCAGAGGGACACGTACCATACTGTATAAACCACCAGCAATCACATGAAGATATAAACTCTTGGCTGTGTTGGAGAGCAGCTTTCCCCGTCTCATCACCCTGGTCATAAGGGAGAAGTGTAATAAAAGTGACTAAGCTAAGAAACGGATGCTGTCGCTTCAGTTAGGGATCGTTCGTGCTCAGTGTTGGGATCCCCAGTGTCTGTTTCCGAGATGTATTTTTAAGTGGTTGGACAAGATGTTCTTGTAAGTGTGAATATGAGTTCAGACACAGTGAATGCATTTTTTTTTTTAAGATCTGTTTTTTATGTCATTTTTACTAGCTAGTTGACAGTGGAGTGGTGGCTCTTATGAGATATAAAGGAGAGAAGGTGTCTGCAGTGATCAGGTGTGCGCTTTAGACCCCTAGACCACCGGGACACGCCACAACAGACAAGCTTCTGTCCCACATTTTCCTCCACAGAACGCTGATGACCAAACATGACTTTTAAAGCTTTGGAGGAAGACACCAATGGTTCCGATGGTTAAAAAAAAAAACACAGAAAAACTACGTCTCCGGGACTGAGACGTGTATGAACTTGTACAGTTTGTTTGATATCGACCCGCAACACCCAACAGACAAGTGTTTTAAAGAAGTATTCCTTAAAAGTCTTGGACTATGATGCACTGGTCTGTGTATCCGTTCTTGCATACCTCTTATCATGATCATCGTCAGACTAGTATGTATCGAGGCACGCCTACTTGAATTTATTGCGATATATGAGAAGAATATCCAAACAAATTTTATTTCTAAATCAACACATGGTCGCATTCATCATGTAAATACTTCTTAATCTATGAAAAAGTATACAGTAGTGATGACAAAGTTAGTATTGTGTTATGGTGTACATACTGTAAATACTATCTGTACTTATTAAAGTGTATGACATTTTGCTGTGTTTTCTTAAACTGGACTGTAAAGTGAGGATTCAACAAAGAGTGAAACAACAAAAAGATACTGGATCTCAGATTCATTGAGTTTATTGAAAAAGCTGACAGTAATGAAAAGTACTAACTTAATGAAATGGACGGCATAAAAAGACGAACACATCAAATATAACATCAAACACACAATATAATTATTCATTATTTCAGTCAGAATAATACTACATATCAAACTAATACTTTTAATAGCTACATTACTGTATAACATGCAGAGCACACAAAACTTTGCTAAATTAAATTAACAAATTACTTTTTTTTTTTTTTAAACACTATAAAACAGTAAAAAAACATTTACACATGCAATTTTTTTAAGTCAGAACTACAACTACCACTAAATATGAAACGGATAAACATCAAGAACGTTATCTGAAGGTTACCTTAAACCTTGAGTCAGCAGAAAGCAGGGTGTTGTTTTCTCTGGTGTGTGTGTGTATGTACAAAATAACTCAACAATTCATGGAAGGATTTTCACCAAACTTTGTAGAAATAGGACTTGGGAGTGTATGTCCAGGTGATTAGCTTTAGGAGCTGATAAAAATATTGACATTTATTACACACATTTTCCAAGAAAGCTTTGCAAACAATAGAGAAACAATCTAAAGCTTGTATTGATGAGACAAGTATCCTTCTTCAGATGATGTCCCATATATTATATATATTTGCCCCTCGATGCTTTTCGAGATTACTTGCGGTTATATATAATTATTATATTAGATTCAGAAGATATTAAGATTCAGGCTCTTGTGCCCTTTCATCGTTCCCTGTGTCATTACACGCACCCTGTTCTATCTTCTTTAATATCTTCATAGTTCCTGTGTCACCTTTACCAGGATTGAAAAACGGAAAGACTTCACCCTGGAACTTAGCAGTGACAGATCCAATGACAGATTCATCTTCCACATTATAAAAGGAAAGTTCTCCGCCGTCATAATTCAGATATACACCGACTCTTGTCGGTCTTGAGCGAACAGGCAGTAAAACCTTTGGTTCTGTGTTTAGCTGAAAGCTGTCTGCTCTCTCAGGGGAAGACGACAGGAACCAGAAACCATTTGAAGTGCTAGAAGGAGCATCACCCTGCAGAGGGAAGTCAGTTGCCTTCGTTACCCCCACCCACCAGGACTGTTTAACCTTTACTCCAGGATTCTCCAAAGAAACCTCCCAGTAGTGTTGACCTGAAGTGAAGCCAGGGGTTCCCCTTATCGCTGTGAGACAGGTAACTGCTGTTACATCAGGATGCTTTTTGTCTCTGAAGATACCAGCTTTGATTGTGATGTATGGATTTCCTTTATCCTCAAGTTCAATATTTACTGAAAAATGTAAACATAGATTAGATTTGAATCAGGCAGAGTCATAATAAGCTGATGTATAATGTTTATGGTCAGTGTGATTCTCTGAAAAGTTTAGATTACCGTAATGCTTTTTAGCCTCTTCAAGAGCTGCCTTCTCAACTGTAGGTGAGAACAGATACACACACAGTGAACATGGACTCGACACAACACTCAAGCAAGTAAGGATAACAGTCTGCTCCTATTTCAATTCAATACATGACATGACAACAATGACAGAGTGGGTTACTTCTTACCTTCTTGTAAAAGCTTCATATTCTCTGGAAACACAAAACACAAAAATTAACCCTTGAGTTCAGATTTTTAGAGAACAGAAACTACTTGAAGCATTTCCACGAAACTTGTTGAAGGATGCGATCTGGATCAGGGAAGAGTGCATTACACTTTGGTGTGGATCCAGAGAAAGGGGCAGATCTGGAATTTATTTTCACTTTCTTTAACGTTGTGAACTTGGGTGGTTTTTTGTGTGACATTTTCAACATTTTCCAAGTGAATTATTCCTGGATCTTGATGAAAGAAATCTGGAATATTTAGGGGACTGACCTCTGAGAGTGAGAAACTTGGGTTGATGAATTGATTTGCTCTACTGAGTTAATACTGAAATGTGCTCCATGTGATGTGTGAGGTGTTTCTTACCCTCAGCTTGGTTGCCCTCTGATTTGCCTTTCTTCTGGAAAACTAGGTGAAAAATAAGTAAAAATATTTGCAAAGATTTTCTTGATTCAAGTTCATTCAATAAATTTGGCTTCAGACAAAATGTGATGTGGGGAAATCTCTGACATACTGCCGCTATATTCTGACATTTTATAGAATATCATTAATGGGAATGTTGCAAAATGTCTGATAAAGCACAGAATCAGTTTATACTCACATGAACAGCACTTTAACACTATGATTAGTGACTTTGATTGTGCTGATAAATTTCTTCACATAATTCATTTAAATCTCCTTTTTATTGATTGAAAGGTGATTTAAAGAAATTGACAACATGTACCTCTCTTTTTGATGTACGGCCATCCAAGTAAAGCTAATGCGGCCAAGAAGAGTAGAATGAAGATCACCAATGCAGCCACCAATCCAGGCGCAGATTGAACCACTAAATAAAAAACAAGACATATTAGTATTATTCTTCTATTAATGTTCTATTTAAATTAAGAGACAGACAATTTTCTCTACCCTGTTTGGCAGGTGGAGGAGGGATTTCCAGCCGCACTCTTGCCTCCTTCATGTCCACGTCAGAGAGACCCACTGAGCAGGAAACCTCCGAGGAGCTTGGGACCAGCACCCAGCTGTGGACTGACACAAGACCAGAAGAGACTTTGCTGTACTCCAAACTCTTTGGGGTCAGATTCTGCTTCTGGTCGGCCCAGTGCAGCTTCGGCCTCGGATACCAGCCTTCAGATCCACAGCTCAAATTCACCAGGTTTTGTTCTGCCCACACCATCGACAGGAGCGGAGTGTTTCCTGTTTCTAGAAGTGGGACGAAGATGAAGATTTGATGTAAAGGTGGAGACATTTTTTAGAATTGTGTTATTTTTTTCCCCTGTCACTCACCTGTCACCTTGAGACTGACACTTCCACGGTCATAACCCTGATCACTGCTCACGTAACAAATGTAATCTCCCTCGTCCTCAATCCCGACATTTAGCAGCTTCATGCTCACGTCTCCTGCTGCCAGCCCACCGGATGCTGCGTCCTTCAGGCCAAACGAGGCTCGGTCCACGTACGAAGCATCCTTGTTCGCGCTCATCTTTCTATTCTGATACAATATGATCGGGGTATCGAAGCGGTCATTGCGGTACCAGCGTACCTCCAGAGCCTCGGCACTCTGTGGTGGATTGAGCCAGCATGGTAGTGTGGTTTCTCTACCAAGCTGCTCTAAGACAGAGGACCTGACCGAAACCACGAGGCTCTTTGAAGCTGCAACAGAATAAATGTTATTAGTCAAGATAATGTATTTTTCTTCTGTATTTTAGAGAAAATATAATAGTTATAACTTGTAACTAAACTGTACAACAGCATTTTTGTTTCACAATTCATTCAGTTATGTTGAAACTACCCGATTCTTTAACAGTAATTTAGTGGCTTCAGGAATTTACTAATTTATAGTCTTTTTCTCTGCTTGTGGTTGATGATAAATCATGTTTAGGAAAGATGCATTCAGCTCCTCTCAGCAAAGACGGTTTAATTTGATTTAGTGGAAATATAAAAGTTATTGCCATAATACTAAGTGATCCCATGCATTAAAAGATCAGACTGGAGAGTAAATACATTGTGAAATAGTGGAAAGTTGTAAATCAAACGGTTTACCAGGGGCAGCGCTTGACAAAGACGAGCAAAGAAGCAGCAACATGTGCACGTGGGTCATCATGTATAAACCTGACAAATGAAAGGAGTATTAATTCAGTGAGGAGACACACGTGATATATGATCCTTCACGCTTTAGTATCTGGTTTAAAACAGCACAGCTTGAATATGAACAGAATAAAGGTTAATGTGGGTCAATCAGAACAAAATGAAATGTAGGCCTACCCATTGCAGTGGTGTGATCCAAAATGGAAATATCCTTCAAGCAAGTCCAGGTATCGACTTTAAAGACAGAAATCAGGACCCAGTTCAGATTTAGAAATAAATCCAAGGTCACTAAATCGAGCTAATGTCCACGTGAAACCTGGAAAAGTGAGAACTCACGTCCTCGGACAAAAGGGTTTGGTCTGCAGCTTTACTTTCACTTTTGATAGACGCAGTTCGTAAATATGACCAACAGGAGGCACCAGTTTGCAGAGACACTGATGGGAGCAGTAGACATACAAGCAGCAGTACAAGTATCTGTACTTTTTGAAATGTATGACATATTACTGTGTTTTTCTCAAACGGGACTGTTGAGTGAGTTTTACACTGAGGACACAACGAAAAGAAACCAGATCTCAGATTCATTGAGTTTATTGAAAAAAACTGACGGTACCAAAAAGTACAAACTTCATGCAGTGTTTTAAAATTCAATCAATGAAAAGACAAACGGTATAAAAATATGAACACATCAAATAAAACATGAAAAACACTATATAATTATACATTAATTTAGTCCAAATAATACTACTTCATATCTAACTAATACTTTTCATAGCCTCATTGCTGTAGAACGCGGGAGCCCACAACACAAAGACTTTGTTAAATTAAATTAAACAAATTACTCATTTATCTCTTGCAAACACTATAAAACTGTTTATGTGACAAAATATTCTAACATGCAGTTTTCTTAAGTCTGAACTACAACTACCACTGAAGAAGAAACAGGTAAACATCAAGAATGTTATCTGAAGGTTCGATTTTTGCAACCTTTTGCGTACAATGCTGGAATGACTCCGCCCCCTTTGGAGGTTGCTTCTATCCATTAAGCCTGAATTTATCTATTCTCCACACGTTTCATTATTCAAACCGAGTTCCAGGGCAGAATTTTAAAATACAGGCATGTAGTTTATTAATGTTATATGAGTTAAAAAGTAGAGTAAATATTACTTGGGAGTCTATCTTTAGATGATTAGCTTAAGGAGCTGATGGGTCAAAGATCAACAAAAATATTGACATTTATTACACAAATCTTCCAAGAAAGCTTTGCAAACAATAGAGAAACAATCTAGTCTTATATATATATATATATATATATGCAGCTTATATATCTTTTACAGGATCATGAACAAAACCTAAATCTGATTGAAAAATAATTCATGATTATGTAGTGGGAATGATGATGATCATTATGGCGTCACTATAAGGTTGTTATAAATAACATCATATAGTGTAGAAATGCATTACATTTTGTAACTACTACGATTACAGAGACACGATCTACATCTTGTTCAGATCAACCATCACTCATCATCCTGTAGTTTGAATGCTGTAATGATGAAATGGCATTGTTACCAGTTAGCAAAACCAGATTGAAGTATATGTAACCATGCACAGGGTATGATTCGCCCTTCTATGCTTTTCATGATTCCCTGCAGTTGCTGTATAATTATTATAATAGACAATTTTAGATTCAGAAGATATTAAGATTCAGGCTCTTGTGCACTGTCATTGTTCCCTGTGTCATTACACTCACCCGGTTCTTTCTTCTTTATTATCTTCATAGTTGCTCTGTCACATTTACCAGGATTGAAAAACGGAAAGACTTCACCTTGGAACTTAGCAGTGACAGATCCAATGACAGATTCATCTTCCACATCAAAAAAGGAAAGCTCTCCGCTGTCATAATTCAGATATACACCGACTGTTCTCGGTCTTGAGCGAACAGGCAGTAAAACCTTTGGTTCTGTGTTTAGCTGAAAGCTGTCTGCTCTCTCAGGGGAAGACGACAGGAACCAGAAACCATTTGAAGTGCTAGAAGGAGCATCACCCTGCAGAGGGAAGTCAGTTGCCTTCGTTACCCCCACCCACCAGGACTGTTTGACCTCTAAATTAGGATGCCACAAAGAAACCTCCCAGTAGTGTTGACCTGAAGTGAAGCCAGGGGTTCCCCTTATCGCTGTGAGACAGGTAACGGCTGTTACATTAGGATGGTGCTTGTCTCTGAAGATACCAGCTCTGATTGTGACGTGTGGATTTCCTTTATCCTCAAGTTCAATATTTACTGAAAAATTGAAACATAGATTAGATTTGAATCAGACAGAGTCATAATAAGCTGATGTATAATGTATATGGTCAGTGTGATTCTCTGAAAAGTTTAGATTACCGTAATGCTTTTTAGCCTCTTCAAGAGCTGCCTTCTCAACTGTAGGTGAGAACAGATACACACACAGTGAACATGGACTCGACACAACACTCAAGCAAGTAAGGACAACAGTCTGCTCCTACTTCAATTCAATACATGTCATGACAACAATGACAGAGTGGGTTAATTCTTACCTTCTGGTAAAAGCTTAATATTCTCTGGAAAACATAAAACACAAAAATTAACCCTTGAGTTCAGATTTTTAGAGAACAGAAACTACTTGAAGCATTTCCACGAAACTTGTTGAAGGATGCGATCTGGATCAGGGAAGAGTGCATTACACTTTGGTGTGGATCCAGAGAAAGGGGCAGATCTGGAATTTATTTTCACTTTCTTTAACGTTGTGAACTTGGGTGGTTTTTTGTGTGACATTTTCAACGTTTTCCAAGTGAATATTCCTGGATCTTGATGAAAGAAATCTGGAATATTTAGGGGACTGACTTCTGAGAGTGAGAAACTTGGGTTGATGAATTGATTTGCTCTACTGAGTTAATACTGTAATGTGCTCCATGTGATGTGTGAGGTATTTCTTACCCTCAGCTTGGTTGCCCTCTGATTTGCCTTTCTTCTGGAAAACTAGGTGAAAAATAAGTAAAAATATTTGCAAAGATTTTCTTGATTCAAGTTCATTCAATAAATTTGGCTTCAGACAAAATGTGATGTGGGGAAATCTCTGACATACTGCCGCTATATTCTGACATTTTATAGAATATCATTAATGGGAATGTTGCAAAATGTCTGATAAAGCACAGAATCAGTTTATACTCACATGAACAGCACTTTAACACTATGATTAGTGACTTTGATTGTGCTGATAAATTTCTTCACATAATTCATTTAAATCTCCTTTTTATTGATTGAAAGGTGATTTAAAGAAATTGACAACATGTACCTCTCTTTTTGATGTACGGCCATCCAAGTAAAGCTAATGCGGCCAAGAAGAGTAGAATGAAGATCACCAATGCAGCCACCAATCCAGGCGCAGATTGAACCACTAAATAAAAAACAAGACATATTAGTATTATTCTTCTATTAATGTTCTATTTAAATTAAGAGACAGACAATTTTCTCTACCCTGTTTGTCAGGTGGAGGAGGGATTTCCAGCCGCACTCTTGCCTCCTTCATGTCCACGTCAGAGAGACCCACTGAGCAGGAAACCTCCGAGGAGCTTGGGACCAGCACCCAGCTGTGGACTGACACAAGACCAGAAGAGACTTTGCTGTACTCCAAACTCTTTGGGGTCAGAATCTGCTTGTGGTCGGCCCATTGCAGCTTCGGCCTCGGATACCAGCCTTCAGATCCACAGCTTAAATTCACCAGGTTTTCTTCGTTCCACACCATTGACAGGTGCGGAGTGGTTCCTGTTCCTAGCAGTGGGACGAAGATAAAGAAGATTTGACGTTTGAGCCATATTTTGTAATTATTTTTTTTCCCCTGTCACTCACCTGTCAAATTGAGACTGACACTTCCACGGTCAGAATGCTGACCACTGCTCACGTAACAAGTGTAATCTCCCTCGTCCTCAATCCCGACATTTAACAGCTTCAGGCTCACGTCTCCTGCTGCCAACCCACCGGATGCTGCGTCCTTCAGGCCAAACAAGGCTCGACCCTCGTACGAAGCATCCTGGATCCCGTACATCTTTTTATTGTAATACAGTAGGATCGGGGTATTTAAGGGATCATTGCGGAACCACTGTACCTCCAGAGCCTCGGCACTCTGTGGTGGATTGAGCCAGCATGGTAGTGTGGTTTCTCTACCAAGCTGCTCTAAGACAGAGGACCTGACCGAAACCACGAGGCTCTTTGAAGCTGCAACAGAATAAATGTTATTAGTCAAGATAATGACCAAGTCATCTTGAAAGTACTTTCAGGAAGATTAACATTTTTTTGTCTTTTTCTATTCTAGTGGTTGATGATAAATCATGTTTAAAGATCCATTCAGCTCCTCTCAGCAAATAAGGTTAAGTGTGATTTAGTGGAAATATAAAATTGAATATAATTGCCTGAATATTGCCACAATAATAAGGGATCACATGCATAAAAAGGTCAGAATGGAGAGTAAATACATTGTGAAATGTGGAATAGTATAAATCAAACGGTTTACCAGAGGCAGCGCTTGACAAAGACGAGCAAAGAAGGAGCAAAAGGTGCACGTGGGTCATCACGTGTAAACCTGACAAATGAAAGGAGTATTAATTCAGTGAAGAGGAGACACACGTGATATATGATCCTTCACGCTTTAGTATCTGGTTTAAAACAGCACAGCTTGAATATGAACAGAATAAAGGTGAATGTGGGTCAATCAGAACAAAATTAAATGTAGGCCTACCCATTTTAGTGGTGTGATCCCAGATGGAAATATCCTTCAAGCAAGTTCAGGTATCGACTTTAAAGACAGAAATCAGGACTAAGTTCGGATTTAGAAAAACATCCAAGGTCACTAAATCAAGCTAATTTCTACGTAGACCTGAAAGAGTGAAAATCACCCCCTTGGACAAAGGGTTTGGTCTGCAGGTGTACTTTCACTTTTGAACTGCTTATGTTATTCAGGTTAATATTTAGCTGGAAAATACTGTAAATATGATTGAGACTAAAACAAAAACAAAATCCCAGAGGAACTTTTAAGAATTGGCGCAAATTCTGACAACCAAAACATTTCTCACCTTGAGCTTCTTCTTCTTTGCGTCTCGCTTCGTGCTGGATCATAACTTTTCTGAACCTTGAACCTGATCTCAACAAACTAACAAATTAATCAGTAAACATTAATCAGAGGCTGCAGGCTTAATTTTCCATTTTTACGACGCCTCACGGTTAACATTTTACTGAATTTTTCTTCTACGAAAATACAAAAGACAAAAGTATCCTGCTACAAAATATGAATCGGTTTTCATCAAATCTATCAAATCCAAAATATTATTTTTTAGATACATGTATCTGCCCATCCCTGAATAAAGGCACGATTTAGAATTGAAATCAAAGTTACCCATTGTATTTTAATACTAATTGATATATATAGTTAAAGCAAATGGAAGCACAGTGTTTAAATATATATGCCTTTGCTCTTTGCTATTTTATTTCCCAATTTAATTCTTTTGTTGAACGAAGTAACACTTGCTCTGGTTCATTTGTACAAAACACTCACAAAATACATTCGACAATGACAAAAAGCACAGAAATGGGAAAGTGTTAGCAGCATCTTGTTCTTTTTAGGATCTAAAGCTTGAACTGGAGATCTAGGAGTAATAAGAGCCTTTGTAATAAGTGTGTTTGTGATCACATGTAAAGTGCTCAGTGCTGTAATGGAGCACACGGGATCCTGATTGTGTTACAGAAGGAGGGATTGTGGACACTGCCCTGAAATGTCAATGTGGTTTCAGACACGTGAGTTCTCTGCGTCAAGGGGGACGGAACACACCCGGATCTGACCGGAAGTTGTCTGATTATGTGTTCAATATAAAAGCACACAGTCGGTAATGGTTAAGACAAAGTCAGACGATGCGTTATTTGACAGCACAATGTTTATATAGTTACATTTACACGCAAGTGGTCGTTCTTCATGAAAAAAAACCTTCAGATTTCACTTTGCTGAAATAGGGATTTGGGTTTATTTTGAAAAGACTGACCGGAAGTTGCTATTGTAAGTACGTTAGCTTTAAAGCTACTGAATGTTGTTGTCGGGTACCACAGTCCAATCAGCCACCTAGCTCGTGTGGCCGTCGGGTTGAGATGACCCCGAGCAGTATCCGTGGATTAAGTTAGCCTAGCGTTGTATTATTTAACAACACGAAATGATAGCTCGGGTTGCTAACGTTAGCCGCTGCCGTGACTAGTTAGCTCAGTTGTCCCGCAGCTCAATGGCGAAGTAGCAGCTCATCAGTTTCACATCTGCAAAGTGGGCGACGTCGTTGTTCTTCTGGGGCTTTTCAGGGGACATGTCGAGACTCATTGACTCCGACGAAGACACACCGCTGCTCCGGGACGATGCCAACAGGTGAGCACGAGAGTTCAGCCACAAACTAAAGACTTCTACTGAGTTACTGGATCAGTAAACAGGGAGTGATGCAACTGCACAGACATTAGTGAACCGTGCATTGTGTAAAGAGTCAGGTCAGACTGGTTTACTGTTGTGATTGTGTACCAGCCTGTCAGTAACCTCACGACATCTGTCCTGTCCCCTTGTCCTGTCCTGTCTTGTCCTGTTCTATCCCCTTGTCTTGTCCTGTTCTCTCCTATACCCTCGTCTTTACCTGTTGTATCCCCTTGTCTTGTCCTGTCCTTCCCCTTGTCCTTTCCTGTCCTATCCCCTTGTCTTGTCCTGTTCTGTCCTATCCCCTTGTCCTGTCCCCTTGTATTGTCCTGTCCTGTTCTGTCCTATCCCCTTGTCCTGTCCCCTTGTCTTGTCCTGTTCTGTCCTATCCCCTTGTCCTGTCCCCTTGTATTGTCCTGTCCTGTTCTGTCCCCTTGCCTTGTCCTGTTCTTACCTATCCCCTTGTCGTGTCTTGTCCGGTACCCTTTTCTTGTCCTGTCCTGTCCTTTCCCCTTGTCCTGTCCTATCCCCTTGTCGTGTCTTGTCATGTGCTGTCCTCATGTCTTTTCTGGTCTTGTCCTCTCCCCCTTATGTGCAGCGACGGCTCCCAGGATGGAGTCTACAAGAGTCGGTGGAGGTCCATCAGAGTCATGTACTTCACCATGTTCCTCAGCAGCGTTGGTGAGTAACAGCCACACAAGTTACACAAGCAACTTAAAGTCTCCAAATAACCTAATCACTAGATGTCTTTGGACTGTGGTTTGAAGCTGGAGCAGCTGAGGTAAATGAGAACATACATTTTGCAGGATGAATAGGTTTTCTTTATGGTATTTCCCCCTCATAGACTCTGAATATGATCTGTGTGTTGGTCGGGCTTATGTTTGGTATAAAGTTCGGGATTTTTGGTAGCATCCAAATCATCAATGTGTTGCTTGCACTTTCAGGTTTCACTATTGTCATCACATCACTTTGGCCCTATTTGCAGAAGGTATGTATGACCCTCAATTTTTTTTTAATTAAGGGGCAGTGCTTTTATTGTTCAAATGCAAATGCAGTGTAAACAGGAAGTCAAAGAATAAATCAAAGCAAATGGAGACTCAACTTTGGATTCAGCATGTGTCAATAATGGTACTTGTTCATATTTGTCATTCTTGTGCTTTTGCTTTTTCTTCCACCTGTTTTTCACATAGATGGATGGAAGCGCCACCGCCAGCTTCCTGGGATGGGTGGTGGCCGCCTACAGCCTCGGTCAGATGGTGGCCTCCCCCTTGTTCGGCCTGTGGTCTAATCACCGACCACGCCGGGAGCCACTGGTGTGCTCCATTTTCATCAACCTGTTAGGCAACATCTACTACGCCTATGCAAACCATCCCACGGCCAATAACAAGTTCCACATCCTCTTGGCCAGAGCTTTTGTCGGCTTTGGAGCAGGTGATGTGTGGGATTCTTATTTGCTCTCAAACATATGTGCATTACACCACATTTGCAAATTGGATGATATTGTCAGTGCCCCACATCATGATAATGTAGATTTGGTCTTTTCACCGCAGGCAACGTTGCTGTGGTGAGGTCGTATGTGGCTGGGGCAACATCGCTCAAGGAGAGAACCAGCGCCATGGCGATGATGAGCGCCTGTCAGGCCCTGGGTTTCATCCTGGGACCGGGTAAAGATTCCTGCATTTTAGCGGTGTTGTGTATGCTGTGAAAAAGACAACAAGGACAGAAGTTGTGGATTTTATTCTTAACATTTTAGCGTGTTTGCGTTTTTCAGCACTTCAGGCGTGCCTGTCGTTCCTCGGCGAGCACGGTGTCACGGTGAAGTTCATTGATCTGCAGCTCAACATGTACACCGCTCCTGCTATACTGGCTGCAGCTTTTGGCCTCATCAACATCCTGCTGGTTCTGTTGGTGCTGAGGTGAGGATTTCCCCCCTGAATAAATACACAATATGTAATGCTGTGCTCATGTAGTTTTGGGAATTTGAGTACACAAGACAAAGATAACCGTACTATGTCTTTCAAAACCCGTTCATTTCCATCAGCCCTTTGCATCTTGCCTCTCAATGTCTGGAATCATCTTTTCATTTCATCATCGATAGTAATTAGGGGCTGTGTTGATTTCCACTAACAGAGAGCATCGTGTTGATGAACATGGAAGACACATTCGAGCCATCAACTACAATTCGGAAGGTATGTGCGGTCCTGCTCTGTCTTTATTATACATGTTTAAATTGAACACAAATGGTATGTGAATTTTCTTTGAGAACTATTGGACATATTATAAGCCAATGTTTCCTGGTTGAAGCTTTTATTTCTCACCCTTTTATTCTCCTATAGATGGAGAGGACATTTGCGAAGAACCTGAGGAAACCATCGATCAGGTAGCGGTCCTGACCTCCAACGTCCTCTTCTTCATGGTCATGTTCATCTTTGCCATCTTTGAGACGTACGTATTTCATTGCAGACTACAGAAGCAGTCGAATCAGAATGTAACAGACAGTTCTTCGTGTCTAATGCGTGCAAATTTACACTTGATGGCCCAGATTTAAATTGATGTGTTTATGATTTTGCAGAATCACCACCCCCTTTTCCATGGACATGTTCTCCTGGACAAGGAAGGAAGCTGTTGTATACAATGGCATCATCATGTGCTGCATTGGATTTGAATCCATCATTGTGTTTCTGGTTGTAAAAGTTGCTTCTCAAAGGTACAGTTACTCATGAACGTATTGAATAGAACTACACCTGAACTTGTCATAGATTGTTTTAACACAAGGAATGTTTTTTTTCTTTTCTGCCAGGGTTGGGGATCGTCCTGTGTTTCTTGTCGGACTGGCCATTATATTCTGTGGATTCTTTACCCTGCTTCCATGGGGGAACCATTACCCAAAGATCCAGTGGGCGGGTACTGATTGTTTTAATGCCACACAATGTATCAGTTTTCTATATTGAAGTGAGAAACTACCTATTGATATTTTGGATTTTCTCTTCCAAACCTAGACCTCAAAAACAACTCGCTGGTCAGTCAGATATCTGAGGCCACGTTAGCCTCCAACAGCTCTTTAGAGCCCACAGGCTGCCCGTATCAACAGACCTGGTGCCAGTATACTCCAGCAATACACATCGCCCAGTACATCTCAGCGGACGTCTTGATTGGCATGGGATACGCAGCCTGCAACGTCATGTCCTACACACTTTATTCCAAAATCCTCGGACCCAAACCTCAGGTGAGAAGATTATAGTTTGATGGATATGATGCTTTATTTTTAAAACATGATTAAATGGTTGAATGCCTCTTTTGAGAATCCCTAATGTGGATTTGACTTCCTGCAGGGTGTGTACATGGGCTGGTTGACGGCCTCTGGCAGCGGTGCGCGGACATTGGGTCCCATTTTTGTCTCCCAGGTCTACACGATCCTGGGACCTCGCTGGGCCTTCAGCCTCATCTGCGGGATGGTGACAGGGGCCATCGTCCTCCTGAGCTCCGTTTACCACAGACTCATCGCATTCTCTGCGCGCCACAGACAGACGGTAGAATAATTCTCAATGGAGAGAGACTGATGGCAGTTTTCTACTTTTATTCTCAAAGACTTGAGCCAAAGACCCTGGCTATGATGACGGACTTTCCATTGCTTTTGCTCACTTTACAATGTGGTTATTGATTTGAGAGTTAATGCCTCAGGGATGACCTTGACCACAGTCGATGTGAAATACCATGATCTTAATGATGGAACTTTAATACATTTGATATTTAATTTTTACTGACAGGAAATGTATTCACGATTGCACAAGCTCATATTCACTGGATATGGCATTCCTTATACTATATTAACGACACTTAAAAGATTTTATTTTAAATAATTTTGAATGTGTGTGTGTGTGGGGGGGGGGGGGCTGTAATTGAAATATTTCCGATCGAATATTTCCACATTTGATTGTGTAGGGGAAATAATGGGGTTATGTTTTCTATTACTGTTAATGACTTAACTTGTGGTTGTTTAAAACTACAGGTGGTCGGTTACCTGAACTAATTACGAAAGTGTGAATGCATGTATGATAATGATTAACTGAGTGATGCATTGAAGATTTAATATGATCCCACTCCCACGTTCTCTGTGTCACTTCATTATCAGTTGTCATTTTCAACTTGATCTGGGTTTTTAAAGCAACTGTGAGAAAAAGCTTTTTCATTGCTTATCTACAGAATAGAGTATACGTAATATACATACGACTTTACAAGTCCGTGTGGGAATCTGTTGTTTAATGACTTCGCAGCAGAAAAGCTGGACCGAGAAGTTAAAAATGAATTTAAGCTGTTTACATCAAATTCATGTGACATTAAAGATATAAGATGTGAAAGCTCCACATATTATATAAAGAACCTTTATATAAATGAAAACAGCAGCTATTTCTCTGAATATATAATTGTGCAAAAGTTATAATACTGGTGCAACTACAAAAGTCTTGAATTGTTACTTGTTTGTCATAGTAATGTGGAAACAGCTGTAAAATATAGAAATATATCTAAATAGTTAGAAATAAACCAAAATTTACTGTACAATGTTGTACAATTATAAGATATGGAGATATTGTATAATATCAACATATTTTATTTTATAATATGTGTAAATGAAATGCACTATAATGAACTAATAGCAATAAATATGACTGAATTTAGGAATAAAAATGACGCATAGAAACATAGCCCAAACTGTGGCTTTATAATATGGAAAAGTAAACATGTTCACTGTCCTTATTTTCTTAAAGATTAAAATAAATTCATTAACACAAAATAAATGTAAATAAACCGTAAAAATAAAGGCAAAATTTATACATTCACAGCACCAATGTTACAACACAGAAATAGAGTGCAGTCAATATTATGTAATGTAAAATAAATATTATAATGCAGGGAGGAAACAAACCAAAACAAACCTATCCAACAGAGGGCAGCAACGGCCGCGTCGCCGCAGCGAGCTTTCGTCAGAAACGATCGGACTTCCGCTAGTTCACGCGGATGCATCCCGGGGAGCGCGAGCCACATGAGTTGAAAGTTAGCGGCTAACTTTTTTAAAAACGTACAAGTCTCGCACATAAATGCGTTATAAGCTGGATCTGAAGCGCATATGAAGCGGCGGGGGGAACCATGGAGATGTACAGAGACGACTCGGGTGAGGAAACGCGTTAGCACAGAGTCGTCGGGCGGTGAAGCTAATGAGCTGGTCACTGTTTGGGGGAAAAAGGAAGGAAAACAAAGGAATCACAGCAAAAATATACACTAGTTTGATTTAACACTGACACGTCAAACATGTCTTCCTCTTTTTCCAGAGTTCATGGACATGGACATGATCGTAAGTACAGCGCTTTCAGTCTCTCTGCGGTTTGAAACTTCTGCTACAACAATGGTGGGTGTGGGACGATGGCACAGAAGTAAGAGGTGAACGTGTTTCTAACATGGTGGCGAACTCATCAGACTCTGACCTCTCCTGCTCACGTCTGTTGTTGACACTCGGTCACTTCCGGTTTGGGTTCCGCGAACACAGATGTGCGCTGATTATTGCGCAGTTGCTGCTCCTCGGGCAAGTCAACGAGATAGACGCTAAAACAAGATGCAGGTTATTTGCTGTAAACAAACAACAACTACAAACTATACAGTGAGTTAATCATTTTACATTTCTGTCAAATAGCTGCTGGTGTTGTGACACAGAGGTGACACAACCTGATGTGGTGACACAAAAGTGACACAACAACAGGTCGAGGTGTATTTGCAGTGTTGCTCTGATTATTTCCTGGAAATGAAGCTATAGAGCATTCTGCTGACTTCCTACTTCTGTAACATCGCTTCTTAAAACCCATTTTGTTGTAGACGCTTTCAAGGAGTGTTGTGTTTCTGTTTGACTTGTGTACTTGTCATATTGCTGCTTTTGTGTGTTGAAGTTTTCGCGGGGAACCTCGTTTCCTGAACCACTAAAGCTGGTTGGTCTGACCTAGTTGCCACGTTGCATCCTGTGAATTGTTATCTCTCTTATATTTAGTCTTCTTGCATTGCTGTCAAAGCACTTTGTTGTTGTTATTATTATTACCTTGGCTGAGGTAACAATGGTCCCACTGGGGGGAGAAATGATGCTGAATCATGCCCTCTACAATACCTTTAACAAAACCACGTCTGACACTACAGGTGGTCAGGAAGCTCAAAAAGGGGTTTAACGTCTGTTCCCTTCAAAAGATTGGTCGTACTGTGACTGGATCACTTTTTCTTTGCTTTTAAAAGACGGTCTCAACAAATGAGATGCAGTCTATTGTGGAAGTGGCTCCACCCCTGATGATCTCAGATCAGATCAGGGCAAAGGGAAGTGAAACTTAACTCGAGTCAGTACTGGCTTCAGATTTCCTTAAAAAAAACACACAAGCCTTGTTTAGCTTGGACTATAATTAGGGGGGGGGGGGGGGCTCTTAGGATGAAGTTGGGAAAATGAAAGTGTAAAGTCTGATATGATGATGGTCAGCAACTAGCATGAATGCACTTTGACATGTCTTTATCCCCCGTCTATAGCAAAAGGTTGTGGGCATGTTCGACAGAAATCCTCGCTTTCAAAGGTTTGTCAGCTTTGGCCTGCAGGGTAAGATCTACACACACACACACACAACACAGTCTTGCTTGTTTATTCTGGAACACATTTCATGAAATGCAAAGGGGAATGTATAAAACAAAATTATGAAACATAGTTTTTCTTCGCAGGTCTGGATTACAGGGATGAGGAGGATGACGATGTGGGTGAGGTTGATTTTGGAGATAGGAGATGGCTACCTCCACCGAGTTATTGGACTGGTGACCATCCTCACCTATCCACTCAAATAGTTCAGGTCAGAGAGAGCGTAAGTGAATTTTTGTTGTATCTGTCCTTCCAAAGTGGATGTTTGAAAGATGTGAAGTGTTTCCATAGAGTCCCAATGGTTAATGTTTGTTTGGTAGGAGGCTGAAAGAAATGCCAGATTATTAGAGGAAACGAGAAAAGGCAAAGAAAAGGCTGAGAAGAAGAAGCTTAAGAAACAGGTAAATTCTGTCCCCGGTAAAAACGTCATTGTAACAAGTGAATGTTAGAACGTGTCGATAAAGCTTTTGTGCATTCTTGTCAAACAGAATCAGAAGAGGAAAAAACAGCTTGAGAGGGAAAAACGGAACCCCGTAAAAGCCGAGGAGGTAAAATCCTATGTTTAACACCATTTTTTAAAAGGTATCCTCGAAAACAAACTCGTCAAGTATGTTTGGTTTAACAGGTTTGTGTTTTCTTGAATTGCAGGGAGAAAGGGATGCACAGCAATCTAAAGCAGAGGACACTAAACCCATTGAAGGGAAACCCAAAGACGATACAGATTCCAGTGTAAAAAAGTCGCCTTCAGCTCAGGATGCAGAGACCAGTGGTGGTGAATCCAGTGGTGAAGATAGTGACACTGAGGAGGACCCCTTTGAAAGTGAGGTACCAAGAGCTCTTGTTATTACTGCAATTCATACACATGTTATTAAACAGAACTAGGTTTTGATCTGAGGAATCTTTTTGTGTGATTGTGCTAAAATGATCAGTTTCTGTGTTGCATGCCTTACATTTGCATGCCTTACATTTGAACATGACGCAGAGGAACTTAATGTATTAAACTCATATTAAGCATTTGACATATGAACAAACAGAATATATAGTGTATTCTTCCGTCCGTCCCCTCAGTCCCCTCAAATTCAGTTAAGCGGCACCAAATGCCACACTCGCAGATATCAGTCTTTTATAGATACCTGATTGTTTTGATATTTAACAGGCTTAACAACTGGGGTTAGTTGTCTTTCTTTTCCTAATGTTTTATTTCTTTATTTGATCTTTTAAGGAACTGGATATGACCAGCACTTTTGTGACTAAAGCCGCACTAATAGCCAAGCGTAAAATGGAGCAGAGGCCGAAGCCTGAGAGGAAAGAGAAGAAGTCCCCGGTTAAAGAAAGTAAAACAGTCCCGGACCGAACTAAAGAAGAGCCAGAGGTTGAAAACAAGGTGATTGAGCTTTCAAACAAAACACAAAGACATTTATTTACAACTGATAACTCTTCCAGTAACAACCACAGAACTGAAATAGTTACTTGATTGTTTTGTCCTTTTATTTATTACATGGGATAAAGCTGCTCATCTCACTTCTCTCTTCCAGCCTGATCAGGATTCTGCTGCCTCTACCGTTGAAGATCATATAAAAATAAGTACTGAGCTCGCAGGTAGGTTTTGTCCGAATCGTGCACAGGCTCTTTGCAACTTGTCGATGTTTTATATTTGAATATTCTTTGTTTCTTTTGTCTCTACAGTTATTGGAAATAAATATGCAAGTTCTGGAGACTTTAATACGGCTGTGAAATTCTTCACTGACGCGATTAAATACAACCCTACAGAGTTTAAGTAAGAACTTGTGCTCTACTTCATTCACAGTAAATTTGCACACGATGCTCACCCCACCATTGTTTTTTCTTTTTACTTAATCTTATTGTTTCTGTCGCAGGTTGTTTGGCAATCGTTCCTTCTGTTTTGAAAAGATGCAAGAATACGAGAAGGCGCTGACTGACGCCGAGCTGTGTGTTAATTTGTGTCCAGGCTGGGTTAAAGGCCTGTTTAGGAAGGGCAGAGCTCTGGCTGGTCTTAAGGTAAAGATCTCAATGAAATGTATGTTGGTCTAAAAAGAAAATTGTGGCCTCTGGTCGGCAATCACCTGTTACATGAGTCCACTGGTTGGTGGAGGCATACAACTGCAGGGTGCTAAATCTAATCTTCCATATTGATCCAAAACATTTTATAGTACACCAGTGTTGACTTTATACTGCTTTATTGTTTTGTTCTTTTACACTCCATTAACATGACCCACACTTCAGTGTTTGTGGCTGTGAATAAGTAACCTCTTTCCCCAGGTTTTGTTTACCCTCATCGTTTTAGGTTGGAATAACTTTGAGATCACTCTGACCTCGTTGCAACTCTCCCGAATTAATTCGCAGTGTCACTGAGCTGCACCGGCTCCCATTACTTACTCAGACTTGTTTTGACTCGTTGTTGCTGGGTACATGAATAACTGGGCTGATTGGTGGTCACGGTGAATGAGTCTCAACTTTTTGATTTAGTCTCAAAGGAGAGAGTGAGGAGAGCTCATCTTCTTTTTTCTCTTTCTTCTTCCCGCAGAGATATAGGGAGGCTGCTCAGGCCTTCGGTGAAGTTCTCAAACTGGACGGTTCATATGCAGAAGCCGCTCAGGAACTTATGCGAGTGAAGATAACACAACTAATGGTGTGTTACATGCTTGTAAAATCTCTTTCAATGGGGATGTATGGGCTACATCCACACTACTACTTTTCAGTTAACAATATTTTGTACTTTAAAACACTAGAATCTGGAGAATTATAATTGTGTGTTTGTTTGCAGGAGTGTGGATTCACTCGGGAGCAGAGCTCAAATGCTTTAATTATTCATGGAACAGTTGAGGAAGCGTTAGCGGTTCTGTCTAACTTAAACCATCGTCCAGGTGAGTGTGTCTCCCCCGATGAACCCACATTTGGTTAGTTACTTACAGTGTCGGTGTGTGTTTGTACAATAAACCAATTGTAAACATGGATCTTGTGTTTAGGAGCTTTTCCAAGTGCCACTTTACCGGCGGCTCAAGTCAAGAACATCACCGGAGTGTCTCCAGTCCTTTCAGCCAGCACACACCCTGCAGTCGCTGCTTATCCTCCTCAGTCGCACAACGCACTGAATAACAAACCCATAGGCCCAGTTCAGAATATGTCAAACATCCAGAGTCAATACAAACCCGTTCCTCACCAGGCCACGAAGCTCAGCCATGAAAACAGTCGACCACCAACGTGAGTATATATCCACTCACTGCAGTAAAATGTTTTATTTAATCAAAGGTTCGAAACAACTTGTTGATGAAATTAACTTAAAATGATTGAAAGTCTCTCAGTTTACATACGGCAGCATTTCAGTGTCACAGACGGATGTGTGGGATATTCACCATAAATACCAAAACATCAAATCTTAATACCTTCCTGTCAAAAGATCAACGTGTCAATGAATCTACTATCAATGATTCTAACAATTATAGATACTGTATCAGCGAGTGTAATCTAAGGTTAATTGGAGGATTCTTGATTCAATTCTCATGAGGATCTTAATTTAACACTATTCAGAAGATAAAGAATTGTTGGTCTTTCTTTGCCTCTAATGAGACAGTATATTTTCATGGAGCAGAAAATCAGTTGACGTGTTTATGATCTCCCAACTGTTATGAATGATGGTGTTATGAATATAACGACTTCTGACAACATAAGAGGATCAATATTGGGATCTCGGCGTAGGTCGGTCACCTTCATTTTCTTTTTAATGTGTTGTGATGTTTTCTTTCAACAGGGAGCTGTTTCCAGTTTGGGTTGGAAACTTGATTTATCCAGTACCCGACTCTGTGATAACTAACGTGTTTAACAAGTACGTTCTTTTTTAGCTTTCGTATCTCTGCAATTTAATCCAAGTGTTAAATTGTTGTGTCTACACACACACTGCAGTTGCATAGTATTACAGCTGTCCTGTTGTGTCCTGCAGAGCTGGATTTGTCTATAGTGTGAAGGTTCTGGCTCAAAAACGCTGTGCCTTCGTCAACTTTACCAAACGGGAGCATTGTGATGAGGCGATCCGACGCTTTCATGTAAGTACTTCCTGAAAAACATATTTGCCGACCCAAGAAGAAAAAACGAATTATTACCTCCTTCCCTATGCGTTCATACATCCATAAGAAATAAAACCTCAGGCTCCATCTAACCTACAGGAATAGATTCTCCTGTAGATAAAATGTAGATAATATTTGTTTTTGTCTTCAGGGCTATGAACTGGATGGGATGAAGATCGCTGTGAGATACCCAGACAGGATTCCTCCGTTCATGGGCATTTCAAGAGCTGCCCTCAAATCTGATGGCTTTCAGAATGAAAATTCAAGGTGAGTGCTTCATATAACGTTCAGTTTGAAAAGTATAATTCATCTGATTTCACTGTCTTTCGGAGTGTGAGAGGAAAGGATTGATATTGCTCACACCTTCTGCGGACCAGGAGAAGGCCGCTGTTAGCTTGGTGTAATGACAGGAAGTGCTGGGAGACGGTTAGTCACTGCTCTCAGATGTTGGTCCTCCCGTCATGGAGGTTTGTTAAAAGGATTACAAAAAACATATCAAACCAATTAGATCAATTAAGTTAACATTTATTTATTTCACCTCATCTTCAATTATGAGGAAGTGTAAGTCATTCTGGTGTTTTCTCCATATTCCTTCCAATTCCGCTTGTTGATATCTGCAGTCTCCCGGTCATAATTTAAGATTACCTGCTGTTGTTTTTTCATTCTGAACTGAAACCTCATAATTCTTTGCAGGCTAAATGTTTATGGAAGCCCACGACCTGTTTACCCTCACAGACCCGTCCCTGAGCACAAAGACGACGAGAAGAACTGACGGGACACGAGACATATAGCATCTCTGAATATAATCAGAATCACTCGTACAGAGTTTAAAGGCTTTTACTGCCTCTTGAAGAAGTATTTGTCTTTAGTTAACCACAGAAACCAACACTTATTAGTTGCGATTTCAAAGAAGGATTTTATTTGTTCATGACTACTTATCTTAATCCGTGATTATCTGTTATATATATTTTTGGAACAGAAGTAATAAGATATCTGACAAAAAACTGATTTGTAAAGAAAAAAAAAAGTTTAAATGTCAGGGAAGGCGGAATATCTGATTTACCAATTTACATATAGAGTTTTATTTTCTAAACTGGGATTATCATATTTCTTACAGATTCCTGTGTTCCAAATGTATAGCGCAATGTTGGAGTGCTAAAAACACAGTGTCAAATGAATGTCTTAAGTACTTTATTTCTAAAGTATAGTATCAACTTTGTCACATGCTTTAAAGAAATCGTTTTTTTAAATCATTTATATACACACTGATCCAGAAAAAAAACAAAGGTATTGGTGTCGGGAGCTTATTTACAGCTAGTATCTGAATAGACTGTATTCAGTTATTATTCTTTCTTTCAAAAAACAAATAACAATTGTCGGTAACACACCAGGGACTATTTTGTTGCCCACTTGGTAAATGTTTAATTCCTCACTGCTCATTCAGGAGATGACTTTAAGGTTCCAGTTCATCGTCATGAGGCGGCATGAGTCATTTTATGCAGACGCACTAATTCATTCATTTTAAGGGTTTGGTCTCAAGTCAAGAATTAAAGATTCTTCCATATTCAAAGATCTTGTCTCTTTATTTAAACACAGTATGTAAACATAGTATACATATCTTAGAGGATGCATTTGTTTTTATATATATTTTACAATTGAATTTAAAATATGGCAGACTGGTTTACTTGTGAACTTCTGGTATTTTGCCACTAGATGACAGCACAAGCAAAGCATTTGATCTGCAGAGAACTGGCTTGTGTTGATCAGGCCATACCTGCAACACAACAGCTCTCGGTCTCATATACAGATGGCAAGAGAGAGCAGAGACGGATTTTTACACACTGTCTGATAAAGATTCCGACAGTAAAGGCAATGGGTAGTGATGGATAAGGTTTTCTTTAACAAGTTAAGTCTTTCATTCTCACTTTCCACCTTCAAACTATGAAATGAACTGAACTATGAACTAGTTCAGAATTGAAATGGTGAACTATGAACGTGAACTAGTTCATGAGAGGTGTGAACTTGCACAACACTGCTCATCACCTTGTAAAGATAACAGTGGTCCCCATTTATACACCTGCAGGAAGGAGTTACTCTGAGATTAGAGTTAGTTGCACAAGTCGTGAATATGTGCAGAGAAAACTCTCAGTAGATTCTGTGACTTTTCACTGGCCTCGTTCTGACTCTGCGGCTCCGCTGTGTAAACGACAGAAACTGATGTCATTTGAAAGTCAGATTCTGAGTCAGCACAAACACCAGCAGCTCTAATTCTTCATCAGCTGGCGTCACACGCTCATAACTCTTGATCACTTCCCCCTGGACAGATTCGCTGCTGCTGCTGAGCTGTTCCACGTGCTTGAAAAAAATAACCAAGATATTAAAATGCAAAAAGCAAAAAGGAAATCTACAGTTGCTCCTGCATCACTGATCAGATTTTTTTTTATTTTATGGCAACTTTGGGACTTAATTAAGAGCAGAGAAGTTGTGATGTGCAGCAGCTGCAGGCTTCATAATGTCTGCTCCTTCCAGCTCTGCTCAGGGAAGGAAAATACTTTATCATGGTTCAGCCTGCAGCCGGGGAAACGCTGAGGCAAGATGCACGTCAACAATACAGGGAAGGAGACAGATAATGACATGTCGAGGGTGATAGAATGTGTAGGAGGCAGGTTTGTGTCAGTATTTGTCCCATTTCAGGTTTTTAGTGGCTATTTTTGTGAAAAGAAAACCAATTTCTTTTGTTAAATTTTAATTATTTTATCACAAAATGTTCTTTATTTGGTCTTTAAACACAAAAACTCAGTTGAGGAGAATAACGATGGGTCTGGGCTCGGTTTGATTGACAGGTGTATTACATCACCTGGCGGGTTTCAGTTTGAGTAATGAACTCGTGTCTTTTGTCTTTTTTACTGTGCTTCACAACCTCGATGAACTCATTTACTTTAGTGGTGAAATGATGGAGAGGCAGAAAATCAATCAACCCTTTTGATAATCAATATATTATTTACTGATTGTGGCTTGAATCTGAGAATGTTTTATTGATCCTACTAAACCATTTTAATACCTATTTTTTATTACCGCAGTGCTTTATTGCTGTCTTGTTTCTTCAAGTGTTCATTTTTCCACAAAGTTTGGTTTGAATGAGTTATTTGATGATATAAAAACAGGGTGAAACGTCACGATTTACAGCCGCGACTGACTCGTGATTGGTCGAGCAGGTGCGTCTGGCTCCAAATGAAAATTGCAAAATGGCGGCATCTGTATCACGGTGGGATAAAGTGGAGACGCACCCCCCGTCTCTGCACACTGTCCATGGTCAGTTGTAGAGCGTGGATACTCAACCCAACCCCAGGTGGACCTGTTGGGTTTGTTTTCTCAGCTCCCAGCATTAGATCGCTGCCCGAGCTTTTGGTCGACTCAGGGATATCGTCTCTCTTTTGCTTTCCAGCTGTCGTCTGTTTGACTGTTTGGTTCAAATCTGTTGTCGAAATAAAACTCGTGGACCCAGTTCACTCCAGACTCTGCCACAACAACCGTCTGTTTTAATTTTTTGAGATATTACTTCTTTGTTCTCCTGGCACGTGTCACATTCACATCAGCCATTCACACCGAGTCGTGTGTGAGTGATGTCAGTGTCTCTCTTTCATGCATGGTCTAACCACTGTGCCATTACCATATTAGTGTAAATCATTTAGAAGGTAAAATTGCTTGGATTCGTCACATTAGCTCGACCAGCACTATGTGTGGGGATCAGAGACAGTCACACACACAGATCAGCTAAGCTCTTGTTAGAATTCCAGTGTGGCTCTTACCAAACAAGCTGCCGGAGGCCGATGATGGAGGATGAGGAAGTGGCGTGGAGCGGGACCTTGCGCTCCAGCAGACCCGCTGACACGTGGCGGCCTGCCCCGCCCTCGGCTGCGGAGCCAAGGTCAGCCAGGCTCCAGTGTCACACCCCACTGAGGGCCGCCGCCTCGGGGAGCTCACACACGGGTCGGGGGTTTTAACATCCAGAAATATTTCTTTAAACTTAGATGAGTATTAAATCTGTATGTAGATGGAGGTGCCCTGTTGTCCTGGATCTGTAGCTGTGGATTAAAGATGTCTTCCTTCTGTTGAAGATGATGTAATACCATCAAAAAGCTACTGTAGGCGAGATTTTCTTAGATACTGGTTTCCAAGGTCAAGAATGAACTGGCAGCACAACTTTAAATGAACGAGAAGAGGTTTAGAAGGCAGGAAATTTTAACATTTATAATTCCACAAAAAACGGAATAAACTCCAATACGAGGTGGAGGATCATGTGATACAAGGGACACTGAGAAATGTGTTTTTCCTTCCCCAACTTTCTCATGCATGTTAGGGAACGTGAAGGGAAACAGAAAACAGAGATTTGGAGAATAATAATAATAATTTCCTCCATATGGCCCCAATACTCCGTCATAATCAACATCATTTAAAAAAAGTGTTTTTAGGACTTGAACATTCAAAACAGCCACGTTGGTCTTTTCACTTGTTCTTTATCAAGGTAGAGTGTAATAAGAACATGTTTCATTTTAAAAACTAACACGGTGGATAAAAGTAAAACGTCTTCTAAGAAAGTTCAAAATAATCTAAAAACCATGAGAGAATTGTGCTTACTTCACTTTCTACCATCTTTGATAACCTTTGACACAGACGGGTTCAACATGGAGTTCTTTCACAGCGGGAAGGCACCTGTGTTTTGTCTCTTCTTGTTCTCTCTGAATCCCAAACACCGTCCCTGCGAGTTGAGGAAGAACTTAGGAGTAGAAAAATAAAAGACGTGTCCTCTGACTGTACTAGAAGGTAGTAGAAATGTTTGAGATATTCCTGATTCCAGAGAGGTGCTCCGACTGCAGTTCCTCCTCCAGCGGGGGGTCCTGACCTTCAGTCGACCCCCCCGCCGGTGTCGGACGCCTCCGAAGTAATTCCGAACAGCCCAGACACTGAAAAGTTTGAGCTCCTTCATCGAATGAGTCTCGACCTCAGCTGCTCCGGGGCAGATGTGAGCGGTGTCTCTTCGATCAGCGGCGCCGATCCCAGGTCAGCTCCAGAGGCAGATGCTGCTCATGGCCTGGCAGGTGGAGCTGCTCTCGGCGGGAGAGAGGTAGATCTTGCCGCTGGGGCAGACGCACACCTCGAACACGGCCTGCTCGTGGGCCGCCTGACCGGGAGACGCCGTGTAGACGCCGAGCGGGAGGCTGCCCAGCTGCACGGTGCTGGCGTCCAAAAGAATCTGGAAGAGGAAAAACACCAGAGACAAACCGAGGGTCATTTAAATAATGTCAGGGATTTATTACTAACTCAGGCTGATAAATGACTGCGGAGCAATCAGTGAACACAATGTGACAGTGCAGTGAAATACAGTGAATCCTCCATCTCGCTGTCAAATATTTTTCATTTAGTCCACAAAATTGTTAATTGTCTGAGCCGTGCTGCAGCTGGTCTGAGGCCCCTGTCAGTCATCTGAGGTTTAGGGTCTACACATCAAAAGCACAAGATGGCAGCACCCGTAAGCAGGATGTTTTGTCGTCCATCTTTATTTACAATCTCTGCTTTTGCGTTGTGACGTTTGTATTCATGTTGTTACCTTTAGCTTCATGTTGTGGCGTTTACATTCATCTTGTGGCTTTTGAATTCTTGTTTTCTTTTCGTTTTCGAGTGAGATGTCTTGGCCACAGTACCGTAAGCTACATGGAGGGAGGATGTTTTACAGGTCTGTTATATTACGCAGCAATCTCCCAGTGTATCTTGCGCTCCTCCTCACCTCGCCCTCTGTGGACTCCAGGATCAGGTCCTTTCGACTGCTGACCTTCAGTGGCCCCTTGGCGGCGCTCGCCTCGACCCCCCTGGGGGCCTCCATGGTGAGAGTCCGCGTTGGAGACTCCAATCTGACGAGCAGAGAGAGAGAAAGAGGACGTCTGAGAGATGTTGTGCGAGAACCCATCGATTCACTCTGTTTATTCTTCCGGGACGTTTGCATTGATAAAACTTTCCGTGTGATTTAATAGCCGAGGGAAACCAGTTGCGTCCGAGGGTGAATTGATCGCCCAGCTCACGGTTCATGAGCATCCTTGTGTAATCACTGGTTTCACATATTTGAAAGACAAAGCAGCTTTCTATTATTTCTGCTCGGCTCCTGATGCGAAAATGTATTTTAGGCGCCGGTTACACCAATGATTTCATCACCTGTGGAATATCAACGGTGCTTTTTCATGTTGAAGCAGCTCCTCTCATTATGCTAATCCAGCGCGGCTCCTAAACAGCCCGTAATTGTATCAGCTGATTTTGACCTTCAGCCGCACTGAGGCTAATGCAATTTGCATTTTCTTCCCAGGGACCATTTGTTTACACGGGGGAAGATAAGTGTGGGAGCCAATCAATGTGGAATTTGTTTTCATAACTCATAACCGTTTCAAATTGATTTTCTTCACCCCCCTCCCACAGCCGCCACCACCATCGCCATCTTCCCCCGAATCTGTTTTTCAATGAATTTTAAATGGGAGACTTTAAGGAGACGTCTAGAAATCGCTCAAATCTCCGCACCCCACTGAAAATGACACACATTTCGGATTATGCGCCAGTGGAATAAGGGGAGAGGGGGATGGGGGAGAGGGGGAATAAAAGGAAAAGAGAAAAGAGAAAAGCCAATGAATTTCATCTGCATTTGAAAAGCCTCTTTGACTTTAACTCGGCTTTCAGTGAATACAGTTTGGAGAGGATCTGTGAAATGTGCATTTGACCTGGGACTGGTTGTGCCCTACACCCGCGGGAAGTCAGTGGATTCTGCCTCAAGTCGTTATTTTTACCATTTTCTCCTTGATGCTGATTTTTCTTTGCTTATAACTTCATCAGCACTTTTTATTGCCTGTTCTACACCTGCCTTGTCCTGCGTTTCTGCTCCGGAGCTACTTGAGAATGATGCCTCCTCATTAGCGAGTCCTCCTCAAACAGTTCTACAACATACTGTCCCTTTGTTATTGTTTGTGTGCTGGATGTTGTGTTGAGGGCTGCGGAGTGCAGTTAGAAAACTTTGCTTTTCATCCTACCTGGTTTATTCTCCAGGAAGATTTTATCATTCAATATAAAATAAAAGGTCTAATTCAGCTCGAACGAAGCATTCCAAGCTTTTAATTTGTCTTCAAATTTGTCAAGGAGGAAGTGATACTATGAATGTTGTTCCCATGACCTTTGTGGAATCAGCAGGTTGAGGTGTCTGATTATTTATCGCATTGTGAACTGAGTGAACTCTCCCGAAGTGACACAACCCGATATGTCTTTCCACTGAATCTTTGCTTGTTAGTGAGAAACCTGTGCTCCTCGGCTTCGTGCGTTTCAATTATTGCAATAATTATTTCTCAAGCACCCACTGTTTAGCTGTGACTCGGATTGACGATTCATTAACAGAGCAAATTAAAACACAGAGTGATGAGAAGTTAGTTAAAGGCGATGTTTGACGTCCTTCTGGGGACATTGCATTGTCTTCTAATCACACGTTCACCAACAGCCGTCCTCTCACATCAGCCAGGACCTCAGCACTGAGGTTTTTCCTCATCAGGACCTGGACTCTGGATCGACTTGTCCCAACAAGGTCACTGAGGAGTCTGGTGAATCCACCAGAATACAAAGGACTCAATTTCCCCGAGTGCTTGTTTCAGACACAGTCCAAAAATAAAAGAATTAAAAGAAAAGTCTCCTGGGTTTTGAGAACCAGCTCAGACTGGTTCCAGTTTCATGTGGAGAAGGTTTACGGTCTTGTTTGTCAGGCTTTATCTTTAGCAGCAGTGTGAAGTCCCATTATAAACCTCACTGCTGATTGATAAAACCAGTAACCTTTACTACTAATGAGATGTCATTTAAAAAACCCTCCGTGGCTGCTCAGGATTTGATATTAAATGTTAAATGACACCATTTTAATCCCAATATTCCTCATAACTTATTTCAATGTAATGAATGAACTCGTACTTGATATCAGGAGCATGTGTGTTTCGTTGAATTGATTTTTAATTTCACAGTTGTATGAAATTAATGGTGACCATATAGATATATATCAGATTGAACTACAATGTTCAGGATTTGTTCTTAAATTCATATTTCTTATTTTCGCGATAAATTTCCTCTTTTCCTTCTGTATCAATAGTTTAAATGCAGCATTATGGTTTTTTTAACCAAGTGTTGCATTGCTGGAAAGAAAGTAAAGGAATCTACAGTGGAAATTATCGTGCTCATCATGTAATCTCCATTCATTTGCATACAATTTAGAGTCTTGTGTTAATGAGTGGAGCTAATTTGGTTGTTTTAAAATGTCACCATGTCCAGAAACATTCAGATCAAGCTCCGTCCTCCCCAGTGCCGAGAAGCTTCTTGTACTCAGAGTATTTCAGTGGCTTCTGGCTCCGTCCAGGAAAAAGCTTTGCTACAGATAACCTGTGTGGTATTTGCAGTCATAAAGGCTGTTTACGACTCCCCCCCCCCCCCCCCCCCCCCTTCCCTGGAAAATCTGTCCAGCTTTTCTCGGATGACATTTACATGGGCAGAAAGGTCACAGTATCACAGAGGCACGCAGGAAAAGAGCTGCTCTGGACCAAATGTGCTGATGGCCGGAGCTGATGTCTGAGTGGATGAGATTTATTAGAATAGAGCGAATCAGCTCTGTGCGTTCGGGGGGGGGGCTTCATAAAAGGTGAAACTTTAAAACTTTACAAAACTCCCAGACACGGCCACGAAACACTAAAAGATCTGGATGCTGAGAGATCCAAACAACCGTCCATCCATTATCCACACACCCTGGACAGGTTGCCATGAGGCGTATCACGGGGGAAGATCGGAACAACACACACTTATCTCTCGTGCAAGCACCCCAATTTACTATCTCAGCTTTGGGTCACAACAACAGAGTGTAGCTGTGGGATGCCGAGCTGGAAGAATACAAATATACGATGAAGACGCGGACGAAGATGTCGAATCGGAAAGACGGGATTTGCGCGCTTTTGGTGATAGAGGCCGGCAGTGGCATGTCCTGCCTCTGGACACGACCCCTCACCTGAATATTCCCGGATATTTACATTTCTGATCTGCACAATCTCAGATCAGCAGAACCAGCATCAAATGCCTGCAGACCTCAACTTTAGGTTCCTTTTGCAAAGAGGTGAAACAAAACATCCCATAACTCACATAAACCTAAACAGAAGATACAGGCAACCTAATAAAATATAGTATATAAAAATAATAACATTTTCTTGGATCCGACATCATATAAAATGTCCACATTTCCATCAAAGCAGTTTACTATGCGAGACACGTCCTCTGCTGACTCATCATGAGCGTTTAACAGTTTGATAGCAGGAGAGGTTAAATTATTTCTTTCTTGCTAATCACTAAATCGCCTTCAGGGGAGGAGAAGCTCTCAAAGTCTCGGTTCGGAAGATGTAAGAACAGATCGAGGCGATGATCTCACAGGTCGTTTCCCCTGCGATGGACTGATGTGTGTAGAGTTTGAGTCTGAGACGTTTTGTTTGTACAGCTCATATTCACCAATCATATTTAACCTCATGAGGCTGAATAATCTGTACAAGGTGTAACGTCCTCCTTCCTTAATACTTGACTAGAGAGAGGAAAAACTACTAAAACAAATCACTGCATCTGTATTAGAGCCCAATATCTCAATTGTAAAATATCAAACCTCTATATATTGTCATAAGGATTTGATAACAGAATCTTAAAATAGATCGGCCTTACCCTAGACCAATATCTGAAATGTTTCACTCCGTTATATCAGCATCGGAATTGACCTCAAAAGTCCATATCAGCTCTTATCTGTATAACAATGTGATATTTTCTGCTGTCCAAACTTTCCTCTCAGAAAACGATCGATGCAACAACAAAGAAACATCACATTCCTCCACTGCGGTCATAAGTAGAAAAAAAAAACACACACTGCTGCTGCACTACATCTTAATCCCAACAAAGTGCTGGTAGAACAAAGTCTGAGCGGAGCTAAGTGGAACCGAGAGGAGTTGTTCTCCTCCGCCTTTATCTCCTTAATGAACCTGTCACTCTGCCCCGGACACGTGCTGCAGCTGAAAAGCTGCTCGGTCGACCAACTCTGCAAACACACCTCGAAGCTGGAGAGCAGCCGAGACTGAGTCGCTGAGAAGTTGCAGAGAAAATAAAATCCAAAGCTGGGAAAACGTTTATTATCCTGCCTTTTTCAGATGCTGGGTCAGAAAAGGCCAGAAACCAAAAGAGGCTTCACATCCTGTCTCGTCTCACTGCAGATTCTCAAAACGTGTCAAACAGTCTGTTCTTGACACAGATGAGACCTGGAGACTATTCGGTGTGTTGATCACTAATAGAACAGACACGTCCCTGTGAAAGGGAACAAACAGCACGGCAGCAGCATCACAGCAGAAATCCCAGCATTCATCCCCGGCTTTGCTCCGCCCGTCAGGAATCAGAGCACAGTCGTCTCAAATTAGCTGCAGAATGATCTGGTTATGTAATTAACATAAATATTTTCATCTCCAGTCCCAGATTTTCTGCGATTCCGTTTCCGTCCTCCGACTCCACGGGAAGCTTTGAGAGCGAAACCACAGAGGTGATTATGAGGTGAAGGTGCAGAGCTTCTCCTCTTCATCACAGCTCAGCGCCAAGGCCTCAGCTCAGGGGCAGTGTATCACATGTCATCAAACTTCTTTTTTCTAGTTGTTGGGTCACAGAGACGATAAATACGATGAACTGGGGGGGTGAAAAAACGTTTTGAAACTAAGAAATATACTGACATTCTTTTACACTAAATATGCAAATTAATGCCAATGGACTTATTATTATTCGCAGGAGATTCAATAATTCAGAAGCAGCGTGACGAAGATAAATGAAGACAGAGTTGAGTGTGAGCGTACACACACACAAAGTCATCGGGGAGAGAGAGAGAGAGAACAGGTGTTTCTCAGAGGAGGAGATCTCAGGTGAGTTTCTCTGATTGTGTCTCTGCTCTTCTCTCCCTGATCGCCGCTGGTTTAAAGAATGAGAAATGACACACAAAGACAGTGATGTTGTGTAGAGAGAGAGAGAGAGAGAGAGAGAGAGAGAGAGAGAGAGAAACTCATGAATATAGATGAAAAGTCCCAGAGTCACACAAACAAACAATACAAAAAGAACATGAAATGCATAAGGTACTTTTAACACAAATGTTTTAAAGAGAACAAGCTGCACTGTTTTTAAAAACATGGAAAAGAAAATCCCGTCAAAGAGTTCCTACAGTATTTATGATAACAAAAAAAAAGGGTGCGTGTGTGTCGGAGAATTTTTATTTCAGCGAGTACATTTTTCTGAACGTGTTCCGGTAATTATACGGTGTGATGTCATCATATCACATGATAAATAAGATTTACACACAAGCGATTAATCAACAGACTGATAATTTACTGTGTGGGCGTGTATGATGAAAAAGAAGCAGTGCAGGAGGAGTGAGTCATCACTGGTTCTACTCAGACTGAACTTAAAACCTGCCAAAGTCAAAGAGAGCGGGGGGGGGGGGGGGATAATGAATACACATTTAAATATTGAAGATAATTATTTCAATGTGACCAATATGGATTTTTTAATATTGACATTAAAGGATATGGAATCTTTTCTTGGACCCACTGTCATATTTTGGTCTCTGGCCTTATTTCCCTTCCATTAGTTTTCTTTATTATTATTATTATTATTATTATTATTATTATTATTATTTTTATTAATGTCTCAGTTATTTGTACGTTGACATATCAACTTCCTGTTTTATTATGTAGTCCCGTATGTTTCAGTGACATCACATCCTGTTCCTGCGTTCCCTATCATGAGTTTCACCTGTGTCTGTTTTTCCCCTGAGTGTTTCCTCAGTGTTTCTTCTTTCCTGAGTTATTTACCCGTCTATGTTTTTCACTTTCAGCCCATGTGTGGTGTCTGGATTCCTCTTCCCCGTGTTTTAAAGCCGTAAGTCAAATCAAACATTGTTTATTGGATCTTTCCTCATGTGGCACCTGCGTTTGGGTCCTCACCTGTTTCTAGTCATTATAAAAATACCTGCAGATAAAACCAATCTGCTAAAATACGTTTTTATATCAGTGCATATATGACTTCAGACTTTCCTCTAATATTCTTTCCCACTTCCTATTATATTTAGTTAACACTCTGTACTTAACACTATCATGATCAAGTTAAAAAAAATATGTATATGATGTTTTTTCCTGCTGGTGTGCAGAAACACGAGATTTTGGTAAAAAACATAAAATGCAATAAGTTTTTTTAATTGAATCAAACGTTGACAATATATGAATGAAATTCAAGAGAAATATCTGTTTTATTTGAATGGAAGAAAATCTGAATCCCGTCCCGAGTAAAAGTCAAGTTGCTGTTTTCCTTTTCTCAACTGTTGGGCTGCTCCTCATTAAGATTTTGAACACATAGCAGATGGTGACCACCGAGCTGTGTGTGTGTGTGTGTGTGTGTGTTTTAAAGTGAACCTCATCAGTATTCCTCTCACTCTGGAGGAATTAGCTGCCAGAACACTGCGTTTTCTGCCAACTTTGATCCCTGGCCCCTCCCCCCCTGGACCAGTCAGGTGGACAACAAACCGCACTCGTTATAGCTCGTCAATGGAGCGACGGGCGCGCTCGCAGCCTCGGGGGGGGGGGAGCGTGCACGTGCCGAGGATCACATGCACAGCAGTGTACGAGTCTAATAAGCGCCAGCCGACGTCTCCACGCTCTCTCCACACTTTAATCAATTCCCCGCCGCCATAGAGAATAACCAACAAATTAGCTCGCCCCCCGGCCGTGAAATTAATATAATGGTGAAATCTTGTTTTTGAATTTGTGTGATAACGAGGCATCCAGTGGCTGCTCCAGCTTTGTAGAGAGGCTGCTCGAGAAGAATCCTGCTGCTGAATAATGGTTCCTCCATCTGTCATCATTATTTAAAGATATCCGTTTTTAATTGAACAGGATATGAACATGTGACATTAAGCTTTAATGAATCTCGTGGACTTACCTGAGGTCTTCGGACGCCCTCGCCTGGATCAGAGGAGTTTCTACTGAATTTCCGAACACGGCGCCTTCAGAGCCTGATGATAAAGCCGACTTTTAGAATTCACGAAATTTACAAGCTAGGTAAGGAACATCTTCAAAATGTCTTTCTTTGCCTTTAAGATCTGATTATGCATATTTCTGTATCACAAGAGGATAAGTTGAGGCACATTTGACCTGTGACGGTGAACTTCTCTGTTGTCATGATGACCTCCTCTTCATCTGCAGTGAACAGGAGTCTTCCTCCATCTCGACTTCGCACCTCCAGCCGCTGACACTGGGCCTCCACAGCCTCAGGTCCTGCAGACAGATGTTATCAGACTGAAGCTTCTGGCATCGATTATAACTCCTACAAACTTTTCTCCGCTCCTCAAAGATATATATTTATGTTATTATAATATCTATATTTTTGCCATGACAAAATGTTCAATAATCCACGAATGCTTCCCAGACTTAACTAACTTTTCAGTTTTTATAATTCATCTGCATTAGAGGACAGATCTACACCTACAAAGTTTGATTAATCTGAAAATTCGAACGTTAATAGTTGTTAATGACGCTGTTTAAAGAGAAACATCGGCCTCAGGAAACTCAGTCTGGGAAAGTAAGACTATTAGGGCTGCGAAAAACTTTTAAGTGTTTGTTCTGCGAATGAAAAGTGCCCAACAAAGCTGGATCAGCCATGCTTTTACTCCAAATGGAGACAAATCAGTAAGCTCTACTACTGCGGAGGAATATTAATTCTTGCTCACGTGACTTTTTCTCTGTGTCTTTCCAGATGTGCACGCAGTAACTTTAAACTTCTCCCTCCTCCTCCTCTCTCGAACCATTAATCCACACGCTGTGACGGCCCGGCAAGTTAATTATTCTCGACCGAGTTTCATCTCATTCCAGATAAAAGGCACTTGCTTCAGAAGTGGCCGCTGCTCGTTTTTTTGGAGGAAGGCCGAAGCGTGACCGAGACGTGTCACATCATCAGTCTCGTCAAATCAGCGTCAACCCTCAACTTATGTTGGCTCAGATCGATGGCTGCTCCCGTTAATAAGCAGGTCATCTGCTCTCCAGTGGTCATTAATCATGTAAACGACTGCGGTAATTTCCTCTGACTGATGTTTAAACTTAACGATAATAAGAAGAATCCATTGCCCTTTCAATGAGTGTATCAAAGGTTAGTGTGAAAGTCTACACAGCGTATTTTTACCAGCACAGAGAGGATTACAGAGAATTTAAATGGTTGTGCTACAGTTGATTCAAATGGGTAATAAATAGGATTGATCGGGTCATTTACACCCAGGACTGGATTAATGTAACATTTTCAAATTAAAGAAAAAGGGGAGCAAGTAAATAAACCTGTGTCCCAAATGACAGTGAGTCACAAAGCTGCTCTGCTCCAGAGTTTAAACCAGGTCCAGGCGAGTGGTGATTTCCTGTCTGGTGTACAGTGGACTCACCCACTGTGAGCTGGCCGGTCAGCTGGCCGCGCTCGTCTCTGGCGTTCAGCGTCACGTTCTTTTCTGATCGAAAGGCCAGCAAGCTTTCCTTGGGGGGGGGGGAGGAAGAAAGAGAGAGAGAAAGGATAAATATGTCATGTTAGTGACTTAAATCGTAACTGTAAGTCTCTCTCCTTTAGCAGGATGCACAGTCAAATTAATTACTTCTCCTGTTTTCTTTTTTTCATCATTATACAAGTGACATATGTATTTTTAAGGTAGAAGTATAGGTTTCGCAGCCGTAATGTCACAGTCTCCAGGCAGCTTCTCTATTAAATATGATCTATGAGCAGATGTATACTTAAAATTTTAACTGTAATAGTATATAGAGATGGATATCGCTTCCTCCCACTATCCCAAAATGATGCCACAATACCAGTGTTTCCCATTAATCATCAAATGTGGAGGCCAATTCTTTTTAGTCCCAACACAGTTTCATAATGAATCCAAATTTATTACACTCTTCTCATTATAACTTGGTTTGTGCAGCGCTATTTGCTGCATGGTCGCTCAGGCTGTTGCACCCCCACATGCTGGTGCTACAGTCCATAACGTTCTTACTGCCGACATGTCGTCCATCTTTCACATAAAATCAATGTTAATTCCTGTATAAAGATTCCATCATCAGCATCTGACTGCTTGTTTCTCTTTGCTACTGAACTCCTCTACAGGAACGCTTTGGGTGAGTATAAATGTAACATATCAATCTGCTTTATATCTCAATACAGTGTATGAAACCAGAATCAATGTGTCCTATGTCTTCAAAATAGACCTGCGTCAACACAACAGGTTGGAGTGAGCCGTAAAAAGCTTCCCACTTGGTCTCAACCTCTAAATTACACCACATTTACATTGAGACAGAATAAATTAAACCTAAATTATCCGAAGATGAGTGATGCAGTGAGGGAAGGGTTTGATGAGAGTCTGTGTCGGGGGAGGACGTGTGTTTTCCATCAGTGACAGCAGGTGTACGTGTTTCATATTCTTCACTGCAGACATTACAACTCCAGACCTGTGCTGCTGCTCTCTCCAGTTTTGCAAGTTAATGACTGTTTGGCATTTGAATGATGGCACGTGTGTGTTTGTGTGTGTGTGTGTGTGTGTGTTTGTCACTGTGTGCATGCAAACAAGGCTTTAACTCTGCAACTCTATCACCTCAGTTGTCTTATGTTCTTTAAAAAACTTGAGAGATGGTGAAACCAAGAATCAATTTAACAGATGTAGAGTGTTATTAGATGAAGGTTTATGTGAGTGTGTCGAAGGTGTTGGCCAATCAGCAGCGACCTGTAAATAAACCCTGCAGTATCAAAAAGGCAGTGCAACACAATGGATTCCAGTTCTCTCCCTTCTTTTAGTTTGCATCACTTGAAGATGCTAGAAGACACGTTTGTCGCCAGTATTTTATAATTACATTAATTAGCACAATGAGATAATACTTGTATCTGGGTTTCTGTATGTATTGATTTCAATAAATTTGTAACATCGAGCGTAATTTTAAACTATGAACACACGTAACCAAGTCATCTACTTTCGAGACTTCCAAAAATGTCCGCTGCTGTAGTTGCAATGCGTATGTATCATAACTGTTAACATGTATATAAAAGTTTTGTTTTGGTTGGGAGCTCTGCCCAAGTCCCCGACCACGAGATAGTTAGACGCCACCAATAACCCCCCCCCCGCTCTCTCTGTCCTGAGCCTCTGATTCTCCCGGTGATGGAGACACACTCGACTCTTTCTGCTCTTCACTAGCGGAGCGGCTGACCTCCCTGCAGGCCTGCTCAGAGCACTCCGCCACAACTTTGCTCCGCCTGTGGGTGAACCACAAGTGAACAAGTTTGAATTCACCACCGTCTTGCCGGATGATTTTGCAGGGGACAGGAGCCACAGAGCAAAGTGGGCGTCGAGCCTCACTGGACTTAAAACGCAGAACTTTACAAAGCATCTTCCTCTTCCTCCATGGAATTGGTAATGCAACCTTGTAGAGTGCAGCCAAGCACAGTTTAACATTGCCAATGTCTTTTACTTGACTTTGGTTGGTATTTATTAAACTTTAGTCTGGATTAGTTCATGTTAGTAGGTTCCACCCTCCTTGTATGTTGCTACTGTCTTTTTAACACCTGACACCAACTGGCCTTAACTAATAAACACAGCAGCCAAACAGTCCCAGCCGCCATTTTGATTCTGCCATCTTGTTTGTAGTTTTTCTTTGTGTACCTTTCACACACCTGTGTACCATTTGTTGTATTAGATATTGTTCATTGTTGTTCAGTACCACTTGAGTCTGTTTAATTTTTCCATGAGTGACTACTGCTAACTTCTAATCTGCAGACCTCAATCAATCGATATTATCCCTTGTCCCTTCTTTTGAGCAGTTGTTACTATTTCATATTTTAATATCAGTTTGTTTTGAATAGCCAATAATTAAAAATAACTGAGCGCTTCAGCCTACCAACACACATGAGTAATAAATTCTGGTTACAAATTATGGAAAGAGAAAGTTTGTGGGGACTAAATCAGATCAACGATGTATGTTGTGTCACAGGTTGCACTAAGAACTGTGTTATATGGTGACTACTTGCACGTGTATTTGTGGGATTATGTAAATGTGTTTGCAATATGGACGGGTGCACACAATATGGTACCATGTTATGTATTCAAACCTCTTTAGGGTAATTGCGATGTTTGTTGCATAATGTGGATTTGTGCAAGTGCATATGTATTTGTATGGTTGCAGCTTGGGTGAAGAGCCCAAGACAAATATTCCTTATTGTTGGATAATGTTAATTTTGAAACTGGATATCACGTTAACGCTGCTCTCACGTTCTAAAAGTCTATTATTCACTCTCCTTTTTGCTTTGTTTGGGTCTCCACCATCTCTTGGGAAATGTCTCTTTAGTTAAATAATGGTCCCTTATGTTCACAAGCTAGTTGCTGCCTGCTGTGTGATGCTTGGTCATTTGACTTATTCTTGATGTATTGATTCGTGCTGCATTTAACAGTTCATTTAAGGGTAACTGCTCATACCACACACTTGTGTCTGATGGCTAACTGCCAACTGAGCGGCAGCTATGTTATGGAGATGGCGTCCTCCATTTTGGACTCTCCAGTTTGTTTTTCCAGAAAGGTCAGCTCTGTCAGGACAGTTTACATTTGTCGCTGAAGCCGCACTTTACACCAAAGCCTCCACGAGCAAATCCACTGAATTCCCCAACTGGTTTATTCTTACATTATTCAGATTAATCCGTTTTGTGATATATTTGTTATTTTCGTAACTAACATGTATGTAGTTTCATATTGATCTGATTTTGCTGTGATGGAGTCTAATGGGTTTGATTAACCGTAGCATCACGTTGTCCCAGCAGATCATCTCAAGTTTGTGCGGTGTGTAACTTTGCAGAGGTCGTTGGTTTTGCATTTTCATTCCCTGCTTGCTCCCCTCTCGATATAAATGCGCATCATGAACTCAGACGTTCCACAGCAGGCAGGGCATCATGAAGAGATGCGAGTTCTCGAGTTGAAGTATCCCTTCACAGAGTTTATAGGTCTTAAACTGTTACCCGAGGGGCTGTGGCAGAGACGCGGCCAGCTCTCCTCCACACTTCTGTGGGGTTACATAAAAAAGGCTTTTTAGTCACTGCGCCCGTTCAGGAAGGTCAAGCGCGGACCCGAGTGAAGGCACATAAATGGAGCTTGTTGTTGGAGGTGCACTGGGCCCCATCAGACTGAGAAATTACCGCGGCTGCTTGTAAGGCAAAGGATGCCGCCCTGCATACAATGACTAACATCACGGCTCAAAGTAGAAGCACGACGCACGGCTGCGGTGAAACGGTTTGAAAAAACAAAGAAACCTCCCGTCTCTCTGCGACTGTGTGTTCACTAAAACCCCAAAGAGACATTTAAACCGCAGATCAAGAACATTGCTCCGGGATTAACTATAATCCCGACCAAATATTTGCATAAATATATTTCAATTTTAATTATATTTAGCTGATGTGCCAGAAGCTAATTTGGATTCTGAGCTGAACAAGTAAATATAATGAAAAAAAAGTAGGAGAGGTACGCTTATTATGTTTTAATTTCCTCTTTCAAATATCAAACCTCGCAGGCGGCGTCTTTGCAAGCAGGGAACAGGCGGTTAGAGGAAAATGTTTGCATGGATATTTACAAAAATTTTTTATTAACAGACCCCTTGTTTTTTCCGTGTACTAACACTGAGGCCAAATTAAATTGCTTTGTGTAAAACTCAGATTGAAGATGCTGCCACAGTTTGCTCCAAAGAAGTTATAATTAACCAAGTGGCCGGCTTCGCTCCTCATCCTCAATACACACTCGTCTTGTACAGTGAGAAGTAGTGAGGGAGAAGTTTCTCTCTCCAGTAAAAATACACCTGCATCTGAAGCTATTTATAGATCAGTCGGGGTCCCAGGAGACGTTAACGTGAGCCAACAGTCTGAACGGCAGAGATTTGATGAACTGTATCTGGGCACCGTGCCTCACACCACGCTGTTCTCAGACTGATGCAGACGGTAACACAACAGCGACAATCAACTGAGTGATGTTGATTTTATCAGGTTTTCGTGGGTTTGTTGAAACACAAAAGGCAGAATGCAAATCATACTTTTGAGCCAAATAACATAGCTTGATGTTTTCAAATCTAGTTTTTTTTTTTGTCGTCGTTGCAATTCAACTTGAAAGGTAGAGTTGGTTGTTCCAGAAACCATTTTTATCTTATCAGTTTAAACGGTCTTCACATCCCGATGGCCATCAGTAAATAAAGAAATCATTTTTAAATAGAAGCCTCCGTGATCCTTGCAGGACTGTAAAGCCAATTTCAGACATAATCCCTGGAGGATTGATAACATCAAAAGCTCTTTTAACATCTCCGTCAGTGAATCGAAGGGTAGGGCACCATGAGCACCCCCCCTGCTGCGTTCTCACCTTGGCTCCTTCAGACACTTACTGTTAAATATGGAGCTGGAAATGAGCTTTAAATTATATGAGAACAGAAATGTCCAATTTAGGTTCTGTAGGTTTCTCAGCATGACAATTTTTATTAAAATCTGTGAGAGAGTGAAACAAAAGTGTGATGATTTGACACGGAATAACCCAAATGCTCACGTAGTCATATGTTGAGTTTTTGTTTACTCATTTGATCGAGAACGGTGCTTGTTTGTCAACAGACAAAATATTGTAAATGAGCCAGAGTTTGCTGCATAAACTTATTTCTAATCTAAAAAAAAAATCTGTTATCCCGAGCCGGTCTTTACAAGGCAACTTGAAATAAAATAAAATGACCTGTTGTAATTCATGTGCATTAAACTATCAGAACTAACTACAACAAACTCAGGATGGAAGCACTCGTCCACTTACTGTTAACACATCACCATCTGCAAATCAAAGGCCACTTCTGCTTGTGAAATAACCACTCAAGCTGCTATTTTCCTTTCCTTTCAAGCGGACAACAGGAACCAATGAGCAAAACAAGCTCCTGTTGTTCTGAACATAAATAAAAACGCTCCAATCTCAACAGGCCATAATTTAAATCCACTGGAATACATGGATTTACAGCAGCGCTCTGAAGGGACTGACCTCTCTGTGAAAAATGTCCCCGCTGCCCATCGGATCTATGTTTTGACCTCTGGTGTCCTTAAGTTTTACTCTAAAGCAAAAAACAAGTCCCGAATCCCAGAGCTTGTCGTCTTTTGCAGGATATCTAATAGGAATCTAAACAATGCATCCGATCAGTGAGATGAAATATGACTTTTGCGCATAAAGCAAACAGAGTGCACGTATTCTTCTTCATGCAAAAAGATTCAAAACTACTGTGATAAAACTTTTATAGGTCATAAAAACAACAAAATGTGAAAGCTGCAAAGGACTGAACACATCAAGTTGGCCAGAACTGAAACTGGAAAAAAATTCTAGCGTCTAAAAGTGAAAGGGTATCTTCAAAATTTCAATATACATAATTTTCAACAATTATGGATGCCATGTTCCGTCGGAAGGTGAAGTTTCTGAGTGTGACTCAGTGAAAAAAGCCTGAAATTACAGTCGCTCTGTGGCTTTTTTACTTCACATGGGTGAAATTTCCTGTGTCAAAACTGATTCCTGCAAATTTTAGATGCACTTCGGCTTTGACACGTGTAATTGGAGCTGTTGTGTGGCAATAATGCGCTTGAAATTTTTATGTGTTAACATTTAACATTAAGGTTGTCCCGAGAAATCTCTTTCATGCTTCTCGAATGGAGCTTCTTTTTGGCATAAAAGCTCAATTGTTGCGGTGCTGAGCTGAAAGGAGGAGGGAGGGGTTGGTGGATAGAAATTAATATAGTTCAAGCCCCGTGGGCGTGAACAAATAATATACAGCTGATTTCATCTACAGTATCTGCCTGTCAGCTGTGAAGGACAGCTCTGGTTTACCTAGATAGAAACTGCAGCACATAGCCGGAGACGATATAAAGCTTGTATTGATCATAAAACTATGAAAAAGTCACAATGATGTCATGAAAGTACTACTTGAATAGTTTAAAAATGCATTTTTTAAATATACCTCTGCATCCTATAGGACTATAGACAAAACCTAAAGCTTATATAGATTTCACTCACGTTTTGGTCACCACCTTGTCTCTCGGTGGTTTAGTGCTGGAACAGTATGAACAGGAGGTTTTAAATCCTAATCTCTCTGTACCACTTAATCACTTTCTGTGTTTTCATTTCCAGATATTTTTAGATATTTATGTAGATTCATTTGCATATTTATTATCACAACATACAGATTTTGAGCTCACACTTTGGCTTCATGATTAACAGCCTCTCTGCTTTCTCCTCATTTATTTTGGGTGCAATTGACAGGGCGGTTATAAAAACGAGGATGAAATATGGAAGTTACTGAACCGATAATACCGATAAGTGTGGCGACATGCATCAGTAACACAACAGTTGTCTTTACACACGGAGACGGAAAAATTACAAATGCATCGCAAAGCCGATATTCTCATTCAGATACAAGTTTGGTTTCACTGGAAAAAACTTCCTTTTTAATCTCGACATGCAAACAGAATACATTTGATGTGTTTTCTGGCTCCAGTTTAAACCACATTCGAACAGTTATCACAACATGCTACTGAAAGCACTGATTTCAGGGGCGGCTCTGCTTGTCATTTGCTGCCAGAAAAAAAAAAAGAAAAAAAAAACTCCGCGGGAGCTGTTTCCACTTGGTATTCACAGATTACGGCTTCAGCCATTGATGAAGATTCAAAGCACTGGTTGAGCCGCGAGAAATAAAAACGAAAGCTCCTTTGAGTTCAGCTACTTGGCCGTGTGGCAGCTCGGACTTTGAACACTCCTAAAAAAACCATACTATTTTATATGTTTGGATATCTGGTCCATTACAGTGGTCACTGCTGCTTGCGGTAATGGCTTATTGATCAATGGTGGCCATCGGAGTGAAGAACAGCACTGGGCACTGTGCTGTAAACTCATTGGATGACCATAATCCCCCGCTCCCCCGGTGCTTGACATATTTCCTCAGGTGAGAAATATCGAGTGACCCACGGAGATCTTTGTCCTGCAAATATCTCTGGTGCCGGTAGATAAGGGCGCCACTGCACTGCCTGTCTGTAAAACAGGACAGTAAAAATGTCTGCAAGGTGGTATTGCACCGGGGGATGAGATATTGGCTTTGTCCAGTGCTGGGCTTGTGTGTCTGCTACGGCCTTGAGGTGTATGCTACTGCTGAAGTGCACGAGGGTTGTGTTAAAATCAAAGTTTGGATCCGACCACGACATGGAAGCGCGAGAGCGGCCGGTTTCCGAGTTGTTTCTCGATCTGCTGTGGAAAACTGTTCCCACGATCGAGCCAATTCCTCCATCGACTTCGCTCCAAAATCCAAATTTACATGGAGTCCCAGCTTCCAGGGCCTGAAATTGCTTTCTGCACCGTGCCTAATCACTGAAAAAGGGGGATGATCCAACTGAGCGTCTGCGATTCGTGTGGGAGAAGGCCGCTTGGATCGACTTTGGGCTGGCGCTGTGTTGGTTAATCAACTAAACATCAAAGGGGAGGAAGTGGAAGAGGGGAATTTATCGCGGGGGCTTGATTGGAACTCTGGTCTCCCCTCTGCAATCGTCTGTAATCTCCTGCAGGGTTGTATGTGGCCTGCGAGGAGCCGAGAGGCAGCCTATTGCCCATTTCCTGCCGATGGGAGGCCCCGATAGTGCGCTGTTGTGGGGTGACAGGAAATTAGGAGGGACGACGAGCAGGGGAGATGTGGACTGAGTTGAATCTCTTCGATCCAGGCTCAGCTGCAAGGTACAGCATCAAAGAATCGTCGAGGCAGAGGGATGCTGGCCCTGTCGTTAAAGAATTGATTGCAACTTCCTCAAAAGTGAAGGGTTGATATCGGCTCGTCTGCAGCTCCGGGGAGCTCCGTCTCTGTGGGAGCCTTTCTCCTGGTTGTTTCTACTTCATCATTCCCTGCTAGTAGGACGGGGATATTGATCATGGAGCTGGAAGAGCGTGAGAAGAGAAACGTACCTTTCTGGACTGGATCTCGTTCACGTAGAGAGGCAGCAGGAACTCGGAGATCCCCTCCAGGCGAATCCCGTCCTGGTTCAAATGGAGGTTTCCCATTCCGTCCTGAAACAGAATCAGTATGAGACGTTACATTCCTGGTTTTTATTCAAATGATTATTAACCTCCCAGAAGGATGACCAAAAAAAAGGAGTCCTGCCATAGCTTTGAATCGTCTGTTTATTTTCCACGCTTCCTAGTTTTGATGGGAGAGAGCACACGTCACTCACACACTGCAGGCCCAGCCGTCAGGGCCAATTTAGGGTTCAGCGCCTTGCCCAAGGAAACTTTGGCACGTGGATCTGTGCAGACTGGGATGGAACAGCCAATCTCCTGGTTAGTAGACGACCTGCTCTGCAGCCACAGCCGCCCGTCATGCCGCATAAGAGCTGCAGCGTGAGTGACAGCGAGGAAGGAGGACATGACATGGAGGAGACGATGCCACTCGGCTGTGTCGGGGTGACAGGCGCCATGCAGCGAGGAGAGCCAGGATAATGTGGCGGCCGTGGATGTGAATGTTGAGGAGATTCATGGAAATTATAAAAAGAGAGCGCTATGCTCATGTAAATTCACACGAGTCGGCTTAATATGAACATTACTGTAATGATTATTGTTATTATAGCCGGTGGTGGGAGTTGTAGTGGTGGTTGTAGAAATGTTTTCCAGGCTCTTCTGTGATTTACAGAGAGATTAAACACAACATGATAATGGAAGTTCATTCACCATGGCCTTACATTACCGCACGCGTTTGGATGCTTCTCTCTCGGGTTTGGACCGAAAAATGCAACCCAAGCCATGATCTACTGCAATATTACGTATAAAATTTCCATTGCGGGCAGTTTTCTGCAGCGGACTACTTCATAATTACAATAAAACTCACTTAATGCAGACGTGATGTTCGCTGCCCTGATGGATTCTTCATTTTTATATCGTATAGACGTAAATGGAAAAGCAGGGCCGGGGACAGTGGGAAAATACAAACTAAATTCCAAAAAACATGCACCACCACCAATTTCACCAAGCAAAGTTTTCAGGTCTTTACTTTTCGGTAGAGAAAAAAACATTGAAGATGCCATATAATGGGCACTTGAGCTTAAAACCATGTACTTTTAGTGCAGACCTCAAGCTGCATTAATATATAAAGTTATGAACGGATAAATGTCATGACAGATGTCACTGTAAAAAATGATAATGGTCCATTGGCTGTGTTTTACAATGAGGAACAACTCATTTAGATTTGTATCCAGGGCCTGGTTTTGTTGGACTCTAGATTTGTATCTCACCAAAGTGAAGTTTGGGCCCTGTTCGTGAACAGATGGATGTTTTTGAATAGTTCTAAAATGCGACCAGCTCTAATGGTGAAATACAGAGTGAGGGGAGTGGGTGAGCCCCATCGTACTCGGTCGAGAGCCGGGACTGAACCGGGGTCATGATGGGAGGACAGAGAGGAAGAGGAAGGTGGGCGGGGAGGAGCGGAGGTTTTTGTATGTCAGTGGCCAGACGTGTGCGACAAAGTGGAGGTGATGGTGGTGGGTGGGAAGAGTCGGCCACACGCTGTCAGACGAGTGGGTGGGAGGTGCAGGGAGCGTTGGACATATTTAAGCCCTTTTTTAAAGGCTAAAATTCAGATTACTCAATTATTTATTTTAAGACTTGCGAGTGGAATTATCAGTTTAGAGAAAAACCTTCACTACCGAAGTCCAATGCTTTCAGGCTGTTGCTATCATCGGGTTTGTGAGTGATGATCGTAAATCTGTCCTGCCTGAAATGATGAGGCGGTAAATGTTGACGTTCCCTGGCAGCTTTTTAGAAGAGATACAGGTGTGTGTGTCTGTGTGTGTCTGTGTGTGTGTGTGTGTGTCGGTCGACCCCTTTGTCCCCCATTTCCTTGACTATCTCAAATTCAGACGTTCAGACGTACAGTACAGCGGATAACAACTGAATATCAATCCAATAAACAGGCGTCTAGTTTGGCTCGTGCTTCCTTATTAAGCTCGCAGAGACCTGAGAGATGGGGGGGGGGGTGAACAGCGAGGTACATTTTCCAGAGCGACACCAACGGCACTGATAAGGTCTTTTACTCGTGACACAGATTGATGGGAGGCGAAGCGGCGGAGGAGTGATAGCAACAGTCGGGGGGGACGCATCCGTCACGGAGGGAGGATGGTGCCGCTGGGACTTAGTTGACAAAATGGTAAATTGTGTGTATTGTCCCCAAAAATGTCAGCGGAGCTCTCAGCAGCTGTCTGTTTTGTTTCTGCTCCGGAGATTAACACGTTGTGTGTCAGCCGGCCGCCGCTGCCAAGTCCTTTCTAATGCTTTATCAAATCCAGACGAGACAAAGCACTCAACAAGAGGCGCCTCCAGACACATTTCAATGGGCCTGCGAGAATGAACTGCAGATACAGAAATTCATGTTGTAATGTTCCTAATTGAATGTCCATATTAGGGCGACACGGTGAGGCAATGGTTTGTGTTTTCTGTAGCTTTGCAGCAAGAGGATATCTGTGGGTTTGAACCTGACGTCAAGCCGGGGCCATTTCTGGATTTTTTTTATATTCTCCCCATGTTTGTGTTGGTTTGCTGTAGCTTCCTCCCACAGTCAAACACATGCAGTTTGGTGACTGGGTGTTTGTCCACGTCGCCAGCAAGGATTGGCTACAGCCTATCATGACCCTCAAAGGAAAAGCCGTATAGATAATGGATTCACAAATGGATGAATGGTTGATTGTCCATAAGATGTGTTGTAAGATCGCTCACTGAAAACAGTCCCTTTCATTACTTGAGTAACACTTTAGGCATGTAATCCGGCATACACACACATTTACTCTAGGTGGCATGACAACAGTAGATAACCGTTAACCTCTGCGCTTGTAAGAGGACGAGAGGGTGCCAACAATCGCTGGGTGAGCTCCCCCGTGACAGCTTTCCAGATGTTCGGCCAATCAGAAGACTTGTATTGCCTGTGTGGCTGTGCGTAACAGGCCGTTTGAGATGAAGTTTCTGGGGCTGGGAGTCCTGCAGAGCTCCTCTAGAGGAGTCCCACTATGACAATATAATGTTGTAAATTGAGCACAATCTGTCTTTTTAATGTGTTCCACAGTATTAACTTAATAATCTCGACAGTTATATTCCAGGCTCGTAATTTCACCTTCCCGACCGACTCGGGCTCATTTTGGACGATGCCCCCCCCGCCGTCCACTCACCACTGAGAAATTCATGACTTTTATGATCCAGACGGTGAGCGCCAGGTTCACGATCATGGTGACCAGGAGCAGCAGCAGGAAGAAGTAGAGGCATCTCTTCCTCCAGCCGTACAGGCCCACGGGGTAGACGGCATCGCAGCCCGGCCGCTGGAGGTGCAGGGACTGGGAGGCGAGGATGAACTGCTCCTGGGTGATCTGGGGCCAAAACAAATCAATGAAACACACACACACAGGAGGCTTTATGTTTGCAGGCTGACAAGAACAGACATAATCACACACTGGATGAGGTTATTATCGCTAAAGATGACTCCGAGCTGATGCACAGCTGTGTTATTGGAAAATGTATACTTCCAAAAAAGTACAGAAGGTGAAGGCACATTATGAAAACCGCCTGAAACATTCATGCCTGGTAATTAAATGGACCGAGACAAGGATTTCAACCTGTGACACACCAGGAAATAAAAAGTCTGAATACGCGTTGCTGATTTATTTTGGTAGAATTTGAATTTTCCATTTTTGGGGCTTTGTCCTAAGCTATCTGGTCGCAGCATTGAACCTGTAGCAGAGTGATCCATCAAGCCGCGTGCAGAAGAGACAAGGTCATTTAGGGGACTGCATTTTTATTAAAAAGAGATACCAAATCATAGAGCCTCTTCTGTGTCGCTCCGCTGCAGGCTAAAGAGGAATCGTCCGTCCAGATTCATCTATTACAAGTTGGAAATCACTTTATAAAATAAAAGGCCCCTGAAGATGGAACATTTGGTAAACGGCATCTTTTTATTTCCTTGAGTCAATAAAACACAAACAGCGACTAAATCTAAATGCTTATGAGCTAATCATAGGGATTCGTGTCAATGAGACGACTGGAACACGAGGTGCTTGACATTTCTGCTCATTTTTTTCATGTACTTTACACTGATAATTCATTTCTGTAACGTCAGTGCTTTTTTTTTCTCTGCGCTAATTACTTGTTGACATTTTGTCAAACTGGATCCCTGTGCTCACAAAGGAAGCTGCAGTGAGTGGCAGCTTCCAGCCGATCTGTGTGCCACTCCCCTCAGGCTGAGATCTTTATGGTTCACTCTTAAAGGGAAAATATTTCACATGTCATGCCACCTGCCCTTGTGGGGGTGAAACTAATAGTAAGGTGCTGCCATGTCAAGTGAGTCCACGACTCCAGTGCACGGAAGTCCGCAACTATGAAATCTCACATTATGGAAGAGAGGTGAATTATGAGATGTCAGGAAGTGTTTTTCACTCCGGCTGAGAAACTAAGTGCCTGTCAGCTGCTGCAAAGCTGCTGCCGCTGTTGCATTGCAAGCTCTGATGTGAGATCAGAGAGGATGGTGTCTGCCGAGCGTGGCTGTCCGGGAGCCGAGGCGAGAGGGGGTTGTTGTTGTCCAGCCGATTGTGACCGCGAGCTGACAGCGTGAAACTCCCCATCACGGGCCTGCGGGGCTGGATGAGCTCTGAACTGTCGTGCTCAGCTGTTGTTGTGATGAATTCACAGGGAGGCTCTGCCAAGGCCCAACTGTCCCCTTATGAAACCATGTTTAAATTCACTATAGGTCCAGATTTATATTTGGATCTGGATGAACTACCAGTCCCCTAAACATGCCTGATTATTTTCATCCGTCTAAAACACATGAATTATTCTCCACTTAATGTCATGGAGATGGGTTGAGTAGATTTTTAATCCTGCTGCATAAGAGACAAACGCAGACAGAACCATGAGAGGTAACAAACTAGAACGGAGTAGACAACCTCCTCCCAGGCCCAGTCCTCTAGCATTCAGTAAAGCTGCATCACACTGCACATACTCACAGATATCAGTTCCCTGAATGTGACTGACATTTGTTCGCCCCCCCCCCCCCCCACCCTTCCATCAAGATCCATGAATTATTCCCTGAGAAATTGTTGTAAAACGTCAACAAAAAAAAAAACACTCATAAAATGTTAAAGATCCGGATCCTGATCCGGATCTGCACCAAAATGTGATGAGCTGCTCTTTGGGTCAAATCCAACAAACAAACAGATGAAACTCAACCTCCCTGGTGGTTTATGAATAAAGCACGGCGCCTGCTCATGCAAACAAGTTTTGAATACATTCCACAGGGGCGACTATTGATTTATCCTGCCAGTATAGAATAATTGCATGAAACACACACATCCATAGCTGACACACCTCGGAGGGGAGTGAAACGCACAGCCTCACACACTCGTCAGCTCAGCATCTAAAGACTTTTCCGAAAGCTTTCATGGTCGGTCAGGACACAGAATCCCAGCCCGTTGTTTTCTATCAATGTTGGGATAAATCAATCTCTCTCACGAGGAGCCAGCGGTTCACATGTTTGTGTGATTATAAAAACCTCAAAACACTGAATCCAGCTCTGTGAAATCGTATTGTTTGTGTGGACGAGGCAGCGTGTGGTGCATCAGCCGGTGAAAAGCTGGAGCCAGAAATAGGATTGTTGTCCTTCAGGCCGTCCAGAAACTCAACACCAAAGGCAACAAAGGCAGAGAGATTTTACTTTGTGGCTGCAACTCCAGATTATTTTCAATAACAAAACTAAAGCAGTAGAGCGCATGCATGCTGGTATTTTATAGGCAACATTTGCTTTATGTTATAATGAGGTTTACAACCGCCATGACCTCTCATAGTGTGACATTGAAAGAATATTGTACAATATAAAATATGTACAATATACCATACAATATATAACACACCCAGCAAAACTTGTTTGAGGGTTGGGCGTAAAAATATATCAAGAAAAAAGTTTCATATCAGTCAATATAAAAAATGATCACGATAGATATCACATTATTATTTCTGAGGAGGAAACTCAGAAAATGATGAACACATTTAATGCACGGTGCATACGCAATATCTTGATAAAGATTAGACTTGTTATATTGAAGAAAATTACATTATATATATATATATTGCGATAATTTTACATATTGCCTAATTTCCCCAGTGTGTTTCCAAGTCCTTCCCATTACCGACACCACCTCACGGAGCTTTATCGCTGCTTCACGGCCTCATCCACCCTGTAGGTGACTGCTCCCGGGGTTCAGACAGTTCAGGTCACGTCTGCGAGCGGCGGCAGATGTCTCACAAATGGAGGCTGTGACTTTGCAGCGAGTACAAATGAGCCACATCGCCGGCCAAGAAATGTCAGCGATTTCAATTTGGCCGGCGACACAGCTGAGAGACGAGGGGCGTTATGAGAGGTGCTTCCACAGAGGCCGAGCACAGAGTCTCAAGACTTTACCACAACTTCCCACAACGCAGGGAGCTCCTAGCCCAAAGCCGTGCCTCTATACTGGACACACGTTTTTTTCCAATCCACTCTTGCTAGGGGAAACTTCAGCACTTTTCAATTTCTATGGCAACCCACTGTTCCCAACGCCGGTGGATCCTGTGACTTCCTTGCAAGAGTGTTAATGCATATATTACCCTGGTCAAGTCGGGCCCCTCTTACAGCTCGGCCATTCACGGAGCAAGCAGCCGCTGGCATTTTGTCAATCCGTCATTTCAGCATGCGGGTCACAGCTGACACTCACAACCGCCACCGGACTGATGGAGATGTCAAACTGTGAGAAGCTACTCTGACGTTTTAGGAAAACAGAAGTATTGATCAGAGAGAGGCTGAACGGGAGCATCTCACTGTGCGGGGCTCCCACTTATCAGTTCATGTCAGCTGCAGTCGGCCTGACAGTTTTACCTCTTAATGTGTAAAAGCATTTATAAAACAGCGCAGGTACCGAGTCCAAGTTTTAAGAATATTCATGTTTTTATCACCTTTAATGGAGCAGCTGGGGAAACATCCTGATCATCATTAGTGGTCAGTTAAAGGTCAACGCAGGGACAGATGGACACTTAATGTTGATAACTGTGATACGACCCCGTGGGGCCTGATGATAAACTGAAGTATTAATCTCTTGTCGACACTTTTTAAAGAATTGTAAAAATCACATGTAGTTTAACTGAGAATAGCTCCGGCAAGCAAACCAGGAATTCAGTATATAACGAAATATATATCTCTCAAAGGTGATTTCTTTAATTTTATGTAGTGCTCTTCATACTGATGTTTATTCAAGTGATATTTGATTTGGAAACGTGGTGTAATGTCACGATTGACAGAGAAACTAGAGCTGTCACTTTTTGATTGAAATTGAAATAACCATTCTAATGTGGAGGGGAGAAGTTGATATTGGAACTGTGATGAGTCTAGAATCGCAGCTGGCTGTCTGAAGTTTGCCTCGTGATCCAGCAGAGGGCGCTCACTTTCGGCACGACCTATTGGATCTCATGTTCCAAAGTCACCAAAGCATCCGAGAGGCGAGGTGCGGCAGTAGACACCAAAGTAACGAACAAAGGTGCGGCCTGTTTTCCGAGCAGAGCGATCAACCGTGTCTGACTGTGTGCATGCAGGGAATTTAAACGAATGGCGTGTCCTGTGAAATTCGTTCCAACGAGGGGAAAATGCTAATTGGGACCGACTGGCGATGGTTCAAGCGTATGTATCGTCCGGACTTTCAATACCGCAACTCCGTACTCTGGATATAAACTACATCTTTGGAGCAAGATGGCAGCGCTTGCATGGGGGACATTCTGGCTTCATTTTCTGGATCAGCCTACTCGTCCCCTCGGCCAGCTCCTTACCTCAGGGAGGCGCTACAGGTCACTGCCCAGTAAGACGAAGCATTTCCCCCACTTTTGACAGGACTCTAAAGTCCATTCTTCACATGCATGCCTGCCCACCAGTTTGTGTATGGAAGATCAATTCAACAGTCAATCAATCAATCAATCAAAAGGAACCCGGCCTGTGGGTCCTCTGTCACCCATTTACTTTAACCAGTGAACAGATGGGTCTAAAATCAACTCAACGCTACGCATGGTTTACCACCTACGTTCCTGATTACATGTGGTTTCTATTAATAGAATCCAAACACCTACACAGCAACTTGCTCCTCTGAGGTACAATAAGCTGTAAACTGTTTCCTCTGCAGACTGCACCGAGCTGGAAACCTCCATGTGGATTTGCTTCACGATCATATTTGTCTTCTGCGTACTCACTGTTATCAATCCCTTTTAAGTTTGTGCCATGATTTGTGTAACTTTTTTTGGGGGGGGGGGGGCTTTTTCTCCGAGGAGGTGCTCCTCGGAGCTTTGACTGCTGACGTTACAGCTGGATCGAGCCGAGGCCAGCAATTACCCAGCATTCCCTACCCACTGTCAGCGCGCCTCATCTTCACCAATTAGCCTAGAGGGTGATATTCGACATGCTGCTCTGATCAAACGGTGACACGCTGCCGAGGCGGCAAAACGCAGCTGAGGAGCCACTAATGAAAGAAAATGAGTCGCTATTAATTCTTGATCATGTTAATCAGGAAATCGGCGAGTGCTCTCTCACTCAGCAGTGGCACCGGAGTCCCACAGGGCTGGAGGTAAGAAAACATTGGAACTGTAAAGCTGGTTCTCATCCGTCCTGCATATGAGCGCCCAAAAATCGCTGAGGCAGCAGCGAGGAGAAGAAAAAAATGGACGCAATCACGCCACAGGTCCGACGCACACTTTGTTAAAGCACCTATTTATTCAAGTTCTGTGGGCTACTGACAGAAAGCCCAATCAAAAAGACAGAGGAGCCCCAACACAGGACTATAGCCGGGGAAAGCCAATTATATCTTTCAACTGTGCAACGCTATGTATCGATGTAACCATTTCACATTTCGTTGATGTGACAATGAAGCATTCCGGCGAGGGCGCTGCTGTCGATAGTTGACTCCACTCGAATGCGAAATCCAATTTTTGTGGCTGCATCGTCTCTGCTGGAGTTACGATACTGGCGGTGGCTCGGTCGGGTGCAGCTTGCTCGCCCTTTCTGTGCGGATGCATGGACGGAGCAGCGGTGCACTTCCTCCGGCGGAAAGCAACAAGGCAACTCCACTCCCAAGTGCGAGATCGGCAGGGATCAAAGATCTCCAATAAGCCTGGCACGGCTAAAAGGTTGCGGCCGCTCAATCAGACAAAGCCCCGACATCACAGGCTGTTTGAAGGCGGTTTTCAGAGAGAGAGTTTCCTTCTGCTCTTTACGTGCAGGTCTGCGTTTGAGGACACTGTCATGAAAAATAAATGCACTTTTTGCAACACCTAAATGAGCAACAACCCTCATTGGCATTCTGCACCTCTGACCCTCGCATCATTTATTAACTCCTTCCCCCCGGTGTTCTCACGACTGTTCTGGCAGGGGAAGAGAGAAAGATACCGAACTGCTGATGTCAACAGACGGACACTTCTCTCCACAGTGCACTATCTCTGCCTGCTAATCCCCAGGAAATCCAGAGGGAGTCAACGGGGGGGGGCAGTTTTTGGACAGCTCTCCCATAGGTGTCATTTGTATTCATCAGCCAAACGCAAGGGGGAAGCGGCGGACTGTACGCAGTGTAATCAGAGAAAACAGAGCTGCAAAAGCATCCGAAAAAACAGAGCCGCTGTTTTAATTCCTGGCGTTAAATCAACAAAACACAACAACTCCCATTAAACACGACAAATACGCAGGGAGGGACACGTTTGCGAGTTTAAGGGGCCGTGCTGATCAGCTCAGAGCTGCTTTTAACAATCGTGGAACTTGATGAGGAGACTTTTCTTCTAACTTCCTCCAACGTCGCCATGTTTGTTGTTGTCGGAAACTCTCGACTCTGCGCTGCCCTCTAGGGGATGTTTCACTTTTCGCGTGTATAAACAACACAGTAGCCTTAATAAGGATACATGGGCAAGCCTGTTTGAGTGGCTTGTTTTTGTGGCCTCTTTAAGACGTTTTCCAGTACAAACAAGGACCTCACGACGTAAATCATATTTAAAAGGTGAAAACTGAAGATTAATGGGTTAGGGATGTTGTAACTAGGAGGTTAGTCTCCAGGGAAATCAATACAAGTCCTCTGAAGTCATAGTTATAGTGGACTAATGGGTGGACTCTGGAGTGCATGGTCAAACTGGAGCTCTGCTGGTTTTCTGACATGAGAACAGCACGGTGACGAGATGCACATACTGTACCCAGAGGTGACTAACCCCCGCCCCCCACCCCCACCCCCACCCCTCTTCCTCGACTTGAATGATAATGAGAAAAAGCATGCGGGCAGAATATTCATAGGCTGTCACATTAATGTGCTTCCTGAAACCGCGGCTGGGAGAAGCAGAATGCATAGAATATGAGGAGCATAGTGCAGGAGGGAGATACAGGAGCTCCAGGCCTCCTCCTCCTCCTCCTCCTCCTCCTCCTCTTCCTCCTGATGTGTTTGAGCTGCGGTGGGTCACTGGTTATTAATCACCGTGTACCTGCCTGCAGAGAGGAATGCAACCGCTGCAACACAGGGAGACACTTTCCATTCATCTTTCATTAGCCGGGACTTTCTCTAATAGAGGAAGCGGAGCAGAGGATGCACCTGTTGCACAGGGAGGAAACTTAATTTGTTTTTTTTTAAAGGGGTAGTTCAACCAAAGAATGGAAATTCACTCATTATCTACTTCGCACTATGTAGATGGTTGGTGAAGTGATTGAGTCCATAAAACACATTTGGAGTTTCAGGGGTTAAAAAGTGTTGCAGTCAAATCCAAAAGAATTGAAGTAACATGGCGACCGATTCTTCAAACATAAAAAAACATAAATTCTTCCAATCTGCTCCTTTGGTGTCATCAAAGTGTCCGTAAGCTCCGACATTCAAATTAGACTCAAAATGAGGTTGTTTACACCAAGTTTTTAGCCTGAATATCCTCTGATATCCTCCTGCTGGTTACTTCTGATCCTGTCTTACGAGAACTCACAAGTATCCTGAGAACAGACGACATGTAGGCGAAAAACTTTCAACTCGTATTTTAATGTCAAGCTTGACAGACACTTAAATATGACACCACAGGAGCAGTATGGAGGCATTTCATTTTTTTATTTTTAAGATCGAAGACGTGGCCAACATTTACTTCAATCGTATTGGATTTGGCTGCAACACTCTTTAACCCCCGAGACTCCACTTCACCCCCAACTCCATCGGCACGGTGCTGATGATATAATGAGTGAATTTTCCTTTTTGGGTGAACTGTCCCTTTACACGCTTTCTGTCCATCACTGAACTTTCCGTGTAGAACGATGAGTAGTGAGTGGACTCACCTTCAGTGACTCTATGTCCAGAGTAGTAGACTGATCCATGTCACAGCCTCATCGGTCCTGGTCACATATTCACATCAAACTTTGCACGAGCCCCCCCAACGCTCCGCATCTTGCAGCCGCTCCAGCGCCCGAGCCGCGCGTCCTCTCTGCCATTCACAAAGAAAATACGCACATCCAGAGTTTTACGCATGTGAGACTTTAAATGTGCGCAGCGGTGCACTCTGGGTGTTCTGTCCGTCCCGTGGTGTCCCGGTGCTGCGGCTCCTCCGCTGCGCTCCTCACTTTCCACTCCGGGAGCCTCCGCGCTTCAAAACTCATCAGCCATCAAGTCACACGGAGTTACGACCCGCCACTTCCGGTTACCCGTGCTTAAAACATAAAACGCAATTGTTCTGAGATGATTTGTGACCATTGTTTATTTTTTTATTTAACACAATCAGGTCGTGCATCTCTTATTAAGAATAATCTGTCGTGTGGGATTGATGAATAGGGAATGGGATCTTTTTCCATTATTTAGTTTAATTTGTTGTAAAGTGTACGTTTTTAGAGTAACCTTGATTGATTGCAGAGATTTATTCTGAAAACAAGGACTATAGCATTTCTGTTTCAATCATAGTTGATTGTTGCTGACTTGATATAAATCAAATCCCACTTCACACAGACGAAGCCCTGTTAAAACCCAGACTGGTTGCAGCACCAGTAGCAGCACCAGTTAGACTTTAATGGAACATTATGTTAGAATTATTTGACCTTTGTTTCCTCCTCATACTGTAAATTGGCTCGTTCTGTCACTGACTCCACTCCCATTCTTTGGTTATTGGCGACATCTGCAGGACACGTTGTGTTACTGCAGTGAGAAATCAATTAATCAACCAATCCTACATAAACTGGATTTGATCAAAAAGACTGTTATTTAATGCCAACAATTTGAGTAAAAAATGGAAATCCTGCAAAGTATGGTACAGCAGATGAATGTGTATTTAAAAAAAGGATAAAGGACACAATTTAAAGTATAAGACTAGAGATATAAAAAGATGTAAAATAAAGATAAACTTGAGAAGCATCTTGTTAATGTATTTGTATTAAATTAAGTTCATCATTATTTATTGTATTTTAAATTAAATGGAAACATTTAAACATCCTACGTTTAAGGATGTTAATTAAGGTTTAAAAAATTACTGAGAATAAAAGCTTATGTGTTTAATTTCGGGGTTTGCAGTACCGTGTGAAGACAGCAGAAGGCAGTCAAGTCTCAAACTGGTGTTTCCAGACAAACACAATCGAACCAGATCTCACGCACAGAACCTCTGAACTAGGATGAACAATCAATTGTCGACTAAATCAATTCCTCATCGCAGGGATGTCGGACGCCAGCAAACAGCTGATGGCTCAGAAAAGGTAAAGAAATACATCTGATCATCTGTTTATAACATGTATCGGCTTATGATTGATCAAGTTAAAGGATCCATAAATAAAAACATGTCATTTTACCTTTTTAATATCCTGTAATATCCCTGATGTCAACACAGACATCGAGGCAGTACTGAGGTCTATATATATCATTACTGCTCCTATAAATCGTTGATTATAACATATTCTCCTGTGTGTTGTTACAGTGGTAAAATTGCAGCTGGAGCAGTTGTGTGTGTTGAGAGTGAAATAAGAGGAGATGTGTCCATCGGTGAGAGATTCAATTCCACTGTTAACGCCCCTTTATACTTTTGTTTTTTATAACAGGCTCCTGACTGTCGCTGTTAATCTTTTATTTTTGATATTTCCACAGGAGCCAGAACAGTCGTCCACCCAAAGGCCAGGATCATAGCAGAGGCTGGGCCTATTGTCATTGGAGAGGGGAATCTAATAGAGGAGCAGGCTCTTATTATTAACAGGTAATAATAACAACATTCATAATAATAATAATGATTTGAGTTTCAGTTCACGTGATCTCTCCTGGTGTATTTTTTGTATTGTCTAGTTATCCAGAGAACATCATGCCAGACACAGAGGGGGTGGAGCCAAAGACCATGACGATTGGAACCAACAACGTGTTCGAGGTCGGATGTGGTATCCTTAACCGTTTTAAAATAAATTAGTAAATTACTGTTTTATCACAAATATCTCAATTTATGTTATATTAGAAAAAACGCCTCAGGAGAAATAACAAGTATTACATATTTTGACCAGCAGAGGGCACTGAATAGTTAATTATGCTACTTTGAAGCGTTTCAGGGCTAATATAAAAAGATTGCAATTTCTTAGAATTAAATCCTTAATAATTCTACCACAGTTTCCCAAGCTCTGAAAATTGGGGACAATAATGTGATTGAGTCTAAGGGTAAGTACTTTAATCCTTTACTGTTCTCCTCTAGTCCTGTCTTGTGATTTTATTACATTTAATTGTTGTCATTTATCTTGATATATTCAGTATAACATGATACAATAGATGATCTGTAAAATGATTAAAGGAACAATAATGTTATTAATTTACATAGTAATCTAATACCTGACAAATAAACACGAATCATCAAATTTATGCAAACTATAAAGAGTTTCTCGTCTCTTTCCCTTTTCTCTCATTGAATTGCAGCTGACCTCGGGAGGAATGTGATCCTGACCAGCGGCTGCATCGTGGGCGCCTGCTGCCAGGTCAACACGTGCGAGGTCGTGCCCGAGAACACGGTCGTGTACGGATCCAACTGCATCAGACGCGTGCAGAGTGAGAAGCCGCAGGTCAGTTCTCCACCGAAGCTTTGGTTGAGACTTTATCTTCATCTAGTGGATTCGTGTAACCAGCAGGTGGACATTTGTTTTTGTCTCGTAGCCTCAGACTCTGCAGCTCGACTTCCTCATGAAGATTCTGCCCAACTACCACCACCTGAAGAAGACGGTGAAGGGAGGCGGCACGCCCGTGAGGAACTGACGTGGAGGAATTTAAACGTCCTGCAAACGCCGACACCACGAACTCTCACATTTCCCTCAGCTTGCACTCGCTTTTTCACTCGTTTGTCCCTAATGTCTAATAAAATCACCTGCAGCATCAAAAAAGTTCAGCATACTCTACATTTCTTCCACCAGGAGCCTATCAGGGGACTTTTGAGGCCCAAAGAATTTTTTTCCCAGGATTTAAAGGTGTTTTTACATGTCTGCCATTATCAGCCCCCCCCCCCCCCCCCCCCCTTAGCTTGGGCCCCAGCGGCCCTGACTGCTATTATTCTTTTACATGTCTGACCTCATTTGAAATGTGTTGTAGTCCTGAAATAAAACCTTTTCAAATAAGTTAATCAATATTATTCATCTTTATTTATAATTGATCAAACAAAGGGACAGCAGATTCTAATAATGATTAATGGTTTTATATTGTCTATATTTTGTGACCACAAGGTGGGGGTATTGAGCAACTCTTTGCACACCTCCTGCCTTGAAGGCTTTGGGTTGGTCAGGTGATACAAAATGTGCAATTAAAATATGATTTATTCACACTAAAGCTTAAAATATCTATGTCATCATGTTAATGTTTAAAAAATAGTCTATATATAATGTAGTTTTCTGAAAATATTAGCGACAGAATACGCGAGCACTGGCGACTTCCAACCTGATCTAAAAAGTACGGTAATGATTCCCAAAAAAGATATCTGTGGGTGTGGTGGTCCCTATCTCGTTCCGGTGGGTTGCCAGTTCTGCGGCCTCCCACCAGGGGTTGCCAAATTGGTGCCGGGGTACAGTGGGACTTCCACACAGAGATTTGGTTTATTGTAATTGACATGGGTGGGGTTGTGACTTGCATTTCTTTCTGCAGGGTCTGAATAACGCCTGGCGCCCTCCTGCTTGTGTCGAAGCCCCTTGGGTTTTGCTCCCATCTGTGCCACACACACAGATTAGGGTGTGGGTTGAAATGTGTTTGTGTGTTTGGTGGACAGCTCGATCATGGCCTGACATAAAATAAATACTGATGCCACATTTTACAGTTGTTTTCCTGTGGACGTGAAGCGAGCTGGAGGCCGCCGCTCCGGCTCCTCAGAGTCTGAAGGGTTTGTGTCACGCTCGGCGAGGAGGGCGCCACACGGCACAGCAGCTCCCTGCAGGAGGCCCACAGCTGGTGTCGCACTCTGCCAATACTCATTTGAACATGTCACGGTGGAGTCCCACGAGGAGTCCACACCGACCAGGGGCTAATTATTTCAGCCGAGGAGTGCAGCCGGGGCCATGTCTAGGCTCCTCTCTGTTCTCACTTTGTCTTTTTTTTTCCACTACCATCATTTTTTACTTTGGGGTGTTGCCAAAGCGTAATTTTCCTTTTATATGACAAGGGGGACAGATGCTGGGGCGCAGTTGCACGAATGTGGAGCTAATGGGGGGAACGGGGGGGCAAGAGTGGCCTTTTAATCTGCAGAGGGTCTTTACATAGGCTAAATGATGATAGCAACTAACGTTAGGAATTTAGAGAGGAAGTTCAAATGGTGATCTATATTTGGAAACTGTTATTTATACCTCTGCCGTACTGTACTGGTGGGAGACTGAATTCTCCAGCTTCCACTGGTTTGTTCGAGCTTTTTGTTCATGGCGGTGGTGTTTGCTTCTCTGCCACCGGGGTTATCTCAAGTCAATGTTTGGCTACAATACGCAGCATTCCCTGAGGAGTCAATAACATCTTATCGTATACACAAAGAGAGCGGCATGGGATTTCAGTTTGTCGTTCGGTGGAAAGAAATGCGAGTGAGACCCGTTTCTCTTCGGCCATTTGGAGACACGTCGAACTCTGACATTTCGCGAGAGCAACATCAACAACAACAACAACAAAAAGTTCTTCCCCTTGGTTTCACCGCGGAGCTCTCCGTCTTCTGCAGTTGTTGTCGTCCACTGCAGTCAGTCATGTTCAAACAGGCCACCGGTTGGTTTCGGGTGGATAAAGGCTTTGTGACAGCTGACCTTTGCAGCCAGGTCCACGCCACCTTTCGAAAAGTGAAATGTGACCTATAGGCCGCAGTGATTTCCACTGCAATCCAACAGAAATAATTAATTTCATCACAACAGGGAACAACTGGATGTCCTGTCTTTTTTTTTTTCAGCCACGTTAGCAGCTCTGCAGACGGCTACGTGGGATGGTCAGGGGCAGATACATTTCACTCATGGATTGCTATGAAAATTGGTAGACATCCACATTCCCCAGAGGATAAACCCCAAAATCTTTTTTATTTTTGCATTGTGTCAAAAGCTAGTTTGTCTCGTACTTATGATCACATTACACCTCAGCTCAGATTAAGATGGCGACAGTGGTAAACCACATACATTGTTTATAAAGATGGACGATGTGATTGATTGATTGGTTGTTCAAGCAATGTTATTATTGTTGTTTACATATTTACCTTTTAATTTCTGAGCATAGTGTTTATGTTAGCTGTGGTGAAATTATATGCAGTTTATTGGACAAATGAATGACATGCTCAATACACATGAACATACTGCGTGATGTTTTTATTTAAAAGTAGGAGACAAGTTTCCCCTTTCCTGTAAAAAATAGATATGAACAGAAATATGAAATAGTCATTTTACAAAACGTGATGTGACAATCGTAACATTTGTATATGCATCAGGAAAAAAGTGACAATATATGATTTTCAATCACAGTAAGTGAAGGTCAGAGTCCTGCAGAGAGCATAAAACATTGTTTGGAATATGCACATTCTTCAATAAAGATTACAAGCGATGGTAAAGACAACAACCTCAGGAGCCGGGCTTTAGTTCAACCTTTTATTGGTTCCACTGCAGAACAAAGAGAAGATAGAAGTTGACGCACTTCCCTTTGACCTGCTTTAAGACATTTTAGGACCCACTCAGAAGCATTCAAAGGGAACATTATGGCCCATTATGCAGACCTGTGTCAACATTTGGGAATTCAAGCCTCGGAGACGTACTTAACGCGACCTCTGCTCTCCTGCCTCTCCACGGCTCACTGAGCCGTGAGAGCCTATAGTACAGTCTCATGACACACACTTGTCTCCTCAATGTGTTTCTGTGCATTCCCGTAACTGCAGGTTTTCCGTAAATGAAAGAAAGGAAAGGATTATTTTTGTCCTGAGCTGTTTTCCTTCATGTGGCTCATCAGATTTCACACAAAGTCCCACCTCACCACTCTCGAACGCTCGCATTCTCTTCCTCTCGGCCCGTCCAACAACGGGAAATATGACTTTTCTCAAACCAAAAATTGTTTTCCCAGACACCTGCCTCATTAATTTAACATTTTTGGCCATTTGGAAAGGTTAACCCAACCTGAAATCAGTGACTGCTCCAGCCAAAAAAGACAAGAAAACCCTTCAGTTTGTAAGGTGACACGTTCTCCAGGGATTCTTTCCTGGCACAGACTTGCATTTCATCCTGTGGGTATTTGGTGAGGGACAGTAAGCAGGGCATAACACAGCGAGGGCCCTGATATCAACTGAAACTTCAGTCCGGCCGACGCATCACTTTGGTCCACACTGAAATGTCTCGATAACTGGCGACTGAATGTTTTCTTGCATTCATCATCCCAATAGGATGAATCCCACTCGTTTTTTGACAACCTGGTGCTTCCTGTGGCTCGTCCAAGAGGTGGACGTTTTTTGTGGGATTTTGAATGAACTATTTTGTCAACTATTGGCTGGATTAACATGTGGTGCAGCTATTATCTTCCCCCTCAAGAAGAATTGTAAAAACTCAAGACAATTTCTCAGATTCGGATGGATTTTGGCCCCAGGTCGCTCCTGACTGATTTCAGATTCCGACTTATTTTCCGCCAACAGGGTCCGGATGTCTTTTTAAAAGAAGACTGATATAATTTAAAGGTTTAGTGTGTAAGATTTAGGTGAAAGGAATCTATTGGCAGGAAATTGAATATACAAAAAAAAAAGATTGTGAGAATTGTTTTTTTCTTTTGCCAAGAACGGGCCCTTTATATTTAATTCCCTCATATTTACATCAGGAGTGGGTCCTCTCTTTGGAGGCTTCCATTTCCACAGTGGACTTAACATGTCATGCTCTAGACAGACGTCACCCTTCACCCGCATGTTCAGGCAGTTTCCTGTTGTTGTGAACTCACCTGACGCGCCAATCTTCTGTTGCATTCTTTATATGTAAATATCAAACTCCCGGAAAATCTCTGGACCCACTTCTCCAGAGATCCTATCTGAAAATCTTTTTTTTGGTCTTTTTTTTCCTTCACTCAGAAAAAGAGCTATTGTTATGAAGAAGCCGCCGAAAAAAAAGCATTGAGCCAACTGAAACAAAGCACCGAGCCTCTCATGGCCAATTTGAGCAGGTCAATCTGACCACAAATTGCTCATTAGCGATCCTAGAGGAAGATCAAAGGCCACGGAGCACGAGGGAGGAACGCTGCGTATCAGTAAGTCAAAGGAATGGAATGGTCTGGCCCGGAGCCCAACGAGGAGCCACTTACCCCACATCACTCCAAAGGGTGAAGTGTGTTGCTCTGCCAAACGCAGAGGTGCTGTCAGGTCTGCATGTAGGCCCCGCTTGTTTGTACAGGTGACCTCTAAATGGATTTGCAGCCCTGTCCTCCCTCCCTCTTCTAACTTAATTAGTTTTGCGAGGACGTTTCGTAACCGTGCGGTGCAGAGATAAGGAGTTTTGCTTTGCTACCGAGTTGCGGGAATGCAAAGAAAGGGAGTAACAAGGGGAGGAGGCGCGGCATCGTCTCGTAGTCCTCTCACCGCCGGCTGAGCGGACTGCAAGAACCGCGGGGGTCCCTCCCTCGAGGATCCACCACTGGTCAATACATCGACATTGTGTCACCATAGATTCATGTTTTGGTGCTCATATCAGGCTGGCCTTTTAGCTATGAGTCAGTGATCCAGAAGATGATACTGGGTAACTTGATTTGTGTCTCAATCATCGGCCCCGCTTGTGTTTCAGCAGAGGCTTTTGTAATGCAGTTGAAATGTTGTGTTATCTGGGAAACAAAGGATCTCTGGTGCTCAGTGCTGTGTGTTTATTTGTGTTTTTAGGAAGCGACATATTAACCAGTTATTGGCATCTTGCCTATACTGCTCACCTATGTTAAAGCCTATTTGTCTAAAGTGGTGTAAGAAGTTGCATTGTTTTTGTGTGGATTGAACAAACAAGATACCTTTACTGGCCAAAATATGAAACCACAGCTAGACATAACCTCTGACAAAGTGGAGGCTGTATCTGAGGGCAAGATATTAACATTTTACACAACAGTACATAATCTGTAGTAACTACTCTCTGCCAGACAGCCAGGAGACATGTTTCCCTAAATATTATTTGACATTAACGTGCACGCTCTCGTTTGTCTCCCCATCGATAAACACGGCACCAACAAGGCTCCTTCGACCAGTTAACAGACACTTGTGCTTTTATTTTTAAACTCACAGTCCCCAAGATAACATAGAGATACCTCAATGTACGGCTGGACCATGTCAAAGCTTGCTGACGTGTTGCCCAGGACGCCGTGACCAGATTGTCTGCGTCCCCTGCTGTGTGTGAGTGTGTGTGTGTCTGTGTGCGCGTGTGTGTGCGTTTTCGTCGAGGGCCACACTCCCTCTCCAAGCAACAGACCACACAGCTCAAGCCCTGAGACCTGTCAAACACAGCTGGGACATCTCCCCCCCTCTCTCTTCCCCCGCCCCGCCCCGACTCCCATCCTCTCCTCCCCCTCCGTGCTCCCCAGACTCCAGCAGGAGGCTTTGATTCAGGGGGTGTGGAGCAGCGAGGGGAACATTTCCATTTTTATCTGCTGCGAAAAGACTCAGAGAGCCTCCTCCCCTCCCTCCTCGTGCCGAACTGCTTCTCATCAGCATAAAAAGGATCTGCCATGTCCCTGCTTCATTGTGCATGCTTCAGATGCAGAGTAATTGATATAGACACGATCGGGGAGGGGAAGGAGCACACGTCTCTATGTCCGATCCACGACGACTGATTTCCTTTTGTTGCTTCTGGGTTGCAGGTTCAGCAAAAGTGACTCGCTCTGTTTTCTGCACTGGCTGTCACTGAGTGCCAGAGTCTGTCCCGCGCAATGAGTGTCACGCAAACATATAGTCAAAGTCCTCCACTGCCGAGCTACTGTCAGCTCTTGAACTTTTCATCGCGAAGAAGAAAAAAGAAAAAAAAAACACACAAAGTGAAGCGGTTGCTGAAAATAACTGTTGTGTGTTCAAGGGCTGCCTTGTCACCTGATCGCCGCTTTTAAAGGCTGCCTTGCATCCTGCGCCGCTCGGGAGACAATAATAGGTGCGCCAGTGAAGTTCTTCAGTGTTTGCTCATCCCCACTGTGATTGAGACATGCACTTCCATAGCTCCAGGGTCCGACTGTTACCGCACTCGGAGGTCATAAATCAAATTGTCTGAGGTGAGCTCACGGTGGATTAGGGCAGCTTGTCATCATATTCCAATCTTGAGCAATTTGCAGGTGCTGTCTCCGGTAACTCTTTACATAGACATCCGGCCCTGTTTCTGTCTTTATCTACATTCTTAGCAGTGATCTCTAAGAGGAACTATTTTACCTGGGAGATAGATGGAGGACATGTCTTCCCTCCCTTACAATCTGCAGAAATGAAGCCAATAAATATCCTGGATACGAGTGACGCCATTTTGCTTGTTTGGAGCCAGACAGCGATCGAGGCCCCGCCCGTACACAAGCACGACCAATCACGAGTCAGTCTCAGCTTTATATCCTGACATTTCCTGCCATGTTTATAGAATCAAATAATAAACAGAAGCCAAACTTGTGGGAAAAAATTTATACTTTAACACAAAGTGGGATAAGAACCACTTAAAATGACAGTAACCATTTGTGTGTCTCTAACTTTGTTTAGATGGCTTCTGGACCTGTTACTGTTTGCACATATCTGAGTCAAACCCCAGACTTCTTGAGTAAAGCCTTCAGTTGTTTTGAAGTTTTCCTCTGACCCCCCCCCATGAGGGTCTCTGCAGACTCAGTTCTTTCCAGAGTTGTTACATAAGAGGCTTGTGAAATGTATTATTGAGTCAGGTTGATAATTGGCTGTGTCCCCTGCTCTGTGCATCTTTACAGGTGATGAATTATGCTGAGTGCCAAGTTTTAAGGTGTTAAAGTTTTAATCCATTGTGTGCGTGGCTTGTTGAAAAACATCTCGTGACTGCAGCTTTATGATGGAAAACTGATGGTTTGAAACGCTTGTTAAAGTTTAAACAGGTTAAGTTAAAGTTACTGAGTGAACTGTGCAGAAAACTATACTGACACTGAGTATTACTAAAACGAAATTACTTTCCAAACAAAACACAACACAAACAACGAGAGCCATTCAACAGTTTTTTGTGTGCGAGCGAATAAGTTAATAATAGAATGTGTCACCTGTCCTGCATAACCTGCTGCTACTCAGAGCGCAATAACAATTCTTAAGTATCTTCAATCATTGGACAAATGAATGTGCCACATCAAACCAGGCTAAGATGAATGCAATTTAAATATAATAGATGAAATAAATTATGAAACCCGACAATATCGATGTGTTTGAATTACGTAACCGTCTCTGAAAGAATCAAACCAACAATTAACCAACAATAAGTCAATAAACCAAAAACATTCGAGGAAGAATCCCTCACTACTAATTTTGTGTTTGAACCCTTCACGTTTTGTTTCATAATCAGTACGTTTAAACAAACCCTGACGTTTGGACACCTCTTCTTTCAGTGTTTTTGCAGATCGAGAGGGGGGGGGTTCATAGGGGGGAACCTGGGCCCCTGACCTCAGTGACTTCTATCTCCGGCCCTGCACTGAGTTCAGCTGCTGTGTTAAGTGACTCTTACTGATTATTATTATTATAATTTATTTTTGGGCATGAAACGTGATGAAGCCCAGCCAGCAGCAGCAGCAGCAGCAGCAGACGATGCCCCCCCACCCTCCACCACCAACCACACACTCACACACACACACACAAACACACACACACACACACACTAAACCCCTCCTCTGTCCCGCACCCCGCCCTCCCTCACGTGGAGATGGGGAGAGAAGTTACCACCGAACATTTACCGAGTGTTTCATTCAGGGAACAGAGACACGAGCCGGAGCAGCTTATCCAGGGAACCACTGAGGAATATCTGACCCCAAAAAAAAGCTGACTTCCATCCTTCCTTCCTCCTCCTCCAGTCAAGACCAGATCCACCTACCATCTTCCATGTCGCCAAACTAAAGAAGAAGAAGACAGAAGAAAGAAGAAGAAGAAGAAGCAGCAGCAGCAGCAGCTCGGCTCAGTTGGACAGCGGCCGCGCGCGGACTCCTGTCGTCTGCCCCTCTCTTCTTCTTTTCTACGCAACAAAAAGAGAGTAACCATTTCGGTCCTGGAGGAAGCGAAGAGGAAGAAGACGCAGAAGCGAAAGGCGACGAGAGAAGCGGAAGACGTGGAAGAAGACGACGGCGCAGGTGAAAGTGACAGAGGCAGAATGAACAGCAACAAAACCGAGAAGGAGATCGAGCAGAGTGAATTCACCAACCACGAGGAGGAGGTACGTGAGGGAAGCGAGTCAATAAAAACAAACACACCTTTCAACGAGTCAGATAAATCCACAATAAAGACTTTTCTACCCGCTTCAGATTATCAAGTGTCTCTGAGATGTTCCCAGAGTTGTTAAAGTTTCTTATTCTGAGGTGTTTTCTGAGCTGAATCCCAGTTCCAGCTTGTAAAAGTTGTTTGTACTGGTGTTAGTTAAAAGATGTGCCCCAAATATTTAATCAAGATAAAGAGTATTTTCTCAATATTAGTATTTCGTTTGGGATTGAAAACTTTGCTCCTCAGTAAATCAAGATTTTGCTCATTATCAGAATATATATGACGGGATTATATTTTTTAAGTTTAAAGATTTCGCTCCTGAGTAAATTAAGATAACAGTAATAACTATTCAATCAATAGTCAGGATAATCACATTAAAAGTGACAATATTATAATATTTTAAAGTTTTTCAATTTATATTTGTGCTCCTCAGTGAAGTAAACTCTTCTTCCTGAATAGAAAATGATAAATGCTAGTTAACATCAAATAATTGTAAATTCGAGGTAGATCCATTTTGTGTTATTCATACTCAATGTGCAATGTTTTCTTTTATTGCCCAGCCCTTTTGGCACAGTGCCATTCATTATATTTACACCTGGAGAATGTTCCTTTATTTCACTTCAATATGCACCTTTCATAAAATTTTCACATTACTTTTTTATTGTGTTTCCTTTTAAAGTAACCCACCTCATGCTGTAGCCAAGTTCAAATGAAGCAGTAATTAAACACTGGTAATACTGAATGTTCACTGAGGTTTAAATTAGAACCAGTTGATGAATGACTGATGCAGTTCCTGAATAGCTCTAAAACCCGGATGCCAATGAGGAGAATCATAACGTTCTTGGGACTTAAGTGTTACCAGTCCTCGGCTTTACTGTACCATAAAGCCAGACTCCCCGCAACACTGAGAAGCAGTGGTAGAGGGAATACTGAGCCAGGGCAAATTAGTTTTCAGTGAAGCTGAGGGAGCAATTGAAGTTCAGGCAACCACTGTTGCTGCAACACATTGGCAATAAGTCCTTTTAACCCACATGCACTGCATTACAGTCGACCAAGAAGAGCCTCTCCGTACGACTGTAACTTAATTACACCCAAACACTCTAAAATGATATTGTTTGTCCAAAGGAAAAGTGACGTGATCCGTTTTAGTTTCTGGTGAAAATGGCTCTCGAACATGTTGGACATGAGCCCAGTTTCTTCCTCCTCCTCCCGTTCTCCTCTGTAAACATTGCTCAACCTGGATCCGTAATATCGCCCTTCTCTGTAAATAAGTTCGCAGAGGAGCGGCACGGACCAACCCCCGTTCGGACGACAAGAACTGTTATTTCAGAGCTCCCCACATCCCCAGCCAAGTGATGTAAGAAGGGCTCCATGAGATCATATCAGATATTTCTCTTGGAGCGGTCTGACGAAGGCCCGGTGTATTGTTTTTGTCATTTTGTAACTGAATTGCTGAACAAACCCCCGGCCTGATGTAATACCATATTTGGTCCACCGCTGAGGTTACCGTGGGTTCAAGCCCTTTGTGTTACACCACACAGAGGAGAATTAGACTCCTATACTGAAGTCTGTGAAAGTTAAAGGAGAGTTTAAAGGTCCACAGTGCGGCAGTGCGCCTGTTTATGGACGCATGATTACTGTCATTACTGAAAAATCTATTGTTTTGATGAACATTTCAATGTCAAAGGTGGAGAACTATGCCCATCACACTTTATCAGGGGCAAAGGTGACAAAGTCCCTTCAGATGTCTCGTTTTTTATCACTTGAAACCCCCAGAATCTTTAAGGTACAATGAGCCATTTTTGGACACAGACCCAAATTTCTGGATATTCTCTCGAGTCTTCCTTTCACACATGAGGAACGTAGAGGGAGATTGTCCAGGTCAGACGCGTTCACAACAACATAATCATGTCTAGAACATTCAGGCTGGGCAGAGGAAGAAGAACATGACATATAAATGTATATGTCATGTGTTTTTTGGTTTAAGGCACATTGACGCCGGCCCTTACCGTCAAATGTCTTCGTCGGCCTCTTCTTCATGCATGACACTTTTTTTCATCCTCAACTGTCTGGATTTGAGACGTCACTTTCTCCCTTTCGAATACGTCGGCAGCAGCTGACTCGGACGTTTTGCGTTCTCCCTCACAGCCCCTCCGGAAAATGTCCAGACTTCAGCGCATGTCTGATGTCAGCCGCTATAGAGAGACGGCATCTAGATCTCACATTTGTCAGGCTAGAACCTACAATTGTGCATTTGTTTGCTTAGGAAATGGCTTCAATGATTCATAGCTGTTGGTAGTTTAATGTTGATCAATTCATCAGCTCATTGTTTCTGCACCACAGGGTGCAACCTATTTGTTTTAGCCGGGAGAGAGAGATGGCTCCACATCATTTCAACCGATGATAATTATCTGATTAATTTCTTTTTACCAGCTAATAATGCATCACTCAGCACAGCGTAATATGGTAATTTAGTTTGAGTGCTAAAATCATCAATGAGTGAATTGAGGCAGTTGACTTTTATATAAGACACATTTTAAGCCGAAATGCACAATATTTAATGATTGAACTCCAACGTGAGGATTTTCTGCTCCTTTGTGTTTTTTCTATTGTTCCACTGAATTTGTTTTTCCTTATGGATGAGTTGTCAGACAACATTTGCAACCAAATGCATCTCAGCCTGTGATTCTTATTTTCTGACATTTCATTAACCAAAGAAGTAATTTATTTACTTCTAAATAAAAACAAGCAGCTGAACCCAAAATTGTAATAATCGTTTTGACTTTTTTTCTTCTATTTAATATGAGAAAAACCTCAACCTCAAAAAAGATTGTTTTAAATTCTGCGATGCGCACAAGCAGAGGGAAGAGACGAACCTCTTTTATTGTGTAGAGGACAGAGAGCAATGACCAGAGGAATCTAATGATGGTGGACATGTTTGGAAGCCATCCAGACCGGCAGCAACTTAAATATACTCGGGTGTATTAACGTGCGGTCAGACAGCAACGTTTTGTCTCTGGTGTGATGCCGCTTTAATGATGTGCGTTTTATGCAAAGTGGAGCAGCGAGTTTTCAGGAACACGCACACACATCCACACACACGTACACAAGCAGGTGTTGATAGGTGCAATCACGCACTCGCACACTCTTGCAGACGGGTGTGGAGATTCACACAGAAACACACGAGACAGACAATAATGTGACTAATTTGTGTGTATGACTGGCGTTGTATCCACACGATTCAAGAACGTGAGAGTTCAGCTGTCGGCTTCACTTATCGTCAAAAGCTCTAAGATGTCGTTATCGGCATCTTTGTCTCATTACTTCTTCATCCTGAGCTTCTTGATATTCTTTTAGTTTTGTCCCGTGCTGCTGCCGTCACGTGTCTGAAACGTCATCCACACTCCCACTGCCCCCTCTGAAAGTTCTGGACATCTTCTTGCTGTATTCTCACAAGGGCTCACTTTGAAGGGACTAATTGGACATGTTGTTTTTCAACTTCAGCTCCTCATCCCGGCTCCTGCACTGGAGCGTCCACAAAGTTCCCCTTGTCGAAAGCACTCAACGTGAAAAATGCCAAACAGCTTTGTACTTAACAACACTAAAGCAACCGTAAAGTGTGACCTTATGAGAGTCAAAGTTTAACAACCCTGCTGGTGTGACTCTCACATGCTGAACAGCAGCAGCCTCTTGCACTGCCGAGTAGGCGACTCAATGGATCACTGATTCGCACCAGTAAAGCGCCGTAGCGAGCTCGGCTTCCCATGCCTGCTTCATCGCTCAGCCCTCACACGTCATCGTCAGCGCTGCACCTAAGCCCGATGATGCTCAATGTTTATCTTCCGTGGACCAGTGCTCGCCAAACATGGTCTTGTTGCAGAGAAGGTATGCAGGTCTCAGCCCCCGGCAGCATCTAATCTTGCGTGCTGGTTTGATAAAGCTCCATTATCGGGTGTTCTGGATGCTTTCACATTCTGTGGCACTCAGCGGCCACTGAGGTAGTGGAGGTGACACGCCGTCTCTTACATGGCAGATGCCAAAGATACGTTGTGACCCGCTGTGGATTCCAGACCGTGTATGGAACGAGAGGAGCTGCAGAGTAGATCATATTTTCTAGAAAAGTGAATTTAAAGAAGTGAGTGAGTCTTTGTGGAGGCTTTGTTCCTCCTGAGCTGTGGAGACAGTGATGTGAAGTACAGTCGCACAGCCTGTGGTGAGGTGACACATTCCAGCCGTGTTTGTGTTATCAGGAAGGTAACCTATCATGACAGAGTGCATGCAATGAGGGAAACAAACCCAGTTCAACAAAGTCACATTGAAATCTTATTTACTATTTTTAGTGCCTTTATAACTGAATGATAAATCGATTAGGTGACAGAATGTTTTCAATTTTATTTTTCGAACTGAAAGCCTTTGGCTCCTGGATTAGTAGCTGGAGAAACAATCTATTTGAATGCGTCACTTTAGGAATATTTTAGACTCCAAACTATTAATCAAGAACATAATCAGCAGACTAATCATTCGTTGGAGCTAAGAAATTAATTGATTAACCTTTTTAATTTATTTGATTAATCATTCAAGTCATTTATCTAGTGAAGACAGACAGATTTGTTCTCCTGGAATCTCAAAAACAAGGTTTTGCTGCTTTTCTTTTTTGTGTCATCATGAATTGAAGAGTTTTCTCTGAACCGAGGGTCGGACATTGTCGCCTTAGGCTCTGGAGTTTGAAATATTGCCTCATATTTTACACAGACAACAATCAAATCATAGAAAAGCAACATGATGATTTATTTTATTGTTTGCTGCCCGAGTTTGCGGTGTTGTTGTTCACATTAAAGAGCGAAGGGAAAGGTATTAGACAGAACGGTGAAGACATGCAGTACAGGCAGTGAGTACATGGAATGCATCGTGGATACCAGTCACCCGACTAAGCATGACCTCTAACCTCTTGCCGTCAATTTCCCTTAAGCCAACTCATGTTTATTTAAGTCGAGACCTGCCCAGCTCTCCCCACGCTGGAGGTCCACCATCAAACTGCACCTGATGTTTGTCCAACGACTGAACTCAGAGTGCCGACGCTTTTATTGTTTCCTCTACAGGACGAAACTATCCTCTGCCTGAAATGTGCTGCTGGATGTTACAATCTGACACAGCGGGGGCCTTTAAACCTTGTCAGACATCTGTTGATTGTAGTTCTTGGCTGACCATAAACACGTAAGTGGATATTTACGAGCGCCCAACGAGAAACAGAATATCACTCGAGCAAGAGTTCAGCAAATGCGGCGTGAGTCCCTGGGGTGTTGTTTGGATTGTGCTTAGCCTGCATCGGGGATCCACCGGGTCCTCCTCAAATAACAGGTCATGTGGCCGGCCTGACCTTTTCCATTAAGAGACGTAGCTGGGGGTGCTCCGCTGCAGGAGAGGCACTGTAAAGCGGGAGGGGGGGGCCACGCCGCTCTGCAGCACGGTGGCGTGGGCACGTGTGTGTGTGGTCCCTCCGTGTGCATGTATCTATGAAAAGGGCACGCAGATATGTTAACGCTCTGTGACATGAAACGCTATCGCATGGGGAGCTTTAGAAGGTAAAGTGGCCCTGAGAGGGCAAATGGGAAACATGAAAAAAGCGTCATGGATTGTTGAAGACGATCACAGTAATAAAAAAGCACATATAAAGTATACATTTATACAAAGCCCGGGTATAGTGCTCACACAGTAAAACCCTCTCCCGTCTGCCCGTCTAATAGTTTGGAGTTTATTTATATAAGCGCCAGGGGAATTGTCATCTTATCTTAGCCATTTGTCAGCTCTGCGACAAGAGGTATTTGAAAAGACAACAACAAGGCTTAGCGTCAGGAGCGGCTGGCAAAAGAAGCCTTTTAAAACAGTTGCGAGAAGAACAAAAAGAGGCAGCGTTAAAGAATCGTAGGATAACTTTGAATAAATATATTAAAAAGTGATCAGGAGCGAGGAGTGAGCCTCTAATGTGGCACCGCGTTCCTTAAAAGGCCTCGGTTGTCATCTTTGCCTTGTAATTAATGATGCTCGAGTTGAGGGAAGTGCGAGCTCGTGCCTCGACAGCGTCAGCCATCTTGTCCTGCTTTGTCACACTGTATTTATGAGCCTGTTCAGTCACCTCCACTTAATATTGCTTACTCACCAGCTATAATTATCCACCTCACTGTGAGATCTGTCTCGTCTCTGTCTCTCTTTACACCCTCCTGTAGACTTTTTTCATGTTCTACACCATTTTCTCGAAATTAATCTTTTTTCTTTTCCCCAACCACCAAGTACTCCTCCTCCTCTTCTGCTCCCTCTCTCCACTTTTATCTCCTTTCCCCTCCGTTTCCTCCTCCACTCCGTTCCTACGTCCCAACCTTTATCTTGTTCTCCTGCCGTTTCCTTACCCCCCTCTTTTCTCTGCCTCCACCCTGGCACTGTTTATAATTTTGCCTCTCCTCTTCTCCTCCTCTTTCCTACCCCTCCCTTCTTTTTCATCCTGCCTTCTCTCTCTTCCTCTCTCTCTTGCACCCATTTTAGTCCCAGTAGCCACTCTTTCCTTATCCCTTATCGGCCCATACGTTGAAAGCCTGACCCTGACATTTCTGAGCAGAACGACCGTTTATGGTCATGGGAAGGAAGACAGAGGCGAGCCAGGCGGAACGGAAACAAAGTGAATGAGAGTCCAGATTAGCACGGGAAGGGTTGGGCCAAAACTGGAAACTCGAAAAGTCTGTAGATGTGCATCAGTGGGTTGACCCCTGAAACGCTTCAATTACACACTAATTGTAAGTCAGACTAAACTATTTCATATTCTAAACAACAGATCCTTCAAACATCCCCAAAAAACTATTTAAAACAAAAAAAAAGGTTTATGAAGCTAAAGCAAACATTTTGTGGCCCCAGCTTTCAGCATGTGAGTATATTTTGATATAATTATTGAACAGTGACAATTCTGTAAGAAAGTGTTCCAAATCAAGTCATGAGCTAAGGCTATTGGAATGTTCTCATGAGAATTTGTTTTGGTATCTTTTATTTAAATAATGTCACATGTATTGATTTATACTGATAACAAGATAACCATTGTTCGTAGGAGAATTATCTCTGACAAACACAAAAGAATATCTGTACGAGTAAAACTACTTATCAACGGCAGGTTAAGAGTTTTTTTCCCCTGGAGACATAAAGAATAATTGAGTTTTCCACTTGCACCTGACATTTTAACCTTCTGCCTACCCAACCTAAAAAAGGTTTTAGGTGTCCACTTGGGGAAGCAGCAACAAAGAGAGCACAGGAGAGGCTGACATGGACTTGGCCGATTCGTTTACGTTAATGAACACTCAGGAATGTTAAGTCCATTCTTTGAGACTCATCAGATAAGAGAACGGGAAGAAGAGAGCAAGCGGGCATGAAAGATTTTGATGAACTCTGATCCGACAGCCGAGCAGTCAAGCCGTTGCGTCGCTGACACCCCGTGAATGGGTCCGGCCTTATCTCCCACACGTCACCCAAATGACACCTCAAGGCCTTGTTTTGCTCAGGTCGGAGACGGCTGATGAGAAAGAGCGAGCACATGCGTGTCACTGCGTTTCGTTCAAGTCCGGGGGGAGAGGAGGGAGAAAAGAGTCACTGAGCAAGGGATGGAAAAACACAGTGAAGTGGGCACGCTCTCTCGGCTTTCCGAGGTCATTTGTTTTAAATGTCTTTTAAAGGTTAACCTGTTGGAACATTTACAGACCCTCACAGGGCTGTACTTGTTGCTCAAAAGCACTTGTGGGAGGCAGCGAGGGGGAGAAAGACAAAGAGACTCTCGGCTCGCCGCTCCGCTGTGACGCTGGGAGTGTGCTCAACCCTCACAGTTAACCCCTGACCTGCACAATAACCGTGGCTTAACCCCGTGACCTCTGACCGTAAATGTGAAACTTGACCCGATGAACCCTGGTTATTAACGGACAAACGGAGTCGTCCATTTATGGTGGTTTGACACCTCTCGGGGTCTGCCATCTCTCACTCTTCACATTCTCCGACACGGAAGATGAAGGGGGGGGGGAGAAGAAAGAAAGAACTTGTGAGGATGGCGGATGGCGATGCCAACGCATAAGATGGCAGAGGAGAGTGGGAGTCTTGTCAGTTAGACTGTTTTTTAATAACGTGGCACTCAAGTGATGCAAGAAAACTGAGCTTGCCCTGAGCTGACACGGGCTTATGGGTAGACTTTGATTGTAACTTGGTCACAGTGAACAGAGACCTGTGCACGAAGACTTGAAAGCAACTATTGCGGGTCTGCAAGGAATGAGCTTTTTTTTAAATTTCATATGCAGGTAATTGCAGCATTGTTGCGTACGCTCAGGCTCCACAATAGGCCCGGATACTGTATCCTCCCTTTCAAGGCGTCAAGGTTAGATCTGTGTCCCGCTACATCTGGCTTAAAGGGCCTGTATCTATTAACTTGGCTGTCGAACACACGAGCACTCGCCCACGGGGAAGGTGGTAAAGAAACACATAGTAATCATCTCGCATTGCACCAAGGTCATGTCTCTCATTTCAGCCGGAAAAGTACTCAATTAAATTCGGGGGGGGGGGGGGGGGGGGAAATACCTGAGAAAGTCAAACGGCGTGGCAGATAAAAGGCATTACAGGCGATCGGTGTAACCAATTTTACACATATGCCGTTCCAGGCAGTTATTGTTACAGCTTCCAGTTATGGCTTTGTCCATTAGAGCTTCATGGCATTTGATGGTGGAAACGCTTTGTGGTGAAAGGCCGGTCGGTGGCTTTGTCTCGGGGCCTAAGTAAGATTTTCCCTTCACACGATTTGGTGTTGTGAGTTCTGTGATATTTTCTAACACCAGATGTTTTTAGCTCATTGTATCATCCATAGGGCTATTTTTATAACTTTCATCTGGCTCATGAAAAATGCTCGTTAGTCGTAACTTCTGAAATCTCAACAGTCAGTTTGGTAAACAGCAAGGTTTCTCACCAGATCTCAACAAGCCAGACCAAAATAAGACCCAAGCTGCTATAAACCAGACTTTAAGATATCACCTTAACACACTTGAGCAGCCGAGGCGTGTTGTGAGCACACACCTCTCGCCCCTCCTTCCACAAACTCAGGGTGGCACCAGAAAACCTGCAAGGTGCAATAATGGAGTATCAAAAGGGTGATGACCTCATCCGGGGCTTGTGGAGTCTCAGACCTCTGATTAGAGGTGCATTGATCTCCTGGGACTTGCTGCAGAAGTGGCCTTAATAGGATCTGATGTTTTTGGCCCGGGGCTCCACACTCTGCTGTGCCTCGGCCAAGGCGTTGCCAGGGAACTGCGCTGGTACGCTGGTTGTGAAGTACTCAGCTGGCTTGTGGTAGGTAGGGACTGCTGTTTTTGATCGAAGCCTGCATGCATGTCGGTGTGTGAGCACTCCATAAATGGTCAATGATTCAAAGGCCCGTAGCTGGCCACGCACCACTATGGTAATGCAGGTATGCGACTCACAAGGAACCAGTAAAACAATGTCTCTAAAACCCAATAATACAGAGGCTGAGGGTTAATCTTTACTTTTATGAATCTGCCCAACCCATGGCCTGACCTGCAAATAAGTTTACTGCATCGTGACAGCTTAAAAGTCTCACTTCACCTGGTGGCAGCCAACTTATAACTCTCTGTCTTTCCGAGGGTTGTCTCAGAGCAACAGCAATAAAGACCGATACTGAAATCAAAAGCAGATGTCTGCAGGAGAGAGCTGTTGACACATTTAGCCTGTGAATCATCCCGAATGTGGCATGTGCAGTCAGCTCCTCACCGGCGGACACACGGCAAAACGATCATATATCACAACAGCTGACGTCAGGAAGTCTCAGGAATGGGGCCAAGAATGTCCCATTGTTCTAAGGGTGCGGAGGACCTGTTGTTTATGTGTGTTTTAGCTGAACTCAACTTTTCCAGCTCCAATGTGTCTATTAGGCTCGTGACTGGAGATAAGAGCTAAATCAAACTGGGAGCTTTGATAGTTTGGCAAGGGAAGATTAGATGACTCCGATTTTCTTGATTTGTTGGCCAACCAAATGTTCAGGTAGTGTTGGAGAGATGTCAAGGAGCAAGATTTAGTAGACGTGATTTTATCTAGAAACAAATCATTATTTAAACGAAAAGTTGGAGCCTGTTTATTTGCTTTGCAGTGATCCAGAGGGGAGAGATATAAATCTGTCATCCCAGCGGCAGCAGGTCTTTTTCCTCTGGCGGTTCTTGTGGTCGTGTAGCTTCATCAGGAATTCAACCCTTAAAAACATCAGTGAAAAACCAAACCTGTCCCTGTCAACTCCTCAAACACCTTCTTGGATCGGAACATTCAGCGACACTAGTATTTTGAACATCACACACACACACGCACACGCACACACACGGTTTTATCAGCCCCAGCAGCTGTCACTGACGGCCCTCGCTCGTGTCTGATTGATACCATCCTGTTGTGACTCTTTGTTCCCATGTAGCTCCATATAAGGAGGTCCTCAATAGCGTTTGTTTAATCAGATCTGCCAGAGACAGAGCCCAGCGATGGCCCCTGCAGGGTCCAGCTCGGTTCAGATAAAATACGATAAGATAAGAGTGAAGGTGAGAAAGTCGGAGGTGAGATTTCCTATTTTTTTAGACTGGATGGTCGTTTTTGGACTCACAGGCTAATGCTCCCCCCCCCCCCCCCCCCCCACCCACCCCTCAGTTGCTAAGCTGCTTTGTTTGTGTGGTTCTCTGCCTTTGGCATCAGTGGTGCGTATCAGGTTACATGTGGGAATGAGGTGTAGTGTTAGTTCAGCAGCTCCTTTGTCCCCTGAGTTGTGAATCCACAATCTAATGAATCTGGGAGCTTTGAATCTTATCTATGCACAATGTAACTGCATGATAATGGTTCTGTTGTAAAATCGCCCCTGAATAGAATCAGATTATTCAATAAATAACTACATTATTCTTCCAAATCCGCTATTACAGTATTGAATTTTAGTGCGCAGGGTGGAGCTGTTAGATGCACACAGTCTATTGTTTGATTCGAATGTCTCCAGTGAATTAAAGCAATTATTTTCCTGTAGCAGCCAAGTTTAATTGGGTGATAACTCCAGGTAGGAGGTGTGATAAGTGCTTGTATAGATACAATACATTTCCTTTTAATTTTATCTCACGCTTCATGTCTTCCACAGTTATTTTAGCACCGAGGTTTGATATTTTTCATTGTTTTCTGTAGCTTTTACTAGATAACATGTAAAAACGAAGCTGCTGCGTTAATTGGAGACGCATGTAGTTTATAGTTATAAATACCTGTGGTAACAGCTCTTTCCTTTGGCCCTATATTAAGCGCAGACATCTGCAATTACATGCAACAAATAGAATTTCCCAGTGTTCTTATTTTTTCTCTCCTTCTAATCGTAACCAGATCTGCGCTCGTGAGCTGTGACAGGACGTCTCAGCACCTCCAGTATACGTCTTGCACTGTGCTGCTATGTCTGTGTTTACTAGATGCTGGCACTGCTGCAGATGTGCGTGGAAAGAAGCACTGCTGTTCACACAAAAGCTTTTTCTAAAAGTCATGCCAGTTTGACAGTCATGTGGTTTTCAAGAGTGACGCTGCAAAAATAGGAGGTGAAGGCTGAAATTGACGATTTTTGCCTGTTTAATAAAGAAGTGTCAGGAGTGCCACTTGCCATTAGGAGTCTCGTGGAATAAAATTAGGGAGATACCTTTATTCATGTTAGTGCTGAGAGTGAGATGAGAGGATCGATACCACTCTGGTATAGAGCATTACGTATGAAGCTGGAGCAGCTGGTTGGATTAGGTTGGCATAAAATCAAAGTGCACGTGCATGCACACATAGTGTTTGCCCTCTGGAAAAGCACATTGTGGCTGTTCTGCCCGGTCTCTAGTCCGTACATTAACCTGAGCGAGCAGCATCGCACAGATATGCAAGCTCTATTGGTCTCTTATTATCAGATAATCAAGATACAGATGTATCATCGTAAATAAAGAGGTACAAAATAGACATTAGATTGCCCTGCGCTTAATCTCATATACCCTGGTTGTCGTTTCTATATATATCGTTTCTATCTTATCTGCAGTTTATTTACTTTCTGTCTCAAACCATTAATTCTTAAATGATTAGTTTTTTAGCTGTGCTCTCTGTGGAATTCCTACCTCCACCCAAGGCCAAACAATCCTCCATTTTCGTCTAGTTATGTCTAGTCTTTTCTTGACCTCAATAATAAAAAATATAAGGGAAAAAGAGTCCGATGATCTTGGCAAAGATCTTGGCCAAGATCATCGGATGCCAAGATCTTTGCACCATAGATATGTTGGATGTTTTTTTTTACATCAAGATTAATTTAAATGTTATCCTTGACAACAAAAAGGAGACATGGGTGAGAACATAACTTCCCTGGCCGAGGTGAATAAATCTATGTTAGCCCCTCTGCTGTTGTAATTAAACTTTTAGATGTTTTAGTGACAGGCCATAAAAACATATGCTGCTCAACTTCACTCCTTTAAGTTTATATACCACAGTCAGGTTGTGGTGTGTTGTCTTGTACATTCTCCCCATACTTTCCAAAGCAATATTTCAAGTTTATCCCTTTTCCCTTTTTTAGAAGATGACTTCACCCTCCCCCGCCCACTTTCTGATGACTTTATTCATATTGACTTTTGCTCATCTGTCAGGGTTGATGCTGAGGTTGTAGGAATTAAAAAAAACTGGGTTTAGATTGTGTTTTAGAAATAAAGATTTTTAGACAAACTAACTTTACCTGCAGTACGTTTAGTGCTTTACTTCTCTATCAACCCACATTATAATATAATATAAAAAAACTTCCTCGTCTTAAAGCACATCGGAGTTACTACTCCCACTGTGGGTTTTTCACCTCCTCTCACTTAAAGGTTCCTTTGCTCTGCCTCAGCTAACATATACATTGTAATTCCCCAGCAATGCCAGCTCAAGTTGCAAGTTGAAAAGTTCAAATGTAAAACAGAGGCTAGAGCTGTGAGGGAGGATCGCCATAAAACACAGCCGGCTATAGATTACACAGGAGAACACAAAACACTGGGTGTAGAAAAGGTATGATTGGGGGGGCAGCAGTGTGTGTGTGTGTGTGTGCTGAGCTGAGGTTCATCCCCATCAGTATCTTAGAAGTCTTATCTTTCCCTGTCAAGCCAACCCTGGGAATAATCTAACTCATTTTCCGTGTCCTTTTTCACATAACCTCATCCTTTACTGTCAGGGATGCAAGGAAGCTATATATAACACCTGGAGGTTAATGAAAAATACATGATCTCTCGTTCTTGTCTTCCCCAGGTCCGAACGCTATTCGTCAGTGGACTACCGCTGGATATCAAGCCGCGGGAGCTCTATCTCCTGTTCAGACCTTTTAAGGTATGTTTGTATGTTTTTTAAATGGACGGACTGCCGCTATTCTTAGCCGCCGTCTTTCCATGCTGTCAATGGTCCATTAATGGTGATGAAATGAACGGCAATGGAAACTCTCTCGCGAGGTTCAAGTCTCTGTGTTCCTGAAGCTGAGGTTCAATCACATCTTGATCCATGGGAAGCATGTGTGTGTCTGTGTGTGTGTGTGTGTGTGTGTGTGTGTGTGTTTGTGTGTCATGGAAAAAAGGTCTGGCTGCCTGTGATACAAAAACAAAGCTCATTTAGCTTCACCTCAGAATCTTCAAGGTGTCACAGCACAAACAGTCCTGGACGTAAGCTCAGGGGAAGGCGCGTAAATGATGCAAGCTTTTTGTCCCAGTCGAAATAATGGAATAATGCACTTAAATGGGAGTGGGGGGGAGGGGGCAGCACTGTTAAAGTGAATAATGGGACAATTGCTATGCATCTAATCCTGCTCTTAGATCATGCTGATGGTATGCACTCTCTGAATTTATGTCTTGAAAGCTGTAAATCTCAATTAAGGGGGTAAGACGTGACAATCCGGTTCATGTGGTCTACATACGAGACCTTTGACCCACGTAAAAAACTTGGTGTAGTAAACTGTGACTCTGCAAATGTAAAAAAAAATAGAGAAGATTTTCCCCTCTGCCGAGGAGGTTATGTTTTTGTTCGCATTTGTTTGTGCAATATCTTTACCTGCTGGAATGGAATGTGAGCTCATGTATGCATGTGTGGTAGACCCTCAGTTCTGTATGAATGGATCCATGGGCTTGTTTGTACATGTGACTGGTACAAGTACACAGCTATCAGCAGACCCTACCTAAGAATATGGTCAACCCTTTAAATTTAGTTTTCAGGCAGATCCAGAATTCTTTTGTTTACTTTATTTTACATCGTGAGATACAGCGTTTGTTCAGATCCAAGTAAAAATCTGGATTTAGCGAATTCAAACGTGGTGTCATAAAGGGACTGTTGTGCCTTGGTGTAGGTTTGCACTCTACATAGTTCTAGTTTCTTAATTTAATTGTTACAATGCTAAAAAAATATTCTTTGCAACCATTTGCTCGTTCGAATTCCTAAAATATCTTGTTCTTTAAATGGAATGAAAGCTTTCGTCTGTGTTAACTCACAGCTCCACCATTGTCTCTCTGTTTCAGGGTTATGAAGGCTCCTTGATCAAACTCACCTCCAAACAGGTAAGCTACAAGACGCCGAGCGCTGTGTTTCTATACAAAGAAACTAATGAATGAAGGCATCTGTCAGTCTCTCTTCACTCCGTTACTGTTTGCTTTTTGTTCATCAACACATTTAATTCTTTTGTCTCCCCTTTTGTCGTTTCGTCTTTCTCTCCCTGTGTTTACACCTTGTTGACTAGGATGGATTAGCACCTTTTGTCAGCCGGTACCTGGAATAGCTGGCAAAAAATGATTTGTGGGGGGGGGGTGTTGCACCAACTTGCCTTTGGCAGTCGCGCAGTCTGCTTGTAGTCACAGACAGACAACTCCGTGGGGACGTGCAGGGATGGGAACGGAGATTGAAAAGAATTTTGAGGTGTCAAAGCGAGCGTGTTTGACAAAAGCGGTACTGACGGTGGAGCTTTCTGCCTCCGGGGGCGCGGGACTGAAAATGAGCTCGGCTGGCAGGTGTCCAATCCAGAGTAAAGCAATTTAGCTGCATGACACTGTACTTATTAGCACATTACACCGCTTCCCATAAAGACATGACATGCTCATTAGGAAGGTTTAGGGCGATTTAGAGGGGAAAACTGCCAAGTTAAGTTTTTGTTCATGTTAGTGAAAAATTGTTCAGCTCAGGAAAAATCCTATTGGTTTGTAATTTTCCCTTTATATATTTTTGTGTTGTTTCACGCTATAATTGTTTTTAACTTGCAATTAGCAGCCATTTTAATACATTGTCCATCTTTTAATACATCTAGGTCCGCCTGAACCTCATTGTGTTCCAATTCATGTAAAAATTATCTTTTTGATCAATTTATTCCCAAATATTTGCTACTTTAAAGGCTTTGGCTCCAAATGTGCAAGATGGCGGAGTCTGAATCCAGGAGGCGTGTTGTTCATCTATATTTAAAGTTTATGGGCTTGACATCTAGAAGTATTTTCAGATTTTCAAGCTCAAATTCAGCTTTTCACTCTAATGAAACTACCAAACAAATACTGATCAATTGATTAATTGGGTAATCAATGCTGGTCTTCTAGTCCTGTTGTGAACCCTAACCTGCACAACAACAATGTAGAGAGTGTGGTTCAGGCAGGTTTGCCTTCTTTTTGTTTTGCCTGTTTAATGAATAGCTGAGACGCTCTCCGTGCACTTTGGCCTCTCGCTGGCATCTACCTCGCCCTGCACTTTCATAATAATTGGCATCTTCCGCGTGGCCAACATCAGCTGATGCTTGTGTTCCGTCGGGTCTCGCAAGTGCAAAGACAGCACAACATTTCTCAAGCTTTGCTTTGAGCGACTTCCCTCCCGACTAATGTCAATGACAATGGCATCGTAAATCAATCGATCTCGCCCTCCCTTCCAGTCAGGAAAACACGCAGCTATCTCCTTATATAGCAAGAGCCACATCTCAGGCCCTTTCTATTTATATTCCTGTTACGCTTTCCTCTGCCTGACGTGTTCACTTAGTCCGACTTTCTTTTTTGTGTGTGTATGTGTATGTTTTCTTTCCCCCCCTCCTCCTTCTTCTCCTCCTTCTTCACTATACTTGTTCCAAATTCCCATAACCCTGGAACAGCTTTTTGCAGATCACACGCAGCAGCGCAACCTCACGGGATCAACATGTTTAGCGATTTCGTTTTTCTCCTCAGCCCCACCTCCTGACGTCCCTATCCACACATACATGCACCGTTGGAAATGTTTATTCTTAGATCACATCTGCAGCATCGGTTTAAAATTCGTAAAGCACAAACCGGCGGCAGCCTTTTGTCGTTTTTTGTTTTTGTTTTCTATCTCTCGCTCACTCACCTTCACGATTGTGACTCTAAAGTATCAGCCACCAGGACACAAAGCATGTAGATGTAAACAAGAATGTGTTGCACTGACAGGCCTGTTAGAGGAGCCCAACTATGTTCACCTCTTGCTTCACTTTCTCCCTTTTGTATATTCTCACCTTTAACCTCTAAAATTCTAATCCTCAAGACCACCCCCCCTTGCATATTTCTTCCTTTTTCTCTTTCTGTTTCTTCTCATTTTCAAGCCCCCCCCCCCCCCCCCACCCCCCTTGCCTCTATTACACTCACTCACATTCACTTTCTTGCTCTCACATTGCCCGTATTTGGGCATAGGGGAGATGAATGATGAACTCTCCTCGCACAGAGTGAGCGTCCAGCCTCTCTTTCTCTTCCCCTCTTCCTCTCTTAGTCGCCACAGCTCTATAAACAGGGCGAGAGAGAGACAGAGACAGGGAAGGAGGAGGAGGGGTGTGGGTCTGATAAAAAAAATGGAAAAAAATATATAAAGAACAACATGTCTATGTCACTCAGACAGAAATGCAGACTCAGTCTTCTGCCCTAAACCATGTTTCTTCCTTTTGTTCTGTCTCCCTGTCTCCCCAGCCGGTGGGGTTTGTCAGCTTTGACAGTCGATCAGAGGCGGAGGCTGCTAAGAATGCCTTGAACGTAAGTGTCATGCCCTCTCCGTGCTCCTCTCCAGCACCAGCTCAGCGCTCCTATATCTTGTGATGACTTGGAATCAAATCGTTCTGCCTTCTGTGCAAATGCATTGAATATATCGGGGCAACGGGGGGGTGGAGGGGATCCAGATATTCCTATATTACAATTTGGGTGAAAAAGGTAGAGAAGACAAACACCGCAGGGCTGCTCTAAATGCTGAATGTCTGAATGTTAATAAGTAAATAAAGCATTTTTTCTTAAAGATTTACTGTGGATCCTGCAAGGTCAGGAGGAAAATTAGCTCTTGCACCACATATAAATAGAAGATATTGATCTGGGGTTTACTTTTAATCTCGCTTATATCAGAATGAAGCTCGGGAGAAAGCCTTGATGAGGCAGATTCAGATATATAACGTTGACCGTCCTCAGGGTTTTATTCGGCTCTCTTGAAACAAAGATAGACTAATGAACTCAAAGCTCTATTTTCCCATTGTTTCTTCTTTAAATGCATCTATCTATACACCACCCCTTTCCTATTTTGCATCTTAAGTTTTTGTTGATCTCTTTGTCTCGGAAAAAGATCAGTTTTTTCTCATCCTCCCTAAAAGTGAGACTGTGACAACGCGAGCAGAATCTGTCAACCTTCAGATGTGGGAGATATTGGTGCGCATCAAACGCGGAGCAGAGAGTTGAAGAAAGGATACAAAATTATCATCTTATTATGAGCCAACAATAGTCTGACTTGTTTCCATAGAATCGCTCAGCAGGGCTGAGAATTGAGCAGCGCGCTTGTTTTTCGGGGAAAGCCACGTCCCAGGGGTCATATGGAGATAAGCCAGAGTTTTTCTGCACATTGAAATATGGGAAAGACGAAGAAACTGAAGGAAAAAGGGGATTTGTCTCCTGTTGTGGTGGTTTTATTTCCCCCTAAAAACCAAGGGCATTTATAATTTCTAAAAGAACAAAAACACCATTAAATCATCTACACATTGCATGCGGAAGTCCAAAGGAAGTGCTTAGAAGCTTAAACACACCTCAAGGTAAAGATTCCACACAGTTCAAACCGAGATGCACTCAGGCCTCATTATATTCATGTACCTTATTATACTGGTGCAGCCTCGACTGGCAGAAGCTACAAGAGCGCTGAGCCACGGCAATCCTAGTTAATTCCCCCCCCCCCATTCATGAGAGGAGTCATCCCTCGCTTGTTTCAGCTCAGCTTTGCCCGAGCCTGCAGGGACGAGCCGAGAAACACAACCCCGCAGCTTCTCACTCTTCTGCTGCAGAGAACTTTTACTCCCGGCTGCTCTTCTCCTCCATCGATCTGACCTTCGCGTTTTTTTCTCTTCTCTCCGCAGACAATCAAACGGGGGTTAATTAAAGGGTGTTTATAGTCGCCGGCGAAAATTCCTCCTGCCGTTTTTGGTTCCAAGCAAACCAAACAGATAGCGGCGTTGTTTTTTGGGGATGAAGAAGACCTTTGTGTGTGTCACATTCCTTATTTTTTCCTCAGGCCAAAGTAATTGAGGAGAAAAAAATGATTTGGACGAGGGCACATGTGGAGTTGTTTGATGTCGATCTGAGAGACAAACAACCTCTACTTGGCTTGTCGTGAGCAGTGCTATGTCAGAAGGCTTTTAGCGTTGGCATCTGAAGAATTCAGCAGAATCTTTGGCTCACTGGAAGCAATGACTGTCATTTGATGTCATGGTATTACGTTACAAATAGCAGCAGCGAGCTCAGCGGGGGCCTTGCGGCTCGTGGTGTGGGTGACATCATGCCCCGGCCAGGTTCGTGTCATCAGGTCGTGATTTTCAGTTTGCAGTGAGTCGTTCATAGCGAGCTTCAAAGTCTAAGCAAGCGCCAAGATAGTGGCAGTAGAGTCGTTTGTGAAATGGTGCAAGATGAAAAGTATACAAAGTGACAATTGCAGATACCAGCAAGGTCCCGTTGGACATTTAAATAACACACAACAAGGCTGAGGATGCAGAAGAGAAAGATGTGCACGATAACAAACTCCCTTAGTGTTCTAAATTAGTCTGCTTCATCATTATCTCAAAGCATACGACAGCAAATCTGTCAATTGCTCTCTATTATTTATAGCGTCACCACTTCAGCGGTGAACAAAATCATTTGCTCGTTTCAAGCACGGCTGCTTAAGCAAAGCATCTCTGACCTGATGTGTTACATCATTGACTAATTTGACTAATCCTAGTCTGGTTAAACAAAAGGCGTTAACTTCCAGGAAAACAAAGGACTTCTAAGAACTTCACAAACAACTTGTGTGCATTTGTCAAATTTGACAGCAACATGAACAAATATTTTGTTACCATGTGCAAGTGATAAATGCTAAAATCTTAGAATAAATGTGTTTAAATACCCATAGTTAAAGAAATGAGCTGATTTCTGCACAGTTATCTTATTTCCCAACAAACATCCTCTATATTTACAGGTGAAGGTCAAAGAAATCTAAGAGAACTTTACAAAGCAAAGTCATCACATGCTTTAACCACATTGTTTTGTGTAGAGTAACCACTTGGACTCAATATACTGATAGCGGGAGCACTTCACAGTTTTTTCTCCATGGTTTCTATGCTAAACCTAGGGAATGTCATTACTATTATAAAGTCAGGATGCTAAGTTTACTTTTCAAAAAGTACAATATCTATGCAGGTACCATTTCGTATTTTGTTGTAGTTTTTTGAAGAATCAGTCCAACGTTAACTGTTTCATTTTGTTCTCGTAGAAAAGCTTTGTACAATCGCTGATGCATCTTTCCATTTGATCTCAGGGGGTCAGGTTTGATCCGGAAATCCCCCAGACCCTGCGGCTGGAGTTCGCCAAGGCCAACACCAAGATGGCCAAGAACAAGCTGGTTGGCACCCCCAACCCCCTCCCTTCCCAGCAGAGCCCGGGGCCACAGTTCATCAGCAGAGACCCATGTGAGTTCTATGTCCCCGAGCTTGTCTAACTTTTTCTTCGTCTGTGCTGCTGCTTCCTTTGGACATTAGCGTCACTTGTTTGAGCTGAGTGGGCAGCTGTTTCCTTTTAGTTTTTTTCTTGCCGTACATTAATAGAGGAGCGTCTGTGCTTCGGCTGCATCCGTGGAAATGGAGATGGACTTGGCTTCTAATCACTGAAAAGTAGATTCTTTTTTATCTCTTAAATGTGTGTTTGCTCGAAACTGAAACACTGTCATGCTGTGCACAACATGTTTAGAGCTCCCTCCCTTAAATGATTCAAGTGTTAGATCAACAGTACATGTTCACAGTTTCAAGGCCTTTCAGTACCAGGCGTGTATGGAATGCAGCCCTGTTCGCTTTCTCCCGTTTAGGTAAATATTTTTCCGAGAGGATTCTGTGAGAATCAGTGATTGATAGTTGAACATAGGCCAGCTGTGGCTGTACATTCTTCCTGAATTACCAAACTGCTCTTATCTTAAATCTTTTTTTTGCCAGAGAGAGGGTGTGTACTCGAGGCCCCAGTGGAAAATGGAAGGAAACGATTAATGAAACCATGACGTAATCACCAGGAGTGAAATTGCTGTCATTTCCCGATAATAGATGTTTTAAATCAGGCATGTTTCTGATCCTGCTCTGATACATTTTACCAGGAGACAGAAAACAAAGAGAAAAATGCTCCTTTAATTTTACCACAATATTATGTTTCTCCACTGAGTTGCTGTTTTCAACGGATCCTGTGTTTTTTTTTTAAGTGTTCACACATTCTGTACCTCTCTGCACTGTCATCTATCTCTTCACTCATTCACTACGCTCTTCATTCACTGTCACTTTACATTCGACACTGAGTAAATCATCACATCTGAGATGGTTTCCTCTCATTTCCCCCTGAAATTAGTCAGATATATTGATATTTAATTAGCTATCAGCTGCTTTTTAAGCATTCCATTCTCACATATTACAAATATGTGCTGCAAACAATGATAAAAATGCCAGATTTAGCATCAAAAACAGATAAAGATGCTGGAATTCTCATTTCTAATGGACTAACATAAATTGTATTGGCTAAAATGATAAATGTTGCACCCGTAGCTAACTAGCTATTCAAACTGATGTCAGTTCTGTGCGTTAGTCGAAAACGCAAACTCCGACTGACTCCTTCCAACTGACTCGTCTTAGATACGAAAATAATCATTCAAGATCTATAATTATACAAGTTTTTACTACTGACACTAAAGCTGCCAGGCTAAGGCTTTGAGACTGATCAGAAAACAATGTGGAATTTTGTAAGTGTCAACCCCTATTTTTGACGTTTAGCTAACTGTTGAATTAAAGAAATGAAATGAGAGGAAGCGACTTGAGATAATTAGTACTCAGCTGTAGCGCACCTCCACGACCACCCCCTCCTCCACCCGAGCCCCCCCACCCATCCACGGGCCACTCTCCTCACTCCACTCCTCCTCTTCTTCTTTCCACAGATGAGCTCACAGTGCCTGCTCTATATCCCAGCAGCCAGGACGTGTGGGCATCATACCCACTGTACCCGGCGGAGCTGTCGCAGGCCCTCCCACCCGCTTTCACCTACCCCTCCTCGCTCCACGCTCAGGTAACCTGCAGACCCACCCCTCCCTCGCTCACTATTCCACCATCACCACCACTGCCCCTTCACCTCCTCCTGGGCCCACGGGGCAAACAGCTGCCGCCCTGAAATCATCTGTCTGTTCCATCCTCAGGGCACGCACCACCCAGCCACTGTTATTTTTCAGATTTGCAAAGGACTGACAGCTGCAAGGTTAAATCAAACATCCAGACAGTTACCTTGTACTGTTTTAAAGCAAAGAAATGAATTGGTTTTGGGGATCTATTTTTTTTAGAGCCGCGTAATCACATTTATTTGTTTTTTATTTGTCTCTACACACAGATATGTTGAATGGACCTTTTTTAACAAACTCCAAAGAGCCCATGGTTAACAGTTGCATTATAGCTTCATACTAGGATCTGGTCAGTCATGTTCATGTGCTCAACGGAAGCAGGAAATGAATTAGGAATCGGACATAATTGAATTTGCGTACTGATGGTGAAATCTCTGACCTTTTTACTATAAATATTTAATTTGCAGGCTGTAGTGCGTTTTAGCTTGTAATGATGGCGCTCTCTCTTGAGCGGAGCTGATACCTGATCCCATTAACTTCCAGGAATCAAACTAACCTCACTCTTCACAAAACCCTCGGCCTGTTAGACCTCCAAGTAGGACATTATTGTATAAATCATACGATTTTCTAAAATTCCAAATAGTTCATTTTTAAACAATATAAGTTTGAATCACCTTTTTGTCCTGATTGCAACCAATCACGAGTCTTCTAACTCTGAGATAAGAAATAAAACTTCCCCAAACCGAAGTATCTTTTAAATGATACTTCTGTTTCTGCCTTGAAATCGTGAAAACTACAAATAAGTCATCAATATAACAATTTCTGGGTATTCAAAAAAACTACTTGGAAGCACCTACTTGATTGAGATAAACATATTTTTCTATAAAATTAAGATTGTGTCAAAGTTGAACATCTACAACCACAGCTTATACTCTTTGTGAATCAATAACGGCTCATATAATGTCACTTTATTAAAATCACTCTCTCTCACTCACAGACACACACACACACACATTACTGGAAGCTGCAGCCCTTTTAAAAAGGTTTGCATCATCATTTGATCATCACCTACTTCATTAATTAAAACCCTCTTCTTTTTTTTTTTCTCCACCAACCGTGATCCAGTTTATCAAGGTCTTCTAAGCTGCACAGCTCCACTGTGAATTCCTTATTGATCTCTTGAAATTCTTCTCATGGAGCCTGTTTGCTACCGGCCGACCCGATTAGATCTCACTATTAGACATACTATTTCTGACTCCTTTTTTGGGGGGTGGTTGTTGATTGGGTTTCAATCTTGCATTGATCTGTCAGTTCTTTGAGGTATTTTAAGCTCGAAATGTTCAGTATCTGTTGTGTGTTTTCTTTTTATCTCTCTATATATAGAGTGTATTTCTGCATACTGTATAACGCAGATATCAAGGTTATTTAAGTATAAAGGCCCCCTGGCAAAGACACTGAAGCTGAAGCTCAGATGATGTCAGAATTCGAAATGAGTTGAATCTGCCTAGCTGGTATTTTTCCACATGTGAGGGCACACAAAGAAAATCCAGACTTGTGAGTTTTTTTAATAGAGTGTTAGCATCTCGCATCCTCTTCTGACCCAGGGTAGAAGCTGATGTGAGGTATTAAATGTGGATATAAACAGGTAAAGCCCACACACACAGACACACACACACACAGAAACACACACACACAGACACACACACACACACACACACACACACACACACACACACACACACACACACACACACACACACACACACACACACACACACACACACACGAGTAACTGCTCAAATCTAATTTATGTTAACATGAGCTCAGCTCTCTGGCTCATTGAGATGCTGGCGTCCTCTCCAGTGAGGGCACAGTGGATGTGGGATCGCTGCTAACTGTTAGCATCTGTTTGCAGAGTAGAAACACAATAAGTCCTTCTGTTGTGTGACATGTGAACTTCATTTTGAACACAGGGTGATTTCACAATGTGGAATAAATGAGTCAATTCATCTGTATGAGACAGCGACTTGTTTGTTACAGATATTTACAGCTTACTGTTTTATACATGTAAATTAAAAGTATAAGTTAGAGGACATAAGCGACATTCTCACTTAGGAGGTGGAGGTGCATCGTCCATCTTTATGGTTCCTTGTTGTAACTTCGTATTTGACGAATCAGACTTTCATAAATTTTGAAACTCTCAACAACTAAGGGAATTATTTCTGTTTGTATTAAATGTGAAACCATTATTGTGCAACACATTTTTCAGTGTTTAAAACGTGCCAGTTAATGTAATATTTACTGGAACATTAAAGTTTGTATGAATATAAATTGTGTGTAGTCATATCATCTGTTAATGTGAGTGTGACTGTTTGTTTAGATTCGCTGGCTTCCACCTGCAGATGGAACTCCTCAGGGATGGAAGTCCAGGCAGTTCTGCTGAAGTATGTGTGAGTAACAACACACACACACACACTCCCACACACACACACACTCTGCCCTGACCCTGCTATGACAAAGACGTGTACATCGAGCCTTGCCATAAAATAACTTCGGTAAATGTTATGACACTTCGTTTAAACAGGCGCAGAGATATTCCTAAACATGTGTCGGGAATATCACAGGGTTTCACTCCGTGCACGTGTTCCCTCCTTTTTACCCTCAAACCTCACGTGGAAAAAAAACCTCCATCTCACTTACCAACTAATTAGTCACGTTTCTGCCGGTGAGCACATACTACTCGCTAACACAAAACAAATTAGCCTGTTATGCAGAGTAAATGTGGACGTGTGAAATCCAGTCGGTCAATTAAACCGCGGTCTCCTCGCACGGCATCACACGAGATGAAAGGTGCAATTTAAAGGGGGAACTCCATTATTTTCTTCCGCTCGGGTCACAGGGTACAGAGGCTCCACTTCTCCCATTGAAGTGACGCTTGATCTCGGGCATCAAAGGCGGCGAGTCAAACGGAATGTGCAACGAGCTCCGCCGATGTTTCAGCAAAGCAGCCGGAGTAGAAGTCAGCAAATATGTCTAAAGTAATCAAATGAGCTGCTCTGATAGGTAAAGTTATTATAACCAGTGGCGAAAGTCACTCGGTGGATTCACTCGAGCGCTGAGAGCGATAATTAGGTGGGTTTGTCGGTACGAGCAACCTCTGCCACACTCTACAGTCAAAACAGCTGTGAAGGAGTTTTAATGATCTGAGTTCCACCAGAGATTGTAATTGATTTTAATTTTCCGAGATGATCTTATCGCTCCTGAAACGAGATTAAGTTGTTTTGGTGCAGGATCAGTCAAAGTTATCAGCTCCACAGATCTGCCGTCTGATATTTATTGTTATTGTATGTGAGGAAGAGTTTTATTTCATTTTTTTATCACGCCCACGTTGTAACATTGCTATAATAAACACTGAATATTGTCCTATAATATTGTTTGGTACCATACGGCGGATATTATGGCGTGTTTGTCATTTTGTCAAACCCTGGCCGGATGAAATACATTTTTTAATTTAGAAAGTGTTTTTGTGCATTGTGACAAAGTGCACGGTAGAGAATTGTAAAGGAGACGGGACAGAACGAGGCGGCGGACGTGAAATGCTCCGAAAGGTCGTAAAAGTTGGATATGCACTATGAACCGCTGAGGTACCTGGGTAATGCCGGAAGGGCTACCTTTATGAATCTTTATTAAAAATTGATTAGCTCTGGGCTTCCGTTACAAAACGAATTACAGATTAAATAGTTTCAGCGGAGAGTGCAGAGGGTACTCGAAGCAGCTGGTTTCTAATAAACGCTTTGATAAGTTCATTAGTCGGCCGTAACCACTCCTGAGCTACGCCATATGTGTTCCTCTCTGCTTTCCGTTGTGCTCGCAGGAAAGAAAAATGAAAAAAACACAAAGCACGACCAATCCCCCTGCTGCTTTGTGTATCTGTGTCGACTGACTGTGTGTATTTGTGCTCGGCGCCAGTCACACTGTCACCAGCACCCTCCCTTCAACGTCTCGGGACAGGAAGGAACATGTTCTCCCCGACCCCTTAGGGAGCGAGTGGAGCGTGTGGGGAGCGGGTGGGGAGGCGGGAGTAGCTATGGAGGCTAACATCCATCAGGTTGTTGATTGATGCGAGTCCTCTGCTGTCTCCCTCTCACCCTGCGTCAGAGCTTTCGTCCAGACATCCAAACACACTGAAAGAGATAAAAAAAAACTAAACAAAGAGCTGTTGGAGTAATTTGATGTTTTGGGGATTTCATCTCCGTCAGGGGGGCCAAAGAGGAAGGGAGTGGAGGAGGGAGGGGCTTGGAGGAAATAATTACTACTCTATCAAACCAGAAGGAAGTCATTTGGTCGGTCAGGCTGCCCCAGTGGATATTAGCCCCTGTATGAAACAACAACATCCACACATCCGGCTCACGGTGCAGGGTGAAGAGAAGTCGAGACAGCACCAGTCAGAATCCTGTGATAATTACAGGCCACTGCAGTAGATGCATACACACACATGCAGCACACTGAGATTATGTAGTTTATATGATGTGCCTCTCGAAGTCAAGCACTCTCAACTGCATACACGTTCCAGTGAACAGGTTTTTCTTTAGGATTTCTGCTCATTTGATTCTGATTGTTCTCTCCCTGTACAATGGAGGTGCTCACAGCATTTACAAAATACACTTGAATAATTCAGCAGTTCCGTGTGTATCCAGAATCTGCCCCGTTCCATTACTCTTGAAAGCTGTCTCTGGAAATGCATGTTTGTCGTTGAAGGTGCTAACAAAGAGGAGGCGGGGCCTTCAGGAACTGGCTCTTTAAGAAAGTTTCTGCTCCAGTTTTCAACACAGCACACATGTTGTGTTTATTTTTATATTTATCAGTATCGAAATCAGGACCCCAGCTCCTTATCTGTCAGGCAGATCTGAAAACTGTCAGTTTGGGGTTAGTCCCTTTATCATATATACAGACCTTGTGTTATTCAGCTCATCCTCCATTTTAAATTGATGCAGTCATGTTAGACACACAGCTCCTGTCTTGATGTGACTGCTGTGACTTATTTGTGCAACGCAATCCGCGAACCACAAAGCTCTTGTGAAACAATTTTCAGCAGCAGGACGACAAGAATAAACTTGAACTGAGGTTGCAGAGAGATTCAATGTCTGTGTTGCACCACCGTTGTCAAAATCTGTCTGCTTGTCGGCGGACAGAAAAAATAAGAATCAGCATTTGTAAATTGTTTCTCATGCCGAAGGCCGCCAGTGACAGGAACCCTTCGCTATGGGATTTCAAACCGCTCCGCAGCCCTGAGAGGCCTGTGGTCGGTCAGTGATCGTCTGGGCATCTGAAGGACGGGGACCACTCATGGCCCGAGTATGTGGCTCGAATTCGGAAGTGTATCCACAGGAGACTTAAGTGTGTGTGTGTGTGTGTGTGTGTGTAAGAGAGACACACACACAACAGCTGAACGTGTACTACTGACCAGGAGTCTTTAGTCATGGCTTGTAATGAGTCCTCCTAATCACCTGACATCCTGTCCGTCACAGGAAGCAGCTTTTTGCCGACTTTATTTACAGCAGAGCCTCGACTTTAAAGCGATCGCTACACTCCGGGTCGGCTTCTTTGCAACGTACTGTACTGTAACTGCTGTTGTTATTGTAATACCACCGGGGGCTTAAGCCCAGTCACTCATCTGAATGTTTGTGAAGCTGAATTATATTTGACATTCATGCTCTGGCACAGTACTGGGTCCAAAGACAACCTAATAGTGGACATTAATGCCTAGTGAACTGGAGGGCAAGGTAATCCGGATTTTCCATCTGACAAGACATGGTGGGGGAGTGTAGTGTGCGTGCCCCTATCATGCATGCCTGAGTGTGGGTCTGAGAGAGTTCAGTGTGTTGGTGTGTGTTTGTGTAATGTGGCTGCCTGCCCCGAGGACATTTTTGGCCAATAGCCCGACAAAACCAATGGTTCCTGTGCAATGTTGGACTAACTCCCACTGGAGAGCTGAGGGCCAGCTGGGGCCCCATCTAATAAGGAAGTGGGACTTTATCCCCTCACCCCCCACTGATACAAAACCCACACACACACTCACATAGAACTGTACAGCATAGCTACACCGTGGCCTCGTCCCCACACGGGGTCTCGGGAGCTAGATGCATGTCAGCAGCTGCGTTCATCACCACCCAGCACCAGCAGCCATCACTGGTATGTGAGAACCACAGCCAGGGCCTAAGGGCTTGTCTCCAGATTAAAGTGGCTTCAGACGGGGTCTCTTTTTCATGGCCGTGCTGCACAGGTAGAGCTCTTAAAGGACCATTCAGAGGTTTTGCTCCTCGACTACAAATCGACTCTGCTTTACACTTTCACCAACCATTGATGAAGGCTGGCTACAGATTAACATCAGGCGGTTAATGGTTTACACTCTGGCCTCATGACGTGAAAATCTGTTAGAGGAAGTAAAAATAGGTCTTATTTGTCAACTTTACCTTATCATTGCATGTTAATGCAGTTTTGTAGAGCAGATTGATTAGATTTGTGTTGGTACTGTAACTGCATTACTGTATTCAATAAATTATTATTATTCAAATGTAAAACTTAAGTTATATGAATTACAGTAAACTTCTGTTTAGTTCCATTACTGATGAAAGATATCCGGGAGTTATTGTGTTCACATTCCTTTTATGTGTGTCGTGATCTAAGCTCCTCGTGTTGAAAAGTCGGTCTGGGTGTGCATGTGACTGCCCACACAACACTGTGAAGTCGATGTGGCAGAGTCCAGTATGATCTGATTCATTCTTCTGTTCATATTCATACCCTACACTAGGCTGCTATAGTAAAAGTTTTATCGATTTTGTGATTCAAGGATTCCTTTGAAATGGGATTATAAGATAATTGTGACCAAGATGTGATTGTGATTCATTGTGATAGTTAAACTATAATGTAATCATCTCTGTCTGGCTCTTATTTTGAAAAGAATCAATTCAGATTCAGTGTTTGCAGCCAGAATAACACCAGCGATGCACTGAAGAAAATGTATTACAATTTTTTTTTTTAAGGGTTAGATTAACAGTGAATGACGGAAAGTTCGAGCAATGCACTTTCAAATGTCGGGTTTAAATCCGAACCAGTCTTCTTTCTCTCTCCTTCATCTGCAGCACGAGATCAATGATCCCCGATAACATGGGCAGGAACATTCGCTAAAGGAAGCCGAGCTGAAACAATCCAAACCAGTGCACACGTTCACGAGAAACCCGAGCCTCCGCTCACATTCTCAAACACTTGTTGTTTACCTATCTCACATCATGTGCCGGGGACTGAGTTATTGGATGTAACACATTAAGCCAGCAGATCACTAAACCTCTTCCTAATCCACACAGACGTGTTCAATGATCAACCCAATCTTTAACCTTGGCGTCTCTCAGCCAGTGCAAATAGCTCGGTCTACAAGTATGTGTCGCATCAGCTCAGCCGAGCGGCAGGACGACACATCGATTCCCTCACCCTTGATCGAACGCGCAACAGGGCATTAGCCTGGCCAGCCGTGCCCCCTTCAAAAAAAAAATAACACAAAACACACACTGCTCTCTGGATGGGGGAACAGTTCCCAGCTCATCTCTCTTTTCCTTCATCCGTCTCTCTCTTTTTTCCCCTCTTAAGGTCATGTTTGGTTTACTAATTGTTTATTGTTCCAAAGAGTTTCTTTCCCCCTGAACCCGAGTTACCACGGTCTTGGAGAGATGTCTATTTTTGGTGATACATCTGGGGAGACTGGTGCGGGGCGGGGGGGGGGGGGTTCAGAGGGGTCAGAGGAGTAACCTTTTTCTTCGGTCTGCTGGTGGTGGTGCTGGTGGTGGTGGGAGGCATCATGGGAGATATGGTTGTTGGGCAGAAATTGATTTCCTGTTCGTCGAGGTTGAAAGATTTGGCAAAATTGTCCTGTTAAAAAGCACATTCCTCCACTTTTTACACATCTGATGGAGTTTACAAGTTACATGGAGTTCTGTGAGAAAGCAGCTGTGTGTTCTCTCGTGTGCAGATCTGGAGTCTGTGAGAATTGCCTCAGAGACGTCACTTACTGGAAGTAATCTGTGCGTGGGCTTGTTGTCTACATATTATCACTGAAAGGCCGCTGCCCAGACTGGTGGTGTTAAGCTGGAAAGATGTGGGCGTTAAATAGACAGACAGCCTCTAATGAGGGAGGTTGCATGATGGGAAGTGTAGGACGGAGGGTTTCAGGAGTTTGGAAGAAGCAGGGGGGAATCCAGCGGTGGGGTCAGGGGGGCACTGGTCCCGGCTGAAATCTGATCGGCCCCACTCGTTTTTCTTTGACAGTAAATATTATCAATAACTTTTTTTGATGTGCTTGAAAAAGAGACAACTTTCTAAAATATTCAATAGTGTGTGGCTCACAGCTATAGAGCAAACATTAAACAAGGAATGACTTAAATGTGCACATTACTGAAAACGCAGAATTGTAAATAAAATTACATCTAAAAGATCTTGAGCCGCTTCATGTTCAATTCCTACGCGGCCAATTAGATTCTGTCCTATCGATAAGGGCAACAATTCCCCAAACACATTTTTTAAGAGAAAGGATATTTTTGTTATTGCTCTCTCCACATTCATTTCAATAGGAGTCTGGTCCTTGTATCCTGAAATAACTTGAATGGAGAGACACCGATATATTCAGCGTTCATGCTGCTTTGATTTTGAAAACACTCTTGTTTTAATTCATCTCCTGCGAGTCCCCCGGTTTGAAATGTGATCCATGACATCCTGTCTGGTCTCGGTGCAGCTTTGAGACGCTGAGCTTGAAGTAGCTGCCACTGCACTTCTTGTCTTTATCCCTTCGGAATAATCACAATCTCAATCATGAATATACAGTAGATCATAGACTGTATAGAAAGAAAAGAGTGATGACACGTTTCAAAGTCTCAGAGACGGTTTCTGTCACTTTCGGTCGTTCTTATCACACTGATGTTTCTCAAGTGTTCATTTGTATGTTAAGTTTGGTTTTAATTATGTATTTGATGCTATAAAAAACGCCACTGCACATACTCCTGCTCCAAATGAGCAAGATGGCAGATTTTTGTTTGGTCCCTGGACAGTGGAGACAGAACTGGAGACGAGTCGTTCATCTTTACACACAGTCTATGGGCTGGATACTAAAACAATGAACAACTTACTATGGCCTCAGATTTACCATGAATCTGAACATCTGTAGAAACCAGCTTTAAGAGAAACCCTCCACTGGTTGTGCAGCTCCATCCCGTGAGTAACTCTCTCTCCTCTGTGCCCCCAGGTTCCTGATGTGTGATGGTGGCCGTGGCCGGCTGTGACGGGCGTTGCTGACTGCTTCTCATGTCCATTAGAAAAGCAAGGAGGACCGACCGGACTCCAGCACTCGGAGCAGCGTACCGTCGGTGAGTTGGAGTGCTAGGTTCATTTGATCACATCTGGTGTTAAACTGCATCCTGACTGTGGCGCCTGTGACCGCTCGTGATCGGATCTCACTTCCCCGCTCTACGTGCAAATAATCCTCTGTCATTTGTGCTCTGGAAGATCAAATAATGTTGTTTTTACCCAGACTGAGTTTAGGGTAGTTGGCCTCGCGTTTCACATTCAGACCTGCAGTTGGCGGTGTCCGTCCCTCAGGATGCATGTTAGTACCAGGTCTGAACAGGATCCGTGGCTCGGACTGTACGGTGATCCCGACATTGATCCCGGCAGGCGAGGACAAAAGGTGTAAATCTCACCTCAGTGCCAAACCAGCGAGCCTCGGCCTCCTGGAACAGGGGTTGATCCCTGTGCGTAGATTTTGTGGGAAAGCTGTGAAATCCCACTTTATTTATGGGAGGGGGGGGGGGGGGGGGGGCAGTATCGCACTGCCAACGACATCTGCTGGCATGAACATTACCCCACCGAGCCATATTGACAGCGTGTCAGCTTTCATCTCTGGTGTGTTTCAGCTTTTTGCTCCACAGAAAATGTTTTTGAAAACACACCCAGCATCGCAGTGTTATTTGTGGGATAAAAGTGTGTGTGTGTGTGTGTGTGTGTGGTCTTGGCATCACAGAGACAAGTGTGAGAAACGGAGGGGAACACAACATTTTGTGTTAGTGTTTGTGCGTCTACAATACAATATCTACCGTTGTGTGTGGGTTTAATAGGCGTGTGAGTGAGTCTTGCACCAGTTCCACATGATCCCCTGTGTTTTCATTAGTGCACAAGGTGACCATGACAACCTCACCCCTTTTCTCTCTCTCTCTCTCTCTCTCTCTCTCTCTCTCTCTCTCTCTCTCTCTCTCAGGCAGCAGCAGCCTCCTGGGCCTCAGGACATTCTAGACCCCAGCCTCCATCACACATCGAGACCCCCACCACCGTCCCCGAAGTCCCTCCAACTCTTTTTTTTTATACTGTTACATACTCTAGATTTACTGGCAGTGCTTTGGCCACACCTCCACTGACCACTCTGTGAAAAGGTACCGGGCACGCCCCTTTGTTAACCACACGACTGCAGTGGCTGTCTGAGGCTACAATCCACACTGGTACGTTTAAGTTTAAAAACACACTGCTGTTACGCCACGCTACACGTGACCCTGAAGAAAAGGGTACCGCCTGTTTCTCCTTTGAGGTGGCATGGTGGTGCAGTGGTTAACTCACCCCACAGCAGAAAGGTTCCTGGTCTGATCCCAGGTCTGCCGGGGGCCCTTTCTGTGTGGAGTTTGCATGTTCTCCCCGTGTCTGCGTGGGTTTTCTCCAGCTTCCCGCCCACAGTCCAAAGACCTGCAGATTTGGGGTTAGGTTGATTGGAGACTCTAAACTGATCCAATCTGCTTCCTATTTACACGATATGTAAAAGGTCATGTGATGAGTTTTCAGGTGTGTACGTATCTGAATCGCGAGGAAATCTCTCATCTGGTCGTTGATCATTTCTTATAAAGCCGTTTTAAAACATAAGTGTATTATTGTGGACGTAGCCCAACATTAGCCGCTCTCTTGCTTTGTGTTCTGTACGTAATAGAAGTGTAATGACAAGCCCGTCAAAAAAAATACACTTTTATTACTCAGTCACTTTGCAAGGCCAGATGTGTGGACGTGCAGCCCAAGCACTGCTCGATAATGTTATTATATTACTATAATTATTACTCCTGTGTATATCATTCATATTAATGTTATTACGATTACTAAATACATGTTGAAGCATGACTTTGCAAAAAAACGAAGAAAAAAAAACAATGCTGTACATTTTTAGATATTTTAAAGAAATACAAAAAGGTATTTTTGTAATCCAGACGATGTTTGAAATGTTTGATTGGTTTTTTTGTTGTGTTGAAGTGTGTGAGGAACTTTTCCTGTTTTCTGGTTTTTGTTTTGGGCCCTCTCTCGTTAGTGCCATTATTAAAAAATGGCGTGTCACCCTGCTATACCAAAGCAGCCCTGTCGGTTTGCTTTTGTCTTCTCTACATACTGTGTGGACGCAGGTTTGCCCCGTTTGTGTCTTCGTGGCGGCGTCTTTCACCGGATGAAGGAAAACGTATTAGTCCGATGTGCTGTGGTTCAACCGAGCAGTCGACGCCTGATCCAGCTCATCATTTTGCAGTTTGACGTAATCAGACGTGTAAAAACAAAAAAGGCATTGACAGGAGTAAGCCATCGGTGGTGAAGGAAGAGTGACCCCCCCCCCTAGAGACTCTAAAACATGGCAAACTGAGTCCTGCTATAATTAGGAGCTGTCTCTTCATTGTCTAGCAGCAGGACCGCAGCACAGTATGGAGACATAAAAGACCAAAGGCATTTTTTTTTTTACACTGGAGAGCTTTCTAGGCGAGTGGAGTTATTCTGCTTTTTGACTGCTTTGTAGTCCTCAATCTGATTTCTTATGAAGTGTGACGTTATTTTTTGCTTAATGTCTCTTTTGGTGTCACTCCAAAGAGCCAGTCTGAAACGGAGAAGATATTCACTTTAGGCAATTTGTCTCTTTTGTCTATTTTTAGGGAGCCAATGTGACTCAACCGGCTTTTGTAAATTCTGAATTTACATATCGGTGATTGGAGCGCAGAGAGCAAAAAAACAACAACAACACATCTTTTGTAATCGTGTGTATTCTGGGCCTGCAATAATGTCTTTACTGTACGACATGTCGAGCGATAATGTTCCTGTGACATTTTGACGCCAAAATTCTCATTCGTGTCACATTTTGCACAAAAACAAAACCTGTGAGACTTTTACTTTCCTGGCGAGGCGAAGTCACATTTCGCGGTGATGTGACAATCAAAAAAAAACCTGAAACAAACCTTTTCCCGGTGACGTTTTAGCCCAGATGTGTACAATCATGTTGGACCGGTCGAATCATATAGTCAGTGTTTGTAATTAATAATAATGATAATATGCACGCACATCATATCGACTGATTCTAAGCAGATTTTGCTTTTACGGACATTTTTGACGCCGAGTGTGGCACCAAATTTCTAAGTATTTATAAGGTGTGTGTGTGTGTTTTTTTAATGGGTATCAAGTTTTTGAATTTCATAGAAGATGCCCATCATATAATTCATTGTAAGTATTATTGTAAGTTTAATTGTATATTCCTTTTACCGTAGGGCTCTTTTTTTTTTTCTAGAGCTTCATATTTGTGTTTGTATCTGACTGATTGGAACAAACTGTATGTGATATATGAATACTGTTTTATCTTCACTGTGAAATCCAGAGGAAAAACCTGCTCTTTGAACGAATGGATCTATTTGTGTTTTGTCAGCAGTACGGTACAGAAGTTCCTGGAAATGAACACGATGATCCCTCCTTTCGTAGATGAAAACTGCTCCTTCCCCCGTTTCAGTATACCGTGTGCATACCTGTGTGTTTCTGTGCATGTTCACGGCATGTGTGTGTGTGTGTGTGTTCTTTTTACTTTTCCTTAAATGCATACAGTACTGTTGATATTTATGTACTCTAGCCGCTGTAAGGAGAAACTGTATTTCAGTGAATTGCAGAGGTGTGTTTGTTTGAAACCCCCCCCCCCCCCCCCCCAAAAAAAAGGTGATCAAAATGAGAAGTTTTTATAAAAATGTTAAATGAAGACATTTCAGGCCGTCCGCCATTAAAAATTGACGTCATTCCTCGTTGTCGTGATTACACACTTTTGTTCTCTCTGTGAATTTAATTGTGATTATCCATTGTTTAAAATGCACAGAGGGTTGGCGTATCAAAACACAGTAAGAAGGGGAGACAATGAATTTATTACATCAAAATAAATATTCCAAATAGGAAATTCAGCTTTACTCACACGATTTCCTGATTTTAAGTTTAGAAGAAATTCTCTTTTTGTCTCAATTAGGAGTAAAGTCGTAATGTTGCCCGGAGATAATGCTGTAATTTAAATGAAATCTAAAAATGGGGGAAAAACAATAGCGAGCATGATGTTTTCATGGGAAATACAGCTTCCTGTTTGGTAGCTAGCTTTGTGTTTGACTACTGTCTAAATTAAACAGTTAGCACACGTGGGTAGAAAAGGAAAAGTCAATGTTAAGATCATAAATAGAATTCGTTAATTGATGAGATAATCATAAGCTTTGGTCAGGATAGCTCCTCCATATTTAAGGTGAGTTAAGTCACGTAGACATCCACCTGCACTGAGGCTTAATTCCTCTCTCACACTTGTCATTGGATAACACCTCCCCCACGCTCCCAGGAGGCCGTGACAACATGATGTGGCTTCTTATAAAGTGGTTTGTGTGGCAGGGGAGCCGCAGACCTCTCACTGCCCTCTATAAGAATAGCCCACCTCACCCAGGGGCCGGCCACTCCTGAGACACAGGCCACAGCCAATTTACTTTCCCTCTCTCTCCGCCAGCCGTCTTCCTGTCCTGCTCGGTCACACCAGGTGGAACACACCAGCCTCTCACATGACACTCACTCGTCCACGCCTGAGGGTTTTTCACACAGGGTGTCGGAGCACAGCAGAGTGGGGGACGGAAATGTTGGTGTGCGGTGGACTTGCATGCACACGTCCGATCCGGCAACACTCTGTAATGTTGTTACTCCCTTTGACCAGTCCATTAAAGACATGTTCCTGGTCCCCCGTCACTCATCTTCCTCCGAATGTCCGTACCGAAGAGTCGACAATCTAAATCTTCATCTCTGGATTGATCCGTGACGCAGACAATCCAGGGCCTGTGTTTTTTGTTTTCATCTCCCTATCGACTGTTTTGCTTGGCTCACCGACCACTGCTCGGGGTTTCAGGCAACCGTGATATGTTATCATCCGCGGCTGTTACAGACGGAGCCTGGATGTTGATCCACAGCGTGTCCTTTATCAAGTTAACGCTCTGGTTCTACTTAAGTGGATTTGCACGCTAACAGTTTGCTAATTATCAATAAGTGAGAAGTAGAGATCTTCTTGTTTGGATAATACTCATAAAAGAAAGTAGGACAAACCCTCCTTCTGTCCTGATGATGTTTTCCCCACATAGCAAAGTTGTTTTGGCCCACATCCGGCCCACACACCTCGTGTTTGCCGGATCTGGGCCACAACTAACCTATCGCAATACCACCTGTAAACCACAGGTGGCCCAAATTACTTCCGTGCTATTTCCACATGGGCTGCTTTACGTCCACATCAAGATTACACCTTGTGGAGAGCAACACATGTTTTCCCAACTAGGCCCAGATTTGCATTTTTGTCTGGGCCTCAAGAATCGGTGATCAAATTCAAGGCGCTTTACATTGTAGTTATAAAGAAACCCAACAGCTCCCAGAGTGACCAAGCACTTGGCGACTGAGGAAATATAAATAGTCACTAGTAACCTGAAGGAACCGACAGAATCAGCCTTGAGAGGAGGGACGGACACAGAGGAGATGTTTCCAGGTCTGCAGGAGAAATCATCTGGGAACCATGATGGCGAAAAAAATGTCCTGAGTCATTATTCTGTGGGAGCCATTGCTGCTACCTTGGCAAATACCTCCTGTAGTAAATGTTGAGGTAGTTCATGATGTGAAATACAGCTCAGATACAGTATTCAGCGCCGACTAACTGGTGACTCATCGTTCAGCTGCACTGCACAGACTCTGCACAGTCACTGTCTAAACAGGGTCGGGCCCAACAGGGGGCTGGCTTCTTCTTGGAAACATTACACCGAACCAAAAGCCCCGACACGCCCTAATGATGCCGTCCTGTGAATCCTTACACACTGTTACACGATGAGCTGACGAGTTCAGACTGAGTCAGGGCGTTTGATTTCACAGCAGGGGGTGATTATGGAGGTGGGGTGATTTGCTTCCCTGCACCGTCCTCCCATCTCTCCCCTCGTGCCCCCGCCCTCAGACTTTTTCACCGTCCACTATTTTTCTCCTCCTCATTTCTCTCATATGAAACTCCCCTACCCCCCCCCCCCCCCCCTTCTCTTGGGTGGGCCCCTGCACCCAATCACAACACCAGGATCTGACCCTCTCCCATCACTTCCATGCCTCCCACTGATTTCATGCTTGTACAATCGGCTCTTTGAATCCAGATAAGTACAAAGAGATATTATTTTAATTTCATCTGAGAGAGTGCAGATCCAATGACTGTGTGTGTGTGTGTGTGTGTGTGTGTCATATGATAACTTGACTCAGGATGACATCATAAGATGACTGAGGCCCTACCCCTTAGAAAAAATAAGAGCTCCACAGCGCTCCCAAATGGTCAGGACAAGACATTACAGCGTCCACCAAACAGTACATGAGTACTTCTACCATAATGAAGTACTCAGACCCTTTTGTTTGATGAAAATAGCAATACCACAGTTCAAAAATACTCGTTCTATATTATACGTAGAGGTTCTGCGTTCACAACATTTAAGCCACTGTATATAGGTCTACTATTGGTTTGTCTATGATCTGTTAATCATACTTTATCAAGATTAAATCTTTGCAATGTTGTCTACATTAGGGCTTTTTGTTATAAACTGATCATATATGTTGTATTAAAATATGAGTCAGATAAAGTAAAAAGTTAAAAATGCAGCAATTCTCTCATGTGATAGAAATATAAAGAATTATACAAGTTGAATACAATACTAATGCATTAAATTCAATTTATATACAGTACTTCTACTGTAAATGTGAATTTAGAAAAAAAATCAAGTTTAGATTTATGCTTGGTAAATTCTGAAATTAATATGAATTATTAATTTATTAATATGAAATGTCCCACACATTAACATGGACAAGGTGACCCATACAGCAGTCGACCACCAGGTGGCGATCAAGATGATGGAAAATATTCATCCTGCCATGTAGAGATTTAGTTTACTATTATCATACTGAAAGATTTGAGTGCAACTGTAAAGTAGACACAGGTCGCCCTCTTGTGGTGAAAGAGGCTCAGTGCATGTGTGCTCTTCATGGTCAAAGCAGAGAAAGTAACTCCATGAGTGTTTTTACCACTTGAATGAACGTCATGATTCACTGCACAGCCACGACCCGGTCATGTGAGAAACCCTCACTTCTCTACCGTGTGTTTTTCTGTCTGACCTGAGGACAACAGACACACACACACACACACACACACACACACACACACACACACACACACACACAGAGAGGCCAGCGCATGATAGCACAAGACCCTGCTGTCATCATGTGATCCAACCAGAGCCAAGTTATGAAAGAAAGACTTTAATTCTGCCGTGATGTGATATTTCCTTAAAAATCGTATTTATCCAGTGATTAATAGAATCATGTAAAGTTCTCACTGACACATGACCTCTGCATTTAAACAGGACGTACTGAAAACACATGATATAAGTGGCCTGGAGGCAACATAACTGCAGCCAATGAATCATTATCAGTTCGACTTTTATAATTCATTTATCAGGCTGTGCACACATTGCTCCAGGGAGAGAAAGTAAATAAATAATAGACCCGTGTGTTATATTAAAATTGCTTTATTGTTACAGACTGAATAATGGACATGAGCCATCGGTGCAGATTGGCTGGTTAACACGAAGCAGTGTCTCGTGTCGTGCAGGATTGTTATGGAGCTGCTTCACAATGATGGAGATTAGTGTGGGTTGAAGTCTAGTCAAGTTCAAGTCCAAATCCCAGAGACCATCCTGTCCCACTCGCATGTGGCTGCATACAATCGTTTGCAAAGCTTTGGGTTTTATTTGCCCAAAACGATGGAGGTGCTGGAGTTTCAATGGCAACATCCCAATTCCTGAAACCCCCTTCTCCATTATATGATCCAGAGAGAAATCTTCCGAATAAATCTTAATCTACATGTTAAATGTTATAAATATATGCATGAAGCGACCATGAGAGATATGTTCTTTTAAAAAAATGTGTAAACTGACTCTTTAACAAGTGTTTGGACACTTCTGGGCTCCTGTTTTTTTGTGGGTGTGATTCTTTTAAGACCCTGAGGGCGCCACATGGTAACGGCTGTTCTCCCTCAGCTCGTTCGACTTAATATTTATGACTTCTGCTTTTTTTTCTTACTGCCGCTGCTGATTTAATTCACCTGCTCGTTTCTTCTCAGGGTTGTTTGGAGTTGTCGGATCGGCCTTTTGTCGGGTCCCCACTTAGTCCCCCACTCATTGTGTCATTGGTATTCAAGCAGCAAAACACTGTGGATCATTATTCTCCTACCAGAAAACAGGTTTTGAGGTATATGCAGTCAAATCCCACGAGACTTTGCCATGACTTGTTGTTAGTGGGAGGGGAAAGGAACTAAATGCTGTCGTCTATATAAAAAATAAGATATGAACTTCACGCTGCAGGTTACTGCTTCTTGAAAATCCTCTTTGCGTCCACTCCCTCGTAGTTGTAGCTCTGCGAGGAGGAGACGGGGGTTAGTTCAGACACGTTAACATATTGCACTGGTTTGAGCTGAGACGGTAGAGCCACATGAGGAGGTACAAACCTGTACGAGCTCTCCTCCCACCACAGCCCGGGTGGTCGTCAGGACCTTGCTGTTGTCTTTCCTGGTGAATTTGCCCTTGAGCACATCGCCCTCCATCTCCCACATACCCTGGATCAAAAAACACAAAGGGTCGGTTGACGGGAGCTCTCTATGTTCGGCTGCCAAGTTTCATTGGCAGCAGCCTCTCCAGCTTCATCTACTCTCTCCACATGAGGGATGAATCCATTCACTGGGAAAAAATAAGCCTTATTTTCCAGTTTCTGGCTGCATTGACTCTATGAGAGGTCGTGAGGTCTGGCTCGGGACACTCACCGAGACCTCTGTGCCGTCGGCCAGGCTGTAGTCGAAGACGACGCCCAGGGTGAAGTCGATGTCCTTGGTGCGGAAGGTGCTGGACTCCTTGATGTGGAACTTGTCCCCGTTCTGCTCGATGGTGACCTTCAGGTTGTCGTGTTCCGCCAGCTTGCGCTTCATGACATTAACATCTTGTTATAGGGAAGAGGAAGAAGAAGGAAAAAAAAAGGAATATGAGGATGAAGAGTTGCCATTATGGGCAAAAAGGATAGGTGAGAAGTTTTCTTTTCTCCAGTTTGTGTCCAAGTCCAAAGAATAAACTTCAGCCCAGCAGCAGTGACTGTTATGGCTGGTGCCATAGATGCTTTGAGCTTATCACTACACTTTGTAACATTCATACAGGGATCAAACTTCACTTGAACACACAGCTCAGGCAGACACACTGTCGTTAACTACAGGGGATCGCAAGCCCAGACACATTCGAGATTCCAATAAGACTTAACAAACTGTGAACACACACACACACCCTCTCTCTCTCTCACACACACACCCACACACACAAACTCACCCATTTTCTCCATGAACTTGTCATAGTTCTCATTGCGGTCGACTTTCCAGGTTCCGTTGAACGTCATGGCTGCAGGCTGGCGTTGGGTTGAGTGGCGGCTGGATGATGAGGCACAGGCAGACCGCGGGGCCTCCATATATATACGGACCCCTCCCCTCTCCCCATCCCACACTCTCACACACACACACCCCCTGCTCCCCACCCCACCCCTCCGCTCCCACCCCGAGCTGGCATGGAAGATGCCCTCCTTTATCTCGCTGATTATCTGTCTGCTGATGTGGCCATTTAAAGACTGTGGCAAAATGTAGGGCGATGGCTGCGCGACCTCGAGGGTGCACTGATAAAAAACTGGAGGGCAACCCCCCCCCCCCCACACACACACACACACACACACCCACACACAAACACACCCCCTCGTAGAATCTGGCACAGTCGAACACTGTCGCACTGTTCTGCAGGAGAGAAAAGAGGAGAAAAAAATAAAAGAGTGGGCTGTTTGCATGGATGCCCATGGCAGCCACTCGGCTGAGCCCCTCTCTGTCCCACAGTCTTTTCTTTGTCGCCCTGTTTGTGCCTGGCATGGAAATGGGTTGTGCAGGACTTTCTATGTGACGCTGACAACTTGAGCTGGCACGTTACAAAGAGCAGTGACCCAGAAGAGAGAATACTTCACACTGGAAACATTCCATCTGTGCATAAAGAGCCATACTGGTGTGATTGTAGAGGTTTGTCACTGTGTGTGTGCGCGTTCCAACATGTGGAACATTCGTTGATTGTTGCCTGCAATTTACACACTGTCCAACCTGTTCTGTATTTTTACAGTTTAATATTATTAAACATCTTTCCCATTAGTTATTGTGGGTAAAGTGCATGATGCAACACGTCTTTGGAATGTGCAGTAAGATACATGTTAAGGGAAGGGAAGTTTTGTGTGTTTTTTATTTACACCTGCAAGCTGCAATCATGTCAGCTCCATAAAGTCCATAATCTCACATGCCCTGAGTGCACAGATATCCTCTCCAGAATAAAGCTCTAGTTTCCAACTGTCCAAGAGACTCGTGCAGACAGAGACGAGTTATTCCTGCAGATTACAGCCCTGAGCACGAGGTGGGGGGGAGGATATTTCACACACTGGTGAAAAGGTTTTGACGATTCAGCTCCAAGCTCCTCAAATGCTCACTCTAGTTAACTTGTTATAGCTTGTTTATTTAACACACAAACACCAAAGTGTGAAGATTAAAAACTACTCAGAGTTTCACAACACCTTGGTTCGGTTTACAGAACAATCAAGATAGCACATGTGAATTAATCAGATAATTATCTAAGCTGTGCTAAGATAGCCTGATATATTTAACATGCAGGTATAAGATTGGGTTTCTCAGCTCACTGGAATAAGACTAAATCCTTCTTCACACCAGCATATTTAAAACACTGAGAGTTCTGATGTGGTTGAAAGCTCTGGAATAAAGGCAAGTTAGTGGACCTGGAGTTGAGATTGTTTTGTCAGATTATTATTATCAAGATCAGGACTGAACTTTCCCACTAATCTGAATTTATTGTTTAAATTTTACATCATAAACGGCAAATATTGGATGTTAGAATGGCAGTAATATAAGAAATATAAGAAAAACTACACTTAATCTCTGATTCCAAATATATTTTTGTAAATCACCATCTATAACACTATATCTCTGCTTCTATAACATTTTAGATTTAAGAGCTTCTCTGCTTCAATGCTGTTACGTTAAATGGTCGTGGCATCTCATTGTGTGTTGAGTGGAGTGAACAATGAGTTCAACATTGTTCATATAGTCCATAATCTCATTGTCCAGCCCTGAGTGAACTAATTTCCTCTCTAGAATAAAGCCCTAGTGTCCAACTGCCCAAAGACAAAAGCTGGAAAAAAGCAGCTGATACTTTTAGTAGAAACAATAGTTCTCATGTTTCTGCAAATACTTGAAATTGTTTAGTTAAATTGTCGTTAAAAGTCGACTTTGAATTTGAGGATGGAAGAGTAGTTGAATCCTCTGTTTATTTAGATTTACTGCAGGCTGGTATCCTAAAGTGGCAGCAGATTTACAGTTGAATAACACAACAGCTATAAAATGTGTTTTACAATAGATATCAAGGAAAGTAAACGTCACTGAAAGTTATGATAGAGCTGGGAGTAGGTGTCTGATAGCAGCTGTGTCTCCTGTTCTAATCCCTTTTACTGCTGCCAGATAAACAATGTGTGTACTTTGACTCTTTATTTGCCTCACCTGATACACTGTGTACTATAGACTGTTGGCATGATGTGTATCTAGCGTGGTAAATACCACCCTCGATGAAGCACACACTTAGATGTACGGTGGCCCTGTGAGGACAACGCACTGCAACTTCACAAAAACACATTCAAATACAGAAAAAGTCCTCAATTTGATCACACGTGTTCAGGAAATAGAAAGAACAACACAAACAAATAATCACAACACAACCAAATACAAAAAAGCTAAAATATCTGAATCAAAACAAGGGAAAAAAGCATTTTTTTTTTTTTTAGGGATAGTGAACATTGGTTATACTTCAAATTTATTTGAGTATTTGGTCATCTTGTGTGTATTTGTTGTGTTGTAAGTATTTGGTAGTTTAAGTGTTTGGTTGTGTTGTGAATATTTGATTATCTTGTGAGCATTTGGTTGTGCTGCGAGTATTTGGTCGTGTAAGTATTTGGTTGTGTTAGTATTTTGTTATGATGTGATACTTGGTTATGTTGTGAGTATTTGGGGTGTTGCGAGTATTCAGCTCGTCCTCCATCCATCACCTTCACCGTGTTGCAGCCTGTTGAGATCTGTGTGTGTGTCTGTGTGTGTGCGTGTGATGCTACACTTTGATGTCACACACTGATGTATAATCTCACTAATGACTCCTGTTTCAACCATGTAATTAGTTCAATGATCATTTTAGCGTATTGCTGAGCCCCAGTGGTCTCAATTACTCTTATTAGTGTGAGCACCACACCTGGCCCTGCTGGGTGTTGTATGTTATTTTTTAATTGTCTTTTTTTTTATGCAAAGGGCACAGTTCAAGTGGACAAACCAATAAATTACATCACACATCAAAGATACTGTTATAAGTAGATTAGTGGTAGATAAGTAGATGCATCTAAGCAGATTATCACTCAGATAATCTGCTTTATCAGGACTGTGACGGTGATTTGATTGAGAACGGCCAACATGAGAAAACAAATCTGTTACGGTCATCACAGTTTGATTCCCGTCACGGGTGTTAAGAAATGTCCAATATCACCTTGTCCCATAAAACACATGATTTAAACCAGTGAAGGAAAGTAAGCACAAAACCATTTCCCTCACTTGTAAAAATAACAAAACCAGTCCAAATATTGGATACAATGTTTTTGTAACGATACAGGATCCCATTGTTCCCATTGAGAGGTTGATGAAATAGATTTTTCAAGGCCTTTTAAACAATTCACAGAATGTTCCAGTCTCTAAAATCGGAGGATTCACACCCGATCTATCTGTTTATATTAATATAAATAGAATAGCATTCGGTTAAAGACGTCCACTTGGGCTCTTGGAAATTGTAATGGGCTTTTTTCTCTGTTTTGTGGACCACTTGATCAGGCAATTTATCAAAACAATAATTTACTTTTAACTTTCTGTGTGGAAACTATTTGATAAGCTCTACTTGAATATTTGTGCGAAACACAAATACAATATTTACTTGAATATGAATTTGCAATATCTGAAAAATATCTAATGGAAGTGTTGTGTACCTCAACTATTCAACAACTGAAGTGTAACAACATGTTGCTGCACTTCATACAGCTTCACTTTAACTTATGACCCTTTTCAAATCAACAGGATTGCTGCAGCTGCCACACAGTTATAAAAGCAACTTTCAAATCTGTCTGAATTTTTTTAGTTTTATGAAGTTTTCCCTCATATATATCTTGATTAGTCGATGTAAAATGTTAGCAAAGTACTTAAAATAAAAGTAAAATACATGACAGCATTGACTTCACAGCAGGCACATTTGTTTACTTGAATACTGCAGTGACCTGAGTTCCTTATGTGATTAGTAATCAAACCTCGTAAGATACAGACTCATGTTTCTCCCATCTGCTGGGAGCAGAAACTACTAGTGTAGAGCGCCATCTTGTGGACGAGTGGTGCAGTCACTCTGTGATGGGGCGAGTCGGTCACGTTCCCACTGTGAGAACTGCTCCACAGATATTTCGATTTGGGTGAAACTTTTTCAGGAGTTGCATTGTTTATCATAACAGATTTTTTTTATACAGAACTCAGGCTCAAATGTCACTTTCTAAAAGCAGCCTCATGGGATTTTAAAGAGAGCAGCTAAATAGACATTATTCTCAGTTTGTGACTTTCACCACCAGGAGTCTGGAGAAGCCCCAGATGCATGCGCACTGTTAGGAAAACACAACCCTGTCCCAAACATATCCCCCGCTGCCTCTGCAGAGGAAGAGAAAGTCAATATTATTGAGAATATTTGAATTTCAAATGAGCCTCAGACAGTGGAAGAGAAAGGGAGCATTCAGTCAGCCTGACGAGAGTGTACATGAACAGTGAGGATGTGAGCACAACAGTGTTTCACGAAGGGGAAAAGGGATAATTGATCCAAATTAGGAAAGAGTGAGTCACCAATTAAGTTTAGGTGGGCGATGAACTTACTGAACATGCTAGAGAGTCACATGGATAATCACATAATGGAATGAAATGTAACTCACAGATCAATATGGGCCATTTCTCCTCCATTGTCAGTCTAAGTTTGTTCCTCGTATTATAATCACTTTGTATGTCTCATAAAAAGTGATTATAATAATTGTTGAAACATTGTCCAATTGACACAAATTTGCTCACACTACATCAGAGCCCCTACTTGAACAGATCTATTAGTCTGTATTTAATAATACTGATGGCGCCACCTACTGGAAACAGGAAATAAGCTTTGTTTTACAACTATCATTCAATTTACACAAAATGTAGTTTTTAATGCATGATGCTGTACACGAAACCATCACAGAAAATATTTTCATTAGAATTGAAAATAATCCTCTTGTGAACATAGAACGTAGCCCCCCCCCCCCCCCCCCCCAAGTTTGTCACCTGTATATTTCTGTACGTGAATGTTCATCTAAAATCTTATTGTACCGGAGTTCGGTAATATATAATACAACTTGACGGTATGATTCCCACACTCACCGCCTGATTGAAGAGACGTTAATTACAATCATCTCACCTCCTCTGGTTGATTTTAATTTGCTCTCGGTGCATTTGACCCAATTTTGATTTAATGAAGTTGGCATTTTCAGTAAAGTTCACTCGAGCAAAACAACTTTTTTGGTTTCTGCTTGTATTCTGAATACCATCACAGTTTTTTTTTTTGCTTCTCACCACAACTTAACACCTTCTCTTCCTCGGCAGATGTCCACGTGTTAATCACTCGACCCGACACATGGGCAGGCGAACAGAGGCCAGTTCACGATGTGTGTGAGACCGCGGTGCAAACCTCTGACCCAGGTCGTTAGAGTGCTTAATCGTCATCAATAGCCACTAGTTATCAAATCCTCCACAATTACTCTTCCACAGGGTATCAGGTGACTGTCCTCTGGCATCCTGTAAGTAATATTCTGTGACAAACGTCTTCATTCTCACAGCTCTTCTAATTCCCTCGTAGTACTTCCCACCTAATCTCTGACGTTTCCTCTCCTCTCCTTGCTGGCAGAGGGGTTTTGTGCCAAAGAGGACGAACCCTAAGCTCTTAATTGCAGGTGGTGTGTGCGTACTCTCCCCCCCCCCCCCCCCCCAACCCTCACCCCTTTTGTTCGCAGCGCGGAGGGAGAAACAAAGGCTCCTTCTTTTTCACTCCCCTGCCTTGACTCTCAGAAGTAGTGTGAGGACGACGAGAAGATTAAGTCAACAATTCTCATGACCTCTGAGGCCCGGGGTTGGAGGGGAGCCTGCGTGGTGCTTTACAATGGGCAACCTGGCAGAGTTGTGTGTGTGTGTGTGTGTTTGTGTGAATGTATCAGATCTTCACAAATTAACATTTACTCAGCGGCCCGTTGAGGATTTTTCTAAATCAGGGGATTTAAAAGGGGGCCACAATTTACACAGAGCAGCCACTTACGCACATGTGAAAAATTCACAATTCATGATTCAGTAAGATTCACATTTAATTCATACACAACATTTAAGTCATAACTTGTTTACCGTTTGCTCTGTAGCTTTGAGCAAAGCACACATCATTGAATATATTTAAAGAATTGTTACTTTTTCAAACACCTTTCAGGTACTTTGTATGTATTTTTGTATAATTCCGTAAAACCATTTATTCTGGTAAAATTCAGTAAAATGATTTTTACTAACATTAACTAAATATAATTTCTTCAAAGAAAATTGAACAATAAAAATTCAGCTGGGGCAAGTGCCCCCTGACATTCTGCCCCTGGATCTGCCCCTGCTTTTACTACAGCACAGTGACACAACACTCTTCACAGACAAGCCCATTCAAAATCATTTTGTCTTTCAAAACCCATCAGTGCGTCTAATGTTCAGCCATTTTCGCAAAAATAATAAAGTGCTGATATGATTCTGAGCGGCGCCACTCCAAAAAAATCCCCCCTGCTGAGACTGAATGAGTCATAAAGCTCGGAGCAGCCTGCTACAGTTAACTATTGTTGTTCATTTGTTTCCCATTACAGAAGCTCCATTTTGGCTAATTAGTCTTGACAGTAACTTTTCCCTGCGGTGTTGATTAGATCTAATTAATGACTGCCGGCAAAATGGAGGACTGGAGCCCTGAAGGAGCCATTTTCACTCATCCCTGGGAAATGGAAACTGTCCTTTTTTTGCCACAAAGACAAAACAACTCAACTTTGTTTAGTTTGTTGTCTCTTTTTGTCGCGGTCAGCACTCCACAGTTACACTGGAGCTTTTTATAATGTCAGCGGGGGTCTATTCATTTTATGTGATGTCATGTCCCTGTAGTCGAGTTGTGCCTTAAAGCAAAGCGCTGATCCCCTAACTTCGCTGAAATGCATGAATATGAAGCAGGCGGCACCGGGGAAAAAAGCAAACACAAGCAAACGTTCTCTGGATTAAGTCTAAATCGAAATGGTAATTAGAAACTGCAAAGTAATAAAGCTATGATAGGATTTTGGAAGTTTCCTTGGACATTTTACTAGTGAGCACCTTTGACCCCAGCCGTTCTTTCCTGCATGATGCATTTCTAATCGTTCCAAGGTAACTCATCCGCAGCCGCCTGCCATCTCCCATCAGTGCTTTGGATTGGAGCTCATGGGGATTAGATCTGAGGCGAATGTCTCACAGGAAAACACCATGCCAAGCCGTTCATGTTTCAGGGGAGCAGATCGTCAGGACAATCTGATTAACAGTGTGAAAACGCTCCTTATCTGCGATGACTTGAAACCTCCATACAAAAGCGGCAACAGCCAGAAAGAGAGAGAGAGACAGAAGATGAGCCGATTAAAGTGGAGATGGGTTTGTCACGTATGTGCAGCATCTGCCAGACAAACACAGCAACAATGTTTCAGCTCTGCAGGGCTGCAATAATAATACAAATGAAATATATATTAAGATGACTTTTGTTCATGAAACCAAATAGGAATGGTTCAAATGTTCTATCTTAACGGCAGACGAAGGAATATCCACAGCTGTTTACGTGTACTATTCTATTTATAAAAGTAATGGATATATAACACGTTCCATTATTGTTGTCAAGAACCGTTTTATTTTACTTTTCTTCCATTAATGCTGTTCCCATTTGACAGAAACCTCTTTATTTCTATGCTGGTACAAGTCTTAACCTAAAGCAGGGCACAGTTTAATATCTCATATTTCCCATGTTTCCTGCACAACATGCAGTGCACATTGACTGTGTGGTTTGGTCGAGATATGGGGGCTCCCGGTGAGTGTTGCAGGGGCCAGTGTCGGAGTGTCTCTGAGTCCCTGATGTTTATCTGCCGATGCTCTGGAGTCTGATCACGGGACTCTCCGGCTTCCATCGCCACCTGCTCGCGGAAATCCAAATAATTACCTGCGTGCTAATGTGGGTGGTGGTGCTTATCTGCCGGTCGTGATGAAGCATGAAGGAATCGCTGCCATTGCTCATGGCATTGCTCATTTCTTCCAGTACGAAGAGGAGAGGGGAGCTCATTAAGGAGATGAATTCATTTGGATGTGTTGCTCGAACGGCTAAAAAAAAACACGGCGCTGTTGAATATTCCATATCTGCTGCTGCATTTAATCCCCTGACGACTTCATTATAATGTAGACATGCACTTCTATTATCAATCGATTTAGATCGAAAAATAAAAAAATATTCTAGATTAAATCTTCCTGCAGCAGATCCGGAGGATTGTCGAAGATATTGACAGACAGAGACAAACGGGCTTGTTTTGTTGGGAAAAGTGTGGCACTCATCCATCACTATGGGCTTGTTGACAGACGTGCTGATGAGTAATGGTCTATACATTTCTCTGCGAGTCTCTGTCTGGCAAGTAATGATTGTGGGAGATGGATTGAGATATAATTTATAACAACAGAGGAATCCGGTTTCTATGTCTCGTTAGCAGCTTGACCCAGTGGATGGAAATGTTGGTTCGCTTATCAGTCTATGGTCGTCTGCTGGTTCACCACCTCCCTCTCAGTATATGAATTATAATACCTTTGGTGATCGCTTAACTTTTTCTTTTGTCCTCATTTTGACAGTTTTTGAGTTTGCAAAATGCTAAAAATGTTAAAATAATGTTAAGAGCAATGATGTTTTGCAAAACCTGTAAGGTGATAACAGCTAGAGTTACAACATGCCACCATAATGTTTTCAGTACAGTGATGTACTGTATTCTCATTGGTGCATTATTCATACATCTCAATTAGATTGTAAATCTCAGGTTGTATCATAAAGTGTTTTCTTGTATACTTGATAAAGATGTACATAGTGTTCAATTCTAAATCTTACTATGCTGAGATCTTATAGGCCACTTAAATTAACATTATAAACACAGCAGGACTATCTCTTCTTCTTTGTTTCAATTTAAATTACCTTAAAATTGAAGGAATAATCATATAATGGATGAAAATATAAAACCTTTGGATCAAACTCCTTGACACTGTCTCAGCTCCGGCACATCTGGCCCTTCCTGCTCCGGAGGTATCGCTCCACCTGTTGAAATCCTGCTCCTCCCACTGCTCTTAAGGCCCAGCATGACACGCATACAACCTGGCAGGACTCCCCGGGTCTCGGCAGCCCCTCCTCAAACAACAGGGGAAACATTTGGGGATTACGATGTTTGTTTTTTCAGAGTCAATCACCTAGAAGACAGAGCCCCTGAATGGCTGCCCGAACCAGTGTACGGTCACTTAGGCACACCGGGCTGGACCAAAGTGCACAGTCAGGTGGAAGGAATACAGGCATGCTGGGAGTTGAGAGAATTAAAACTCGCCCACGGATAAAATTATGTGGAACAACCTATCTCTGCCCAGTAGCTGTCAGGCTAGTATAAGTCAGTTGTTACATAAAAACTCAGTGAGGGATTTGCTTTTTAACTTTGTCATTGTGCGGCTCCACCTGGAAAATGATGAGAATTATTCTTCACATGCTCCCTAATGCTGATGAGTCCACTGGTGCAATTACTCACTCAAAGTTGTGTCTGCTATCCTTCTTCCTGCAGCTGTAAATTGTTCATTAGATCGACTTGCATGACATTGCATGTGTTGAGATGGATGGAATTCACTGTTCATCAGTGTTCGGCAGGAAATGTATTCAGAAATGACTCAGAGCTTAAACACTGTGTGACATGGGACCAGGCTGCAGTTTGAGCAGAAGACGTCTTTTAAAGCAAAGATATGTTTGAGTAAATTCAAGTGATTTGTAATCGAGATCATCGTCGTTTGATTGTCGTTGTCACGCGCCTCTACTCACACGCCTGAACACTACTTAAACTGGGGAATGTGCTGCATTCTGACTCCCACACCTCACTGCAGCCCATCGAATAAACATCCACGTGCATGGCAAAATCTGATTACCAGTTTATTCCAGAAACCGTTGGAATTTCACAGTGAGATCATGAACATGGTTATTTTTGAATTCCTCCATGTAATATCCAAGAATTATGTGCATACCTGCACTGAGAACGCATGGCTGACGTGTCCCAAAACAACTGGACGGATTCTCATCCTCTGTATTGTGCACATGAATAAGAAGAAAGTAGATTATGGTGTATGGAAGTAAGACTCTATAGATAATATAGATTACATATAAAGGAGAATAGTTTGTGGAAATATATATATATTGGCATATAATGATATTGGATTGACCTTTATTTGAGTTTGTGTCCCTTCGGTTTGACTTTCAAAGACACAAGGCCATTTTTCTCCAGGGGGGTGGCGTTTATTCCGAGTGCCACAAAAAGGTCCTTGTTAGAGGAATTTCACACCTTATTAAACCCTAAGCCTGTTCCTTGTAGTTTTACTCAGATCAAAGCGCGATCATATTGCACACAGTCAGGTAAATCCACCTGTGCTCCGAGAACAAAAGCTGTGCTGTTGACGAAAAATCGCCTCGTTCACAGCTGCACGTTTGAGGCTGACAAAGTGCACACAGGCTTAGGGGAGGTCAGCAGCAAGATAAACCTCAACAAATCAGTTGCACTAAAAGTTAAAGTACAAATAGATTTTAAATTTATAAACGTGAGATCATTTTTGGGTCAAATTTTGGTTATTTATTTAAACTTTTTTACGTCGTATTGCAGAACCCTCCGTGCCAGTCGGAAATATACAAAATCACATTAATACAAATTAATTACAAAATGTGGATCTTAATTAAGTTCCAGGCAAAATTGAATTAAAAGCTGTGATTTAGTTGTGTTGGCACCGTTTCCGGCAGCAGAAGCTGTCGGAGGTGAAAGTTTGGTTGAAAGACTAATGAAAGGTGTCACAGTGAGGAGAAGTCGGTGACACAAATCAACTGTAGCGATTAACAGCAATGTGCTATTACCTGGAAATTCACCTGCATTTTGCTCAGTGGGCTCATCCCAACAAATTGGTGCTTTCTTTCTGATGAAATCGCACTTTGATGTTTCTCCCTGTTGTGCTCAGCTTTTGTTGCAGGCGGACGGCCCGTCTTTATTTTGAGCCGGTGCGGCAGCGGGGGCTTCGGAAGCCTTTGGAAACCCCTATTTTCATGGTTTTAAAGCTTTCATCTCATTTGCTGCTCGAGGAAGTGTCATGCTGCTGTGGAGTGGTGTGTTGTTTTGTTGTGAGGGGCAGCCTCAGCGTGCCGCCCTCGTCGGGGGGCTAAAGCACCCTGCTTTCTATAGGAAACCAGGTCGGCCTTAATGAGACAAAGTCCGGCCATTGATTTGACAAAATAGTGTGAGGAATTAGATGTTGCAGCACAAGCAAATCACAGCTGGGGTAAAAACAATTCTCCCATCGGGGGGCGGTCATCTCTTTGTCCACTGCCGTACCCCCTGCCGGCCTGAGAGGATCAAAGCTGCGTCTTGAGGGGAAAGCAAATCTGTCAAATTTCAGGATGAAAACTTAATCCTTCTATTCAGAGGGGAAAGAGGACACAGGTACTAACTTATTAAGCTTAATAGGCTAAAGGCTAATTACAATACTTCTGCTGCTGTTAGATACATCGGTATTCAATAATCCAAACTATAAAATACAAGAAACCTGCTTCTTTTTTTTACCAGAGCTTTCAACCGTATAACCACAATCTTCATCTGCAGAAAAGTTTCCATTGCTCACTGATGAAGATGTGGTCAAAACTTAGAGAATTAAAGCAGGTAAGTTGACTTTAAGTTCTAGAGGATGATTGATTTATGTTTCCACAACTTTTCTTTTAATTTATTTCCATCTATGTTCAGGTGTCCATAGAAAAAGCTATTTACCGAGGCTGGCCGATTAACACAAACACTTGTAAGCAAATCAAAATATTAAAGCCCAGATGAACTTATTCACTCGTCGAAGGACTCATTATTATCGTAGAGGGACGGGCTCGACAAGAATCGGACAAAAGCAACACAGCAGAGCCACTCTGGTTTCAATGGGCCGCTCTGCTGGTGCTGGGGGGACATCAGAGGTCCTCTAAGCTGTCCTTTGTGTCCCTTCCCCGTGCGCGTCGTCTCTGGGGCCGTCCCCCTCGTTCTCACCAGCAGGTTGTTTTCTCGTCCTCTCATTAAGCCCTGATCCCAAAATTAGAAGGCCCTCCGAACACCACATCTGACCGTGCAGTGACCCTGAGCTTCAGGGGTTAGACACGGAGAGGTTTTCTTGACAGGTGTGCAACCCTGTCTGCCGTCTTTGTGGGCCGCGATGAGGTTTGGTCATTTTTATTTCTTCCCGACAATTTGTTTTCGCCCTGATTAAGTTTTGTTACCGTCCTCGAGCTGGAGAATGTGCTCATTCATTTTCTTGATAGCTGCAGTGACATGGGAAATGAAAGAGAGATATTGAGGAAATGACAGAGTAAATGGTCCAAATGGGTTACTGTCTTTGTGTGTGCACCTTAATGGTCTTTTACTGGCTGCACTTTGAGTTCCCTAAACATAACCTTCAGCCAATTGAATGTGTAGGCAGCCAGTTGCGTCGTGAACGTTGTTGTTTAGATACTTGCTTAGGTCCTAGAAGTGTTACAGGAGGATTCCAGTAGATTTCACACCATAGAACTCAGACAAAAAAATATCGTAGACAACAATTGTCCAGTGGTCTAAATGGGAATCACATTCTGCCAATGTGTCTCCGCCATTTTTGTCGCTTACGACATGCCCACTGGCCCTGTTATGGACTCGCTATATGCAGATGATGTTTTATTGTACATTACTGTTAATACCAGTGAATTTATCTATTGAAACATAGCAGATAGTCACTTTTAATGATCTATAGAAGAATGTCTGCCTCTCATGTGTGTGTGAGGCTGAAATGACAACAGAAGAATCATGTTACTGGTTAAATAAAGATTGACTGGAACACAAAACCCTGATACATACCAGAGGCTTGTTAGACAGGAAACACTGGTGACGGTTAAATGCCTCAAGTTTTAATCGTTCACATTCGACGCTGAAGATTCTATCACATTACTACCAACAACGATCATTCATATTTATGATTTATTTTCTCTCGCACCATTGCTTGATAGATTTAGACAAGAGTGCTCATACGTAGTCCGATCCAGGATAGACTTCAGACATTGTTATCCGACAAAAGTATTTTTTATCAAAGTTTTATACAGTTTATAAACAGTTCCATAACTTCAAATAAGTTGTAGTACATTCTCACACTCTATAAAGCTTTGTGAGGATCTTAACCATTTAGTGAACGATGGCAACGATAAGCCGTGTTTGTGATTCAGGGCGTTGTGATCAGATAATGTTCCAAAGGCCTGTGAACTTAAGGTTGCAGTTCTTACACTCTGAAGCCTGCATTGATGCCGGGACTCCAGTTGTACAATTATACACCATCTAAACTGATAAAAAGATCCCATTTATCTTCGGGTTTGTAGATGAGAAGGAGAAAGATCTTCAAAAAAAAAAAAGACCCCCAGAGATCCACCGAGCCCCCCCATTTGGAAGTGTTTTTGAAAGTGGTGCTTTGTTCCCACCTGTGGTCAGCGCTTTATTTTGTAGTTTTCCTTTATCTGAGTTGAATCTGCATGCAGCCAGCATTTATGCAGTCTCTACTTGTGAATAGACTGCACTGTGTGTTGTTATCAGTTCCTCTGTCTCTGTAGCTCGCTGGCTGTGGTTCCCCCGGTGGTTTTGAACCATGTCCAGGTGTCAGTCCGTGTCGATGCACGTCGCCGTGATTTGGAGCCAAATACATTATGTGTCATGGTAACACATCTTACTTCAAATCACGATCTTGGTTTTCATCTAATGTTAGACTCTGCAAAGTCAAGGTTTGCAGTGAAATGTTAAAGGTATAAATATTTAGTAGCAGTTTTCACATCACAAATACATTGCGCTGTGCATGAAAGTATTTTAAAGTCACAGTATAAATCAGTTTAGCTATTATTATTATTATTAATGACAACGTAATAATATGCGTGATGTACTAGACCAAGAAAACTGAATAGAGAAACCCTTTAGAAATCACATGAAAAGCTAAGTTTGTTTAAAATTTGGATATTCTATATTTGATCAATTTAAATGTGCTGTTATATATATTATATATTTTGTACATATTATTCTGCGTAAAAACAACAACAATATATGTATATTTATTTATAATATTGGAAACAAGTACAATAACTTAAGCTCCAACATCTAGTGTGTCCATACTGTGTAAATATTTTGGAGGAAAAGTACATTTTTACGAAGAAAACTTCCTAGATGAAAGTAATAATAAAGATTTTTGTGGCGTGAAATTAAAGTTATTGTAGTTGTGAGTTTTAATCCAAATTAAAAACATCTCAAAATGTGTTTCTGGTTGCCATTTCTAGCAGTTTATTCATCTAATCAAACATGTGACCTTTTAACGTCGGCGTGTGTGCTTCTCTGCTCCTCCATCTGATGCCAAGTCAGGTCATGTATCGTGGGAATACAGATACAAATGAAGGAAGCTCAACTGTAACAAATTGATCACATCTCACTTGTTCCTTTTGCGAGAAATGGACACATCAGTGCAGGATTGGTCAGAATTTCAAGTATTTACTTTCACAACACGGTTGCTTCTACGACCTCTTGGAATTAAAAATGCACCTGTTCACAAGTGGTTCAAGTTTGAGGTTAAATACTTGGGGAACACATGTTTTCAGTTATATTAAAACCCCTTAAACATATACTGTATGGAATATCACATTAATTCTCTGCAAAACTTTTTTCTAAATGCGTCAGCCTCCTCTGGCAGGTCTCATGTTTCCCCTAATCTCAGCAGCTACTCTCATCTGATCTGAGTGCAGATGCCAGTTGCTATCAGAGACAATGTTTAACAATTTCCAAGCTGTTATTGTCTGTAACTGAAAGCCTGGAATATTTTCCCATAACACCCTGGCAGAGATGTACGGGGCTGATGTCTCTTCCTGTCCACCGTGTTCATCTGATAGTGCACTCGCCTCCTTCTTTATGCTTCACCTCCCCCTCTCCGTGTCTGTCGTTTTTGTTCTCAACTGTTAACTGCAATCTGGATGTGTCTGAGATTGTGTCACTGTGACTTGGTATTGCAACACTGACACAGTTAATCACAATTGATCTGCAGGAGGTAAAACAACACACACGTATAATTTTCAACATGCCTTTTTAAGGTTGTACATACGGCGTTGGATCCATATGCTTATATTAACAACAAATAGAATTGTGGCCTTTCATTTCGGCCCATAATTTAAAACAGATTTTTATGTCTGAGGTGGTGGAGACTAAAATGGAGCTAAAAGCAGAGCAAATATTGTTCAAATACATTTTGCATCTCCTGGCTACGTAATAAGATATTTGCTCTAACAACTTTGTGAGGTCACCATTAATGTGTGGCCCAAAATAAGGATAATTCAAAAGATAAATGTGTTCCCTGTCTGACATTGCCTAACTTTCTCAGAGGTTAACGTCAGATCTTGTGTTCTGCCAGGGTTTTAACTCTCTTAATCTGATTCCGCAGACATCTGAAGACCCACACAGCTGAGACAAATCCCTCCAGCAAACAGAAATGAACCGAAGTCCGATTCCCATTAGGATGACGACAGATCTTTCGCCCCCGAGACCGAGCAAACAACACTTAGGAGGTCTAGCTGTTTGTCTATTTGTTTGTGAGAATGAGGCGGGAGAGTCTCTGTGTCTTTAGGTTTCATACATGTGCATTGGACCAGAGGTGAGAGAGTTGGAGTTAATCTGCTCAGCTCCTTATGATGCCATTTAAATGTCGACACTTACAAATCTAAAACTTTTTAGAAAATGTGTAAAACTTTATAACTCTTAAATTATTCCATACCTGTCAATCTTCTCTGACATGGTGAAATCTCAGTGTTCACTGAGGAGATTTCTAAAGTGCATATTCATATTTGGATTGTACCAACAGAGGATTCTTTCCCACACCGCGTCTATCATTAAAACATCCATTTCTCCGTTGATGTCCTTTTAGCTTCTCTGTCAAGTGTCACATTTTTATGAAAAAAAAACACACTTAGAAACCTGATTCTTCAAATCCTCCACCGAGGGGTGTGCTCATCTGCCACTGAGTTATGCATTGTTGAGCGGCAAAGCTTTCTTTGTAAGTGTATTGTTCAATCGAGAAGTGTCTTTGACAGGAAACAAACAGCCAGTGTAGCCACAGTGAGTGCAGAATGAGGAACTCTCAGGGTTCAATCCTAACCTGTTTAGACAGTGAAGGTTGCATTCATGGGCACCTGACCAGAACCTTTCAGGCTACTAATGTTCCTGCCACACACACACACACACACATACACACACCTACACACACACACACACACACAAACAGGGAGCCAGTATTTAAAAATGAGCCTGCATTTCCTCATAGATGCACGGTGTTGATGCAGATGTAATATGCATGATTAAAACAGGTACACACAGGGGTGCACACACAACCCACCCACCAACTCCCACACACACACACGTCCACACACAGTGCTCATGAGCAAACTTGGCTGTCTTCGGCCCGCCATTGTTCACTGGCGCTGAGGCATCCCCGGGCTAAGTGAGGGGCCCTGATGGATACCTACCAGACTCAGACCACCAGTAAAGGTGTGAGAGGAGGAGAAGGAGAGTAAATGGAGGAATATTGAATAGGGGACGAGAAGATGGCAGAAGATAGGAGAGATGGTAGAAATGGAGAGGCAGGAAAACGGAGGAAAAAAATATCTATTGTCCCATTTACTGAAATGCACAGGTGTGTGCAAGGGTAATATGGATGCTTCCCCTCTGTGCATGGCCTGTGAAACAAGATGCCAGTCGTGTCCTTATGGGAAACACACTCCACTATATGAATGTCAGGTGTAGCCCCCACATTTTCAACCACCTATAGTAGAATTATCAATTTAAGAGGTCCTATACTTATAAGTAAAACTTTCACAACGTAAAAACATCCCATCCAGTAAAAGGCACTGTCAATTTTTTATCATAGCAACATTTTTTAAATCAAATACACTGCCTTAGTTACAAGAGGATTGTTAAAAACTGCAATATTTCCTTAAAATTGTAAAAGTACCAAATTGCACACATGGAAATATCAATCAAACTGCAAGTAGTTTTAATATAATAACTGTAGATATATATTCATTGTGAAATATAAATGCAGTCAAGGCCTATTTGAGTAAATTACTTTCAATCTCTGCTTTTACAAGCATATGTCATCAGAAATGCAAAGTAACTGATTGACCAAATGTCATCTTTTCGTCAAATGTTCCAAAGATTTTATTTTGAAACGAAACACATTTCAATGCAATTTCTTTTCAAAGGAACTTGTCAGAAACTTGCATAACAATCTTTCCATATGATGCTGGCAAAGTCGTCACTGATACCCCGGGGCGATGTAAACAGAGAAACCCGGTCTAACAGCACGGCGACAATCAACATCCCAGGGCATCAAAATAAAAACATAATCATAAAAGCTCCACTAAAAGCAGAGTCGCTTGTTGAAACTCCGCTGAGACCCCACGTACATCCCATTTAAGGCAAATCGGTTTAACCAGTTATTTTTTGTATCCCCGGAGCTTTAACACATCAAAGTGTCAGTGACATAACAGTGCAAGAGCTCGGGTCGACAGTTACATTCACATAAGAACATGTTTCTATTTTTCAACCGCAACAACCGGAGCGACCGGCTGGCCGTCATTGGTGGCCGCTCGGGCGTCACCAGTGAAGTGGAGGCTACTGTGTGGCACTTGACTGACAAGGGTGTGAAGTGACAGATGAGAAAGCAAACACACAAAGGTCAAGACCCTCCGCGTACTGGAAGAAAGGGGGAATCGGTGGTAACGTGAGAGCAGTATATTCAGAAACAATGCTGCATTCGGGAAACTGGAGACGCTGCAATGTTTCCATGTCCGAGTCGAGTCATGTGACAGTCGGAGGCAATGACGTGATCTGATTTTCATGCATTGTGCGTCAGAAAACTTGGAAATGCTCGGAAACATCAAAAACAACAAATGTATTGATTTTAAAGACACCTTATGAGAAAATCATGAGACAAGATGCCATGATTTTTAGTTAAATGACTCTTCCTATCTGCCTTACCTTCTCACCTGTCCTCCCTTGCTCGCTCCCTCCCTCCCTCCCTTCATCTCTCTGACAGTGGGAGACATAATCAGGTTTTGTGAGATTTTGTGAGTAGATTAGCAGCCACCTTGTGTCAGATAAGAAGCTGCACTGATAAAGCACTGTCCCCGCGGGCGCATGGCTGTGATGAAACGCCATATCTGACGTGAGCAGATCTGTTAAGAACACAATTAAGACAGTGTCTGGCCATATCTACTCGTACTGCTCTTATTCCTGATAATCCCTCCGTTCTGTGTTGGGGGTGAGGTTGGAAGAAAAGACTTAAAAACCCATCCTCCTTGTAAACCGTGGAACCGGACGAATGTTTTTTTTGCCAAAGATAACAGTAGTGTGTTCTACTTTTCCTGTAGATTATTTTATGATCAACTGGCTCAAACTAGTTGAGAAATCACCTTTCCAACTGAAGGCACTTTAAACAAGAGGCCTGACTTAACCTTGAGAGGAAAACACAAGAGCCAGTAAATGAGTAAATATATCACTGAAGCTTTTTTTCTATGATCCAATTTATACAGGCTTTACCAAAAAGCAGTTTTTGTCTTGCTTTCAGAATATGAACCCAAGTTCAACTTCAATATACAAAGAAACTCATTTATACTATGCTGTTTCCAAAAATCTGCAACTGGTCTGTATAAATCCAGGAGCAGAGCAGCTTAAGGTGCCTGGATAAACTTGCCAGCCACAAAAATCCAAACCTCAAATTCCCCTTCACAGTGGATGAAGTGATAAAAGCTGCATGTACGTCCACGCCGCATCTGCATCACTGGCATTTATTTATGTTTTAAGCGAACGCGCTCCGTGTTGATGGATGCATGCTCTGATTACTTTCACGTCCTGCCTAGCTGGAGTGAGTCTGTACCAACCCCTATCTATCCAGGGAGGCCCGTAACTTCAGGTGCATCTTTCTGTAAATCTCAAACTTTTCTAAAAGTCATCACCGGGATGCTTTTGTTACGACACACACAAGACCGGGGATTGTTTTTCTGCACAATATGCATTTTGCACTTTGTCAATGTGCATATTACATCTTCCCCCTGCTGCAAAGTAGGGAGGCACAGGGCTGCTGATAAGATCCAGCACTTAGGGGCCGATGGAGCAGGCGTCCGTGCAGAGAAGAGGTGGGAAAAGTAGCACCAGTCACTCATTAGGTTTGGTTTCCAGAACAGCAAGCTTCTTTTATCAGCAAGTTGAAATACCTCCCAGTCTGAGTAATGACATCAATGACCAATAATATCTCCATCAAATCATTGTTTATTGCAGTCTCAGTCTTTTTTTCTGGCCTGTGTTGTAGCACACGTTCCTCAGCGATGCCCCTCAGAGGATCATTATCTCAATGAAACGCCACGAGGGGCTCGAGTGCTTCCACACACAACCTCTTTAACCCGCATCCATTATTCAGGGGGAATCTAGAGGAGGCTGATCTACAGGGAGAGCGGGAGAAGCCACAGATGTCTCGCTCTTACAACTAAAGATGATCAGGGGATGTCTGAATGCTTAGAATTCCACCAGTATTAATATTTCATTTATTGTTTTGCGGTCTGCCTGCACGTATACAGCACAGGGACCAAAGAAACACCTTAAAGTTAAATAGACAATGATGTGATCTGCTCTGCTGGTTAAACGTTTTACCTGAAATGAAACTGAGCTCTTTTAGCTTCTGTTTTTATAGTAGTCTCTCCTCTTTGTATTTCGTTTCTGTTGATATAGAATAGATCTATTTTTGCTATATTTGGGTGTGGGTTTAAGCCATTATGGTTTCTACAACACCCTCAAAACTGAACTTAACTTGACCTGTTTAAATGTATTACTGCAGTTGTATATTGGATGTTTAGGCTGAACAAAGGGATGTGTATTACCATTTACAGTGAATATAAGATTGGCTGCAATGTATTATTGTTTAAACGGCTGACAATGGTTCAGTTATGTGTTTCCCCTGGTGATTGCCAACTGTGCTTGTCACATTATGCCCGAGTTGTTGTAATAACGGTAAGACAATCTGCCACATGCAACCGGATCCCGATTGAATGGCGAGAAATGAATGAAACATGTGACAAGGTGTGATAAGTTATCCGCCCAATCAGTGTTTGTTGACAGATGGGCCCTTTGTCGAGGTAATTTGTTCAACAGAATAACCAGGTAGATAATTACCTGTTTGCTTCTGTGGCTGTTAGGGGCCCATTGTTTGGTTAAAAACATCCTAACAGGGAATATTCATTGTTCAGTACAGGGGAAAACCAGAGGGGGTCATTGTATGTAGCTGTCCTGAGGCCACATGCTTTTCTTTACTTGACGTTCCTTCCCTGCATTTGCATATGCATATTAAATCTCTGTCAATCCTGCAGCAATGAAATTCCAGCAACCACCAGATTCCTATTTTAAAAGGGGAATTAAATATCACCCAGTTTTAGCAGGCCTCACTTTCCCCCCCTCCAAACCGCAGCTGCGTCTATAGGTTCAACTGCGTAAGATTAGACCACTATTCACCCGGGATGCAAATAAACAGGATAGGGTTTTAAGAGGCTGCAGCGGAAAGGGGTGTGACGAGGGTGTTGTATTTCACGTCAAACCACCTGGAGAGGAGACACTTAAGGCACGCTGGTGCACGGTGCCAGCGGCAGTAGAGACTCCACTCACGCACAGAGGGGCCACATCACTTGAATGACTTCACCTGAATAACTATTGGAAGGAAGACTGTGCTCCCTCAGGCAATGGAGAGCAGACTCAGACCGCTCGGACTCGCCGCGAACCCACCATGTGGCTTGCAGGTGCCCCCTTCCCTTCTGCGCCCTCCGCATCTCTTCCTCCGGGCTTGTAACCCCATGCTGGAGAGGGGATACCCGCGCACCCCAAAGTGCGCGAGATGCAGGAACCACGGCGTGGTGTCCGCGCTCAAGGGCCACAAGCGCTTCTGCCGCTGGAGAGATTGCGTGTGCGCAAAGTGCACGCTCATAGCGGAGCGGCAGCGGGTGATGGCCGCGCAGGTGGCGCTGAGGAGGCAGCAGGCCCAGGAGGAGGGCGAGGCCCGGGAGCTGAGGCTCATGTACTCCGGGCCAGGGATCGGAGGGGAAGCGGGGATCCCTCAGGGGTCACATGTGGGCCCGGGGGTGCCTGCATCAACCAGCAACACTCCAACAGCTCCCAGTTTTGATGTTTATGGAAGAGAGAACCATAAGGATGGTAAGTTGAAATAAAAAGTATCTACTGTGAGTTCCATCATGTTGTATTATTACAGTTTGGAGGCATATTCTCAATTATGTGTTACTACATTGTATTTATATGCACATCACAAATTAAGCGATTCTGATTTTGGAAGGTTTCGCTTTGTGCGCATTTTACGCACAGTTGGATGCAACCATAACCATGCAAACATGACTTTAAACTAAATGTTTCTCTTTCATGTGCATTTCAGATGACAAACTGAGCAAGTACAACTTTTACAACGGATTCATGGGTCGACACCTCTTTGCACCCCACTCCACACAGCTGCACTCCCCAAGTGCCAAGAAGGAGTTGTCTCCAGGCAAAGACACCAGCACGAACGCTGCATGCGTCGAGGACAGTGCGAGTCCATCCCCGGTGTTCGATCAGCGCTCAGACCACACGGAGAGCCCGCCGAGGTCGATCTCCTCCTCGGATCCCGAGTCAGGGAGCGAGACGGACAAACCCCGGGACATATACCCGAGCCTGGAGCGCGACCCCACCGACATCATGGCTAAGATTTTCCCGCATCAGAAGCGGGACACGCTGGAGTCTATGGTGAGAACGTGCAAAGGTGACATTGTCAAATCCATCGAGCTGATGTTGACCTCCAAAGAGAACAAGATCGACTCAGACAGCTCGTCTGTGTCTAACCACCCAAACGAGCTCAGGCCCTCTGTGGGACTGCCCGGAGCGCTCGGTACGCTGGGGAACAAATCCGCCTTCTCCCCGCTCCACATAGCACCACCGGCCGCCGGGGGAGAGAGCCTGTACGGCCTCAGCCCTCGCCTCGGCCTCAGCCCTTTACGGCTGGCCTACTCCTCTGCAGGTTTCATGTCCCCGTACATGTCATCCGGACTGATGCCAATGTTTCCACTGCGTCCGCCCATGGACTCGTATTCTTTCCCAGGCATGATCCGTGACCTTTCCTACCTGCAGAGCAAAGAGGCTCTGTGCAACACAGGCCTGTACGCACGACTTAACAGCGACAAATGACAGTAATAATAACTAAAGATAAACACATGAAAATGGTTATATTTTTTAGTTTATGATATTGTAAAGTGTCTTTCTGATTTACATATTTTTACAAGAGCTTCCAACTAAAGAAAACTATGCATCCTAAAAATTCAGTTATATTGTAAATGTTGTAAAAATGGTTTATTGTTAATAAATTGTTACAAAAATAAAAGGGTGCACTTTTTTTTGTTTTATTCTATCTTTCTATCTTTCTATCTATCCATCTATCTATGGAAAGTTTAAGTGGTGGTATTTAACTACTTTGTCACTGTACTTATAAAGTCAATAAAGTACTTTTACTTTCATTACTTTAACTATATTAAAATGCATGTATTTACTTTATTTAACTCAACTAGAAAAGTTAATGTGGTATTTTTACTTGAGTTTTTATTTATTTTGAATAAAGTAAAATGAATGGGTAATTCCTTCATTACTAGTATAAGTACATGCTTTTCTCCTTCAAGCACATATTCACACAAGGGAGAGAGTCATATACTCTTTGTAAACATAAAATAAACCTTAATGTGCACGATCAAAGCTGAGGTAGAGTGGGAGCTATTGGCCCTTTAAGTTTTGGGAAGAAGGGTAAAGATTGATGCCCACGAATCAGGCATCAAACCTTTTCTTCACCCATTTTCAGGTTTAGTACAGCCTGTATAACACAAAGTGACATGATCCGATGAAGTAAATGAGGATTTAACGTTGCTTCACAGTATTTGTTTCAGTTGGTGAAGGAATATGGGGTCGAATGTCATAATTGAAGTGTCACAATGCAGCAAATGAGCAGAATGTTACTTAGTGAGTAAAGGTCAAAGCTACAGCTACATCCAGACCCCTTCACGTAGTCATGGGACAATTCTGCTTTCTGTCTCCGGACTGACAACCAAACACGGAGGAGCAGCGCTTGCTTGTTATGCTCCACAAAATAGTTTCATATTTCTAAACACGGCTTTAACTCTATGTAACTCTTTTCTAATTTCCTTTTAAATCCCCTTTTTTTGTATCCATTATTAGTCCCACAATGGGTAAATTGCAGCAGCAGCAAGAGTCAACATATAGGCATCAGTAAGTAATGAATAACATACAATACTTAAGTGTAAGGAATATACAAAATATAGGGAAATATGAATGGAATACAAACTAATGTATACAGTGTAAAAACAAGAACCAAGTGCAGTATGGGAATATTGCACAGTTAAGAGAGTTAAATCAAGATTTGGTGACAGTGTGTCTTAGTAAAATCATTTCACAGACTTGACAATAAATAAATATATTTATTCTGCAACACAAATCTTTAAAACATAGTTTTAAAATCTTTAAATTGTGAACAAGTTGTATTTCCTTTTTCTTATTCGCCTCAGAAATCGTTCTCACTCGTGATTGGTCGCAGGAGGACCTCGATAGCAACCAACCGGACGTCCTTCTGACGCCACGTGACCGCATGTTTCAGGAAGTCGTGGACACGACCAGATTTAAATGTCGTTTGCGGACGCGCCGTGAGTTTTGAACACGGTTTGAGCGGGTTTTGAGTCGAGGACGGAGGGAAGCCGTTCGCAGTTCGTGTCCCCGGACATGCGTCTCCACGTTGTGGTCGCTGCCATGCTGTGGTGTGGCTTCGCCGAGTCGCGGAAGATAAGAGGGATTTCTTCGTCCTGTGAGTCCCCCGTCCTCTGTGTTAGCTTCAAGCTAACGAGCTCCTCTCCTCAAATGTTTGAAGTAGATGCTGCAGCGTCCTCCCACACGAGCAGCTGCTGAGTGACAGCACAGACACCACGACGCACAAGCCCACGAAGTGACTGTCAATGCATAATAAATAAGAATTAGTAATAAAAGTTACGCAAAGGACAGAAAGTTTGTTCATTATTTTCATCAAGCTAGCTCCAGGTGTCCTCCCAGACCCTCCCCCTGCACCTCTGAGCTTTTAATAAATGATAACATCACATTTGTTTGGTTATTGTGTTACCGCAGTGTGTAATGTTTTTCTCATTGTGTGGCAGACAAACGCTTCTACAGAGAGAGGAAGTCGTTTCTGTGCATCGACGGATCCAACATCATCCCCTTCGAGCAGGTGAACGATGATTACTGCGACTGTGAAGATGGTTCTGATGAACCAGGTAATAACACAGACCTGTGGGGCCAGTGAGTGTCTGTTTACCACTGTTTAAAAATACGTTAATAAAAACAAAAGTTTTGTGTGTTGTGTTTGATTCCCAACTACATTTTAAGCCTTTAATACTTGTTACGCTAACCTACCTAAGAAATAAAGCTAGACTCAAAACCTCTTTCATTTTCTGACCTAGAAAAAAAAACGTATTCCTGCCTTTTTCTTCTCACATCTATAGGCTTGAGCCATATGACTGTTTCAGCTACATGCACAGTACTGTGTTTTAGTTTGAAATTGGCATTTTCCAAAGTTCTGTGTTCGCGGCTGTAGTGTGGACGCACATGTGGCCTGAGACTACTGGAATGCACTGTTATATGGATCTCAGTGTCTATGCTGCTGCTTACATTTTATACAACACCGAGCATTGGGGCCAAATTGTCTCCCTTCCTCGATATGATTTTAAGGTTCACTTGAAAACTTTTAAAGCTCAGCACGGTCTAGCCCCCAGCTGTATAACGCACCCACTAACTCCAAGCAATAATCGAAGACCTTCCAACCAGCACTTGGTACGAGGCTCTAGAATTTGGCACGAGGCTCTAGAATTCCTTCCCTGTGGAGAGTGGACTAGTCAACAATTTTTTCCACTATTTCCAAGAATTTTGTAAAGCTCTTTGTTACGTTGTTTAGGTTATTGCGATATAAATACATTTGTATTATTGTTAATATCGTTATCCGACTTGATTCGATATTGCATGATTACTTTTTAAATATATACTGTATTTTAGAACAAATTTTCAATGTATTTAAAAACTAACATAGTAGACATGCAAGTTTTGTTATTACTGTACCGTGCACTTTATTTGTAAATTTCTTTCAACACATGTTCAAGCTGAAATTCTATCTGGAGATAAATGTGCTTTATTGCCGGTTTCATAATCAAACACCTGTTTTAAAAGATCTGATTTGTCCATTAAACCCGACTTTTGAGCTCCATATTCAGCATAAAAAGGTTTGCAAGAAAGTTAAGTTTATTAATAAAGCACTTTTCACATACACAAGTTAAAAAGTGCTTAAGAGGGAAATACAAATATAAAAAACCATAGGTGTGCAAAACAGAAAACACATAGGAAAACAAAGTCCAGTAAAGAGCATTTTGTTTGTATTATATTCCCCTTTCAAGGTTTTAGAGTCATTGATCACAGATATTAATTGGTGATGCAGCCAGGTCAACGGAGAGTCTAAAAGAACCTAAACAATCCCTGGATCTCACCTTGATATAATTTGAAGTCCAATTTCCACAGAAAGAAAATCACAAAATTCACTAAACCACACAAGAAAATCACAAAATTCACTAAACCACACAAGAAAATCACAAAACAGTGACCTTTCCAAAGAATAACTTGTTACATGTTGAAAAGAAGATTATAATTTGGTCCTTGTGGCAGTTAAGGGTAGCTCACTCACAGTTAGACTCTTGCTGTGTTGGAAAAACTGTAGCTCCTGTGAATGTATGATAAAAAGTTTTTTTTTTAATACCATGCAATGCTGACCTCAGCTTCTGGTCCCATGTAGGAACGTCAGCTTGCCCTCGTGGCCGATTCTACTGCACCAATCTGGGTTTCCGCCCACACTACATCCCATCATCAAGAGTCAATGATGGCATCTGTGGTAAGAACGTTTATATTGGTTTGTAGCAGATGAAATGATTATATCACGCACATGCTGCAGGCAATGACGGCTCATCGCCTCTTTCACTCACTGGCAACACCTGTTCCATCTCAGACACAATTTCAAAGTGTCTCCATTCAAGCAGCCTTAAACATTGATTATTAGGAGTTGTGTTCGAAGAGACTGAAGTAAAAGATGTAAACTTAAAGAAAAGTAACGGCTGTAACATGATCACTGTTGCTTTTTGTAGTATTTTTATTCTTATACTTCTTTTAAACCCGAATTAGCAGGTATGTGTAGGTTTTTAACCTATGTCTACTGCAGAGTCATTTAACCCGGGAGTGAATGCCGATTCTATCCATTCCATTCAAGATGTTGCTGGGTTTTAATGTTTTGTTTTGACTAGTTGAAAAAGGGGCTTTACTATCTTGTAAAGTTGTCTACTTGCAAAGGGAAAGGAGTAACCTGCAGATACACAATAATTGTAGCACAAACGGGCGTGTACACACTCATTTCCATCCCTTGGCTTTCCCTTGAAAAACATCCTGCTCTATTCCTCAAGGCTTTTTGCTCTTGTAAAATCTGCCACAATCTGAGCCTAATCAGGTAGTTATTCAGCCCCTCTTCTCCTCCACTTTTGTTCTCCAGTCGCTCTCCACTTCGAAAAAAATCAATACATTCCTTTGTCGACACGGCCTCTCTCTGTCACCAGCTTTCTCAGCAGCGTTGAAGAGTGAAAGAACATGAAGGGGAATGTTCCACAAAGCCCTCTTCTTTCCTTCCCTCCCTCTTTTATTCAACTCCCACTTGTCTTCTCATACCTTCCCTGCCCTGAATGGAGCCACTTAATAGCTAACGTGTCGTCGCGTTTCCTCGTCAACTGGTTTGTTGAGAGGTTTTTTCGCCGACCTCCTTTTCTGGGCTGTAAATGCTCTCGTTTCCCGCGGTCACCGACGGGGTTCTGGATAATTGAGAAGTTTCACACTGTGCCCACTCTCTTGGGTTAAAACATGTGAGATGAAGCCAGATCTGAGCACTTACAAAATACCATGCAACTGATCTTATAAATGACTGATCTCAAGAGACCCTCTCTGAAGCGGAGAGAGAGAGATATCTTGCAGAAACGAAGATCAAATCTCTGGCTTTGAGGATGAGAAGTGACTGGATATATCATCATTATCTGCACTGAAGAGAAAACAGATGTGTCAGTTTTATTAGTGGAAGGCAATTAGAGCGATTCAGGAACATAGGCCCTTTAATAACTGTGGATGGCTCTTGGTGCCGATACAAACATTTAACACAAATTCCACCACATGTTCTTGTTTTGTGCAATCATGTGATCTTTTTAGGGCTGTAAGAACACTTGTCTCATGTGTAGCTTAGCACAAATACTGGAAACAAGGGGAAACTGCTAGCCTGGCTCTTGCTGTTTTTTGTACGGATTAACAGCGTGTAACATGTTTATTTGTTGAGGATTTCAAAGGGCAGACATGTTTCCAGACTTTGCGCTAAGCCAACTTGCCCTCGGCTTCAGTAGCTTCATATTTACTCTACAAACATGAGTGATAAGTGATATGCCTAAAAAATACCTGAAAATAAAAGATGAGCGACAAAAGATTATTCAACTAATCATTATTTATTCTTAGTCGTGTTTTATAGTGTAATGCTAAGCTCTTAAATCAAGTGTTGTTTTTAACTTTATTTGCCAAATCATGCACAGATCATATGTAGAGCCACAGAACCATCTCCCAATGGGAACGCTTCTTAGGCAACACCCGTCACCATGTTGACATTTCCAGCCATGCGGAGAGTATCGCGCCCATCCTCGTACCGGGCCTTCATTTTCAGCTCGACTACACATCTGTCATATTTTGTGAAAGTTAACAAGTGTGTAGTTTTGTAGTTTTTATCTTGCACAGCTGTGATGTTAATGCAGGGATACAAATCTGTGCCCACACACACACAAACACATTCCAAGGTACTCAAAACCCGAAAGTCCTGTGGTAGCTCCTGCCACTAGGTGTCGCCAGGGCCACATTTTGCCATGATGACACACCCACATATACACACAGACACACACAAGTTGAAAACACCAGCCATGCTGTCGCTGCTGGTAATAAAGACACATTGCTAAGTTCTCTTTGTCGATGTGTTGAATTGTCTTCTATTGTCTTGTATGTGCGTTGAATCGTTTTCTCCTGTGTCTCTCACCAGATTGCTGCGACGCCTCAGATGAATACAACAGCCACGCTCGCTGCCAGAACACTTGCTGGTCAGTTGAAAACTAAGAATCAATACTTGTAAAATGTGCACATTGTCACAATAAAGGTCCATGCATGGCTGTAAGAATAAACCCTCATCCAATCCATTCACTGGAGGGAAATGTAAAAGTCCCTCAAAAAGCAATTTCAGATTTTCCTTTTTACAATTTGAATTTAAACATAAGGCCGTTTATCACAGCATCAGCGTGATAGACTCTTCACTTGCTGTAACCCATGTTTTATTCAGTGTGCCACCAGGGGGCATAGTGTCACTGTGATTTAAAAAACTTGATGTGGTTCTGACAGTCTCTTGTAATGTCGAGTATATGCATCACAGTATTGTTTTGAAGAGTTCATCCGTGATAAAGACTTTTCCCCCCCGCCGTAAATCGCTCTCTCAATAACCCAGTCCAGAGGATCCGGGGGTGTTTTTCAAGCAGAAAATTTAGTTTGAGGATTTAAATCATATACTACACAGATCGTTGGCTGTGAATAAAAGTACTTACAAGAACTCAAGACTCCTGCCAGCTCGTATTCATCATCTTCTCCGAGCGTCACAGCGAACGTTGACCATACTGGGATACTGAAATGTAGCCCGCTGTGTAAATGTAACTTCTAATACAGTAACCCACATCTTTTGTTGACAGTCCTCCCATTATTTAATTTGATGCCGTTCGCCTCACAACCACATATAAAAGCAGAGTATATCTCATTATGTTTACACAAGGTCCGCACTCTTATTGTGTTTGCCAGACTTCAAAAACAATTTAGCTCAGCCACAGAGCATCAGCCCCCGTCTTATTTACTCTTCTATTTTCCCATTTGGATTCCTGCCGTATTGCAGGCCCTTAAAAATTGGATCGCGCCATCTCAATGGTCATAGCAGGGGTGGCCGACGTTTTTCTCAGTAATGATGGGGCTGTGCCTCCTCTCTCGCTCGCTCTCCTCCAGGAATCTGGGACAGAGAGAGAGAGCGTACGTGGAGGGCCAGATGAGGACCTTGGACGAGGGTCTGCTACTCAAGCAGCAGCTGATTGAGGAGGGAGTGCTGCTCTGGAGGGAGAAGCAGGTACACTGTATTCTACTGAAGTAACTACTACCATCCAGCATGCAGTAGCAGCAGCAGTAGTAGTAGTAGGAGTTGTAGTAGTAGTAGTAGTTGTAGTAGTTGTAGTAGTAGTAGTAGTAGTAGTAGCAGTAGTAGTATTAATAATAGTATTAGTAACAGGAAAGTCATCAGGGTTTTCCATTAAAACCTTAAATCATGTTCCTACCATTAACAGTGTAGTCTCTAAAGCACCATATATATATGGATGTCTATATCAACTTATCTTTTCATCAGGATAAAAGTGGTAACCTTCAATTAATGGGAAAGTTGGAGTTGTGGAGAGGTTTATTAGTAAAATACTGATTTTACTAATAATGACTATAAAAGTACTAATATAAAAGTACTAATATGCAATTTTGAAAAATAATGATAGTAAACTTCATATAGCCTAAAAGTCAGCGACAGGTGCTTTACATAAAACAGTACAACAGAAGTTGTATGTAAGCAAGATTACACAAAAACTGCTGAATGGATTTCCACGATTTTTTTTCACCTTCTTTAACAGTGCGAGATAGGACGTTTCCAATATTTCCACTATTTACTCAAGTATTGTCATCCCCATTGTGGTGCTGTGTAAGAGTCAGAGGATCAAAAAAGTAATTTTGACCCATCTGTAAAAACGTTCTCAGAGAACTAGAAAGACTAAAAATGCTCTCTGTGTAATGTTTTGGTTATACGCACCTGTGGTCTGTGTGAAATTGCTGAGCTGTAGTCGGAGCCCATTGGAGTGAAGTTGTTGAACCCTTGTGCTGTGAACTGTGGCGCAAAGATCCACACAGTGTGTTGCCCTGAAATACAATTGTAAGTCTAGTATTTGCTTTTCAGTGTCTGTCATTACCAGTGTCTTGGCTGTGAGTCTATTATTGTGGTTTGCAAACAAATTATGGAAGACTGGCCCTAATGTTTTCATAAAAATACTTCTGCCTCGTGGCGGTTTTCTGTAGATATTGTTTCAATAGATTCAATTAACTTTTCACCTTGGCTACGTGCGCTGCCAGTCAGTATCTGCCGCGTTATTACCTGGCCTGCAAGCTAACACACTTGATTGATAGGGACGTTGAGGTTAATTTGCTTTTATATGCGCCGCGCTCTGAGTATTCCTGGTCTAAATGAGCAGCTTGTGCTCTATGATATTGTTGTGACCAAACATGTTTATGGCACCTGCTGCTACAGGCATCTGCTCTACAGTTTTTCAGCACCACCCTTAGCCTGCTGTGCCGTTAGTGTTTTGCCCTGTCGACGTGATAAGTTTAGTGGTTTTTCCTCGCTCTTAACAACTATAAAAAGAAACAGCATTTTCCAGCCATTATCTCTTTGTTTTAGTTGATCAATTTATGCCACTTAGAAGTGAGCGTCCTCCCATCTCAGCATGGGACGTATGTATCTTATGAATGATTCAAGCTCCTATCCAATCTAGTTTGTACTGTCCTCTATAATCTTGAAACGTCATCACATCCGTCTCTCTACATCAACTTTGCATTTGATTTTATATTCTTAAGGATCACAGGGGACTTCACTTTATTTACAAACACTTGCGAGAAGTAAATGTTTGCAAAGTGAGCGATTTTGGATCGATGTGCTCCTTTAAGAAGAGTAGAAACGGATTCACCGTTTTTTTCCTCCCCTCTTCATTTGCACATTCGCTTCAACAAGCACGAAGCCAAATGAGAAACCGGAGCCCTGGAGTTCGGAGCAAATTAAATTGGTAAATTTGGCAGCCAAGGGTCTCTTTAGATGTTTGTAAGTTGTATTTACTGGTTCACTGGTCTCATTACTTAATGCATTATTGTGCTTTAGGAAATACAAGTTGCCTTCCCGGCCGCTGATGGATGGTCAGAGCTGGCTCCCAAACGGCAATTTGCAAGCTAATTTACCTTTTTTGTCGAACATTTAGTAATTGAATTCGGAAATTGATCAGACCAGACTATAGTCCAATTTAAAATATTTAGCTGGGATTGTAGAGGACTCATTTGTAGCTGGAAAATATTATAGACTCCTCAATCATTGTGTTGCATGGTTATGAACTTTAGAAATGATTTTATTTCAATTCTTTGAAGCAACTCACAGAAATGTTACTGTCAAAAAAGAAAGAGTCAAAAGTGTTTAAAACATGGATGATACAGTTAAAAAGATCCCCATTTATTTGACAACAGAGATTTTGACTTTATTGAGCACACATACGCACGCACACACAATCTCTCACTCACTCGCGTCTGATTTACCAGCTGATGGTCTCTGAGTGTGTACCCTGCACTCTTCTCTTTTTTCCTCCTCCATGTTCTTTTCTTTGGCGGCTGATTGACAGATCGAGGCTGAAGTGTCACCCGGCCCTCCGAGCCCCGCTGCACATTGTGATCCTTTTCCTCTCGCTGTGCCTCTGTTGATATGGCAGGGTTACCTCAGGGGCCTCGTCTCGAAAACCTTACACAATGACTGGAAAGTGAACTCTTCCCACGGTTCAGGGGTTAAAGCAGGAATCTGCTGTTAAAGGAGCCGCACACTAGAAAACTTTTTAATCAAACTGAAGTCAGAATGAGAGTAGCATGTCAGCACTGCATGCTCTGGAACCGGCAGAAATGGGAATGTTGCTCTTAATTGAAAACAAATTGGTATTCAATACAATCCTCTTTGTGGGGGTTTGTGATTATCTTTCTCTTGATTGGCTCACTCAAAGGTGAATGAAAGGATCCTGTGATGCAATTGGTCTTCAAATGCAAAGTGTGAAGGATGCAGCCCCTGAATGGAGACACAGCTAATGTGGAACAGTTCTTCATTAAAACGTCTAGCAACGACTGGATTGATGTTTTATATTTGTTGACTTTCTCAAGGTAAAACCCAGAGAAAGCCCCAATTTATTCAGTCTAAAAAATAAGTACATACAAATCTTTTAAAACAAAAACACATTTCATGTCAAATACTGATTATTCTTGAGAAAAAATTGTGTTTAAACGTGTTTTTGTCTTTATGCACCTCAGATATTTCCACGCATTTCTCTGAAAAAGTGTACACAAACATGTTCATATACTGTGTGCATTATTATCTGGTGCGGTGTACATGACTTTAACACACTTTTATATGTTAAGGTTTCTATTCACAGGTAAATATGTTTTTGTGGACTTAAAATGGAGCCCATAAATCACTGCAGCAAACTGAAGTTGGCAAAGCAAAACAGCGTGGCCTAGAAAGGTAGTCATCCCTGTCCGAACCCGGCAGAATCCATCACTGCATTATGAGAGTCTCTGAGGAGAGATTGGGAGGCACAAACAAGGAGCCACGGCGCTTTCATATTAATTGGTCCATTACAGAGAGTGATGATAGGTTATGCTTGGCTGTCAAAAGCTGTCATTTCTGGTGTGACAACAAAAGCGCCTGGCGCAAGTGATTTAAAAAGTGCATTGTGCAGACCCCGGGTGCTGTCGTTCAGGTTTTTGTGAATACATGTGCGTGTTCTGGTCTGAAGATAGATTTACATAAAGGCAGATATGCAAAGAAAACATTTCTAGAATAGGAGTCGATTATCTGAGTCAACAATTTCTTAGTTTCTTCGGGATACGTCATAATTCTACCAATTATTTGTCTCCTAACAGTAAATATCTCTTGTATTAGGAGGAAGGAAGCTTAATGTGGATGGAACTGAATATCGTGACAACAAACTTGCATTGTCATGTTTAGTTTGTGTGTGCTGTTTTGCCAAATATATTTTTCACATCTTTATTCCTCTGTTTTATCTTTCTATCTTTCATCAATCTTATTAAATGGATATTTCAATAGAAGCCCTTCTCGGGACGGGACAGTCTCCATTCTTACGAAAACAATAACAATCGTGACATGACTTCAAGTGAACCAGACTGTTATCTGCTTCCTTCTATTAGGCTTCATACCGAGATTATTCTGTTGTACCTTAAGCTATTTAGTTTGGCCAGCAATCGTCTCTGATTATTGATCCTTGTTGTAATAAAGTCATGTTGCTCCTTGAGTAAATCATTTCATTCCCTATTGTGATAAAAAATTTGACATTCAGCCATATTTCATCAAAGACCTCTGCAGTACGCTGATATGAATATTTTTGGTTTCTTGATCTCTTCTTTTGGTCGTATCGTCCAGGCCTAAACAGGAATATTCTGAAATTTCTCGTGATATGGCTAATAAAATCACAATCAATGTAAAATGGATGATTTTTTTTTATTTAAGATAATCATTTACTCACTTCTAGGTTAAAAACATGTGTAAATAATATGTGGTAATAGCAAAATAATGTTGTTAAGGGTGGGAATGTTTCATTTTTCAACAAGCTCAATTTGAACTTGGGTGTTAGTCACAGTGGGACTCGATGGTATGATGTTCAAGCTCTTTTTCACATTTTGATAGGTATAGAATTATACAGATGGCGATTCTGTTCAGAACATTTGAAACTCCACGGAAATTGAAGAACATGAGTCATAATGCATCAGAGCAGTGTTGGCATGGTTGTGGAGAGGGGGGCTCACTTATACATCTTCTGTGGCATTGGCCCAAAAGTAAGAACATTTTGTTGTTGTTATTAAAGAAAAGTTGTTTGCTAGATTGCATATAAAGATTACACCAATTCGGCTGTACGTTTATGAAGTAATACAATTACCTTTAAAGACTTCTAGACCTTGACTCTGCTGTAGTTGTATTGATGATTATAGTTGTTGTTTGTCTTTCCTCAGGCTCAGCTCAGGGAGCTCCAGCAGGTAGCAGAGGACCTACAGATCAAACTAGAGGAACACCGGAGGAGGAAACACGAGGCCGACCGATTCAAAGAGCAAACGTTAAAGGCGCTGGGAGCAGGCGACAGCGGTAAGTGTCACGCCGCCTTTAACCTTCCATGATTTGTTTTGAGTCAATTCCAAGCACTTCGCCCAATCCGCAGAATTACTTCAGTTTGCAGACATTAGGTCGTTGCCACGGAGCTGCCAGGGGCTGCTTCCATTTCATTTCAGCGCAGCCATACGTTTGAACAAAAGTAAATTGACCGCGGAACCTCAGGCCAGATGCCCAGGATGGCAAATGTTAGACCTTCAGAAACAGCTGGGAGGTTAAACACAGACGCCTGCGCCATTGAAATAAATGGGCGAGGAGAGGAGTGCTGAGCAGCAGCATATTACAGTCCCACAGCTCTGCTTTTTACGTTCCTCCAACCATCAGAGAGAAGTTGCTTATGACTCACAGGAAAATTCCCTTATCGCTCCAAGCACAAGCTGGCTCTGCATTTAAGTGGCGCTCAGACTCGCGCGTGTGAATCTGCGGAGAGTTGTGGGGCTGGATGGGGAAATGGACTCAATCATTTTCTGCACTGAGGTCTTTAAGGATTTAGAATCATTACATGTGTGTTGTGTGAGGAGGGGGGGCTGGAAACCGGTGGAGTTAAATGAGCTCAAAGTTTTTAGAGTTTTGATTGCTATTCCTGTTCCTAATAAATCTATGAAGCACAAAATGGGAAAGTGAAGAATCAGTATTTTTTACAAGTGTAGTTTCTTTAGTTGCCTAAACTGACAGTTTTGCGTTTCAATATATCAGCTGCACATTTATTGAGTGACGGCAGTCGTCTGCTTTTTAATACGTTTGCTATTGGGTTTCGCACGTCCATCTCTGTTGTCATGAAATGTCGGCAATTATCTTGTGTCAAACTGTCCCTCAAGTAAAAGTTTTGATTGCAATAAAGGTCATTTAACTTTGGTGGTTCCTCTGAGCGTGCATCCATCACACCTCCCGCTGTGCGAGCTGACCTTTGTTAGACGTCAGTGGCCCCCTGCGCCTGTCAACCCTTTTCCTTCCATTACTGCTCATCTTCAGGGCTCAACAACCATCAATTTTCATTTCCGTGGTCACGTCGGCGTGTCTTTGTCCATGTTGGCGATCCATCCAGGCTTCTAGTCCGCTCTTTTAATGACAGTTTGCATTTGTGTGTGTGTGGCGGCTCCAGTTGGACATACGTTTCAGAGGCTACTTATCCAACCTTTTTGTTCCCTGCCTGCAGCCTACAGTTTAATTAATATTTTAATTTTTAGTAAATGAGCACCATCAACCTGCCGGGACGGTAACTCCAAAGCTCCTCGATGGGACATGCTGTTTTTATTTGAGGGATTTAGGTGACAATACTTTAATGCACATTTTGATTTCATTCCTCGAGTAAAAATAAAGAGCAGAGATTATAGAGGTGAAATAATCAAGGAAGCATTTCCCCAACTTTATATTTGAGCCTGAGCTTATTGACCTATAAGCAGTTGAGAATTAATACCTTTTTTAATTGCTATTTGCTGGTAAAGTGAAAGGCAGCAGTTTGGGATTGTTTACACCACTTCATGAAATTATGGAGTTTCTTATGCTGCTTTTAGACATGCACTGAACTCTGTATATTTTCCTTACATTTTCTGGAGGCACCATATGTGAGAACGCAAATGTCCGAGTCAGTTGTTCCGAACGTTTTTCCTGCCACCCCCCTAAGTAGAATGTCTTGGACAATATACTGCTGTGTTCTTCTTATGTGAAAGGCAAAATTCTGGAAAATGTCTGACCCCACAGACATTTTAGCAAGTTAATGTATGACTACATCTATATATATTCAAACCAACCTATTCCTTGCATTATTAGATACATGTATTCCATGTTTTCATAACTCTTCAGAATCATGTGACCTGTTAACTCAGCGTCAGACTCGAGGATCCACAATAAAGAAACCCTCGCTTCCCTGAGACCATTTTCACCCCTGACTAATAGAGTTGCGTGTTGTATACAGTACACATCTCCCACCCTATAAACCCTATGAGGCTATGAGGTGATGAAGCTATAAAGGTTTCTTTAAAGGGGATTCAACCTTCACAAGGCCCATGAGGACAAATGTAGAGTTGCTTCAATTAAATACAGGAACATCACAATAAAGAAACAAGTTAGTTTTTTTCACGACCGTCATGCCTGTCGCTTTATGACCTGTCAATAGTCTGTGTCATAATAGGAATGAAAGGCCAGAAGAACAAGCAGCTGAGCCGGCAAAGTAGAACTCAACCGTCTTTGCCTTTACTGCGGCTGTCGCTCAAACGTGTCTCCAGGGCTTCACGCACACTTATTGAGAAGTCTTAAAGGGCCAGGTCACTTGTGTACTCAAAGAAAATTAGTTTATGTTGCAGTGTGTGTGCCACAGTCAAGAATGTTGTAGACAAATTGAGCTGTACCCTGTCCTTCTGTTAGCCGTGTGGTGGACTTCATTCATCTACATTTTGCTAAGCATGCTGGGAAATCTGTAGCATCATGTGTGTCTGTTTTTTTTTTTTAAACATCCCCTCCTTATGCTGTCCTTGATAAGCTTTGGGTTCACATAAAGGTTTCTTCCTTTTCTAACGATGTTTACTCGATATGATCCCTTCATCTGCAACGTATGTTACGTCTGGCACCCACTTTAATGGTTCGCCCCAATATGCAAACCTGCATCGTCTCCGAGTTCATCCACAGTTTGAGGGGATTTCCGCAAGTTCACCGCTAATCCGGCGGTTGACCTGATTTCTCCAGCGGACCGTCTTTGCAAACCACTACTCGTGTTTTTCCAAAGGTGCATGAGTGCAGTTATAGGCAGCCCACCGCACGAGTTAATGCTGCAGCTGTCAGACCAGCTTAGTTTGTCATCAAGGATAAAGCTGCATAAATAGTTTTTCATGTTTCCTAGTCCTTGTAAATATACATTTTTGTCAGCGTGGCATTTGTCAAATCTTTTCACAATACATTTTTGTCAAATATGGAAATAATTCATGGTTCTGCAATTCAAGAGTTAAGTTAGTATATTTCAGCTTTAATTCCATCCAGTCTGGACATGACTCTATCACGAGATAATTCACATTTCTTTTTCTTGATTAAAATAGTTTGCTGACTTTATGTATTATAACTTCTGATGACTAAAATCCCCATTTTGTGGATAGCTCGGATTCAACAAAAGCATTAGCCAGTGACTATTTAAGTACAGATGTGAACATTTCTGTTAATATACACATTTATTTCTATAAATATATTAATAGCACATATGTTTGCTGGAAAAACAACAAGCTATTTGTCAATTATTAAATGGATGATTAAACAACTGATAAATGAACAATCACTGGGGCTGCTGATTTTGCCTTCATGTTTTATAATGACATTTTCCAAGGATACAACAATACCATTTTTGGTGGATTTTTGTTTTGTTATTAACGATCCATAAAACCACTAAAAACACCCACCTTGTCCTCGTCGAATAGTTTTATTACCATATATAGTTAATTAATGAATAAGAAAACCATAATAATTTAGTCTGGGGGTGTGTGGTAACTGTAATCCTCAGAGAATAACAGAGGCTTCTGTTACCCTGTAATATTTAAACCCCAGTGAGATGATTTTAGTTTTTATAATGTTATACAGAGTTATTTATTTGGCCATCAGAAGAACTGCAGAAGTATTTCTCAATAAAAGTAGGAGCTACAAAAACACAAAACATCTTGACGCCGACATCTGCCGCCTGTCTTTATTACTTTGGTAACAAAATCTAAACAGGGTAAAAGGTTTCACATTTAAATTCTTTGGAATGACTAAAGAGTTTTGTTACTTGATTGTTCCAGCAATGTGGTCAGATCTCAATGTGCACATTCTGTAGCTGGATGTGGTGAACTTACTGGGTCTTTGCTAAGTGTCTTCAGATGTCTTGGGCAGTTATAAAGTTGAGTCTTTATTTTAATATTTTCATCTGGGTCAATGGCACAATGGATTATAAAGGCAATAGAATGAAATGTTAAAGTCACGCAGTCCCACAGGGTGTCTATAGGGCCAGCTACTGTAAATAGGGCAAAACTATAATTAAAAGCACAACAGTAATTTTAGCATCTGTGTGAATTGTATTTCATCATTGAGGACATATTTTGCACAAGGCTGTATAGATATCAAATACACATACAATATGCAGTGAAGAAACACAATATTTTAGGACTGCGGTCGAAATTACCCTGCAGGATTATCTGGATCCATGAAATTCATGTTGCTGCAGCCTTAATATATTTCTCTCAATAAAGCGAGATGTTGATGGTCATTGACTCTCAATCCTTGTTTTTTTCACTGCACATTAATTCTGTCATATCAGCTGTAGGTTGTTTCAAAAATCACAAGTAGGGACCTTGAGTCGAGAGCTGAGAATAAGGCATTTGGCTCATTCCCCCCGTAATCACAACTCTGATGAATATATTCAAATTAGTAAATCATTGATCAAATGCACCATTTAGGTTCAAATAAACCTTATTTGCACGATCCATCTTTTTTGTTCTTCACAGTGTCTCCTCGTCTCCGCGAGGTAAAAGTTGAATGCAACACCTGCAGCTCGTGATCCATTTCTATTTCCAGGCATTTATTTCTTTCCCACCCTCACAGAAGTAATTTCCTGCCGGGAAATATTGCTCGTAGTGTATGAAAGCAAGCAGAATGTGTGTTTTGTTAGCCTTGGAGTGCAGAGCCCACAATAACAAAGAAAGTTTCTTTTTTTTTATATGTGGATAACATGGTCTGCAGCCCAAGCAAAGATCTGCAGTCTCCTGCTGATATGTTCCATTTTCTCTGTTCTCTTTGTGCCTGTCTTTATTTTATGAGTGTGCTGCGCTATCGCCAGGGCAACATGGGCGGATGAGCGATGGTGTCCATTAGTAAACATAGCCCCCTATATGTGCCACCGGCCTAAAGAGCCAATGTCTTGAACCTCCTTTCTCTCTCTCCTCTTCTCCTCCACACTCCCACTCTCTCCCCACTTGTTTTCTTCCCCACTCCTCTTACCTCTCATTCCCCCTCCACCACCACTCCATATTTTCATCCTCTGCCCTCCTCTCCTCCCTTCTCCATCCATCCTCCTTATGGTTGTTTTTCATAGCTACAGCTCTGCAGCGGAGGGAGGGATGAGACCATTTCTCTTCCCCCGCCATGTGCTGGGGTTTTTTGCGAGACGGGCGACTAGAGGATGGGTTGAGAATGTCAAGCATTCGGTTGGGAATAGACCGCGGTTCAAACAAAAGAATAAGCCACTAATATGACAGATGTTGTGTGTATTGCAGGAGGATATTAGCAAACTTTTTTTTTTCTCTCGGTCGAATCACCAACAATCGAGAGGAGTCTGACTTCTCTGTAGATATTTGCTGCTTTCAGAAATGTCAAGGGTGAATCTTTTTAAACCTAAATAAACGAAATAAATATTGATTTAGAGATCATTTGGACTGATTTCACGAACTGGGGGTTATATATTTTTTCTGTTTCTCCTTTACACCAGTGCAGCTCACACTCTGGCTCTCTACTGTACACTGGGGGGGAAAGAAATGCTAAATTCACAATTAGCCTTTTCTGTAATTAGTACGGTGAGGTAATTGCGGCGGATGTGCAATTAGCATTATGTAAAGTGCTTTTCCCCAGACTTCGAGGCCAATCAGTTTGCCCCTTTACATTCAGCGTTCTCCTGATGATGTGGGAGATGCCTGGCGTCGAACATAAGAGAACTTCCTCTTCCCTCCCACTCGAATGAATGCAATTCAAAAAAAGAATCAGCTGGGGTCACATGTGCGCTGAAAAAAAAAGGGGGGGGGTTGAGGAAGTTTATGCATCTAATTTTTTTCATCTGCCTGCGAATATGAATGGAGAAGAGGGAAATCGCTGTCATAGCAGCCGTTACAGCACAAAGCCTCCTGATTGCATTCTGGACCCTGACATGCTTTTTTTTTTTCCTACAGGGAAACCAAATGTTCTTGCACAGCGTGACTGACTCATTGCCTGATTGCCCAAGAACCTCCACCCCCCCACCCCCCTCCCCCATGTTTAAAATCCAACTCCAGCTCTGTTCTCCTCTCATACCCGAGCCTCTGAGTTTGCATTCAGATGGATTGGTGTGTTTTTTTTTTTTAAGGAAACATATTCCCTCTTTGTCAACGGAGTTCATGCTATTAATCTCTTATGTATTAAGTTATTTTGCATTAACCCACATGTTCTTTTGTCTTTAGGTCTCAAAAATCAGAACGGCACAGTAACCAGCATGTTCCAGTTACTGGACACCAATAAAGACGGCAGGTAAATAACATGCTGATCATTTCATCTACTAGTTTTTAGATCAACGTTTTGCCCTGTGCTTTTGACTTTTTTCCCTAAATTTGTTCTCAAAATGTTCTCAAAATTGAGTTTTAAATGAAAACGTCACTGGCAAAGTTTTAGGATGATGAGGATCTGCTGCTTTGTTTTGGGGCCACCACTGTTATTTTTATCCTGAAACATTTCTTCCCTCAGGATCTCGCTCTTGCCAGGCTGTAAATGCTTCTGTCACAGGATTTAGATCACGATGAAATCCAATACAGAAGAAATTCTTAAAGCGCCCTTTGGGTGTTCACCTCCTTATGTGCAGTTTTAAACAGTGGGCATAACGACTGAGAAAAGAGAATCAAGGTCATAGGTTTCAAATCTAACTTCATATTTCAGCGGTACCTCTTTTCCTCGACAAATGATCTCCCCAACATTGGTATTCAATTCATTCGACAACTGAGCAGCCTCCATTAACCGCTGAATGCTGAAGTCAGGCACATTTTTGTGTTCAAATGTCGCAACTATGGCTGAAATTGTTAAATCTCGAATCCTATTTAGGATCAAATCAAATGTGATGAAATACAAGCGAACACAAAAACTAAGCTTGTAGGAGCTGAGTCTCGAAACCAAGGCCACGTCCTCAGTTTCTATCACTGAGATATTTGGTAGAACTGTTAGCCTTGTCTTATTTTGAAAACTCTGGGGTTGCGATTTAGTATGAATAGGCAAAAACACTTACTGTCAGTAACAGTTCCTCCTCCTCATCGGTCCAAGAAAATCAATCTCCCCCCCCCCCCCCTCTATCTTTTTACCTTTGCTGTTCCACGGTTGTAGTATTTTCTGTAACCAAGCAACCAACTGCAGAGTCGTCAATTTGCTTCCTGTTCACACCAGCACCCACATGATATACGATTTTCCGGTGCGTTAGTATGGACGGGGATTATAAATGATGTGGAGCTAAAACACTTGAGGACAGAGATTATTTTTACCAGTACTGATGAAGCTTTAAATGTATGTAAATGTTTTGAATGAGTTTTCATTTACAGACTCCACTTATTATTTAAAAGATGCAAATCCTAAAAAAAATCACACTTCCTATAGGCGAGTTATCTGGTTTTACAGACACCACTGTACACTAAAGCTCTGTGTAACACCCTAAGGAATCACTGTGCTGTCTGTCAGTGTGGATAAGTGGAGTTTCAGGGAATATTACTGTGTCAGGTGGGGCCACAGAGTCACAGACGTCATGTTCACTGACTCTCAAAGTCGAAAAAATACAGCTAATGCAGCAAAGTGGAACAAAAACACAACAGAGGGAGGACAGTAAGATAAAGAAGATCCTCACTGCTGGGTTAAAATCACCTTTTTGCTTTCACATCTCGTCTCTTTGTTCCTGCTATGATATAAAGCGAGTACCTGATTCACATCAGTATGCTTATGGACTACGTCTGTTAGTTCCACCTTCTGAGTTTAGTGTACACGTTTCATTCCCTGAAACTCCTACACCTTTTTTGTTCTTCAGCAAAATTAAAACAGTCACTGCCAAATTTGCTTTGTTTAATCTTCACATCCCAGCGGCCCCACTTGTGGCCCCCCTGCCCAAACACCCAGCTTCCCCTCTGCCCCCCCCCCAGCTGACTAACTTGCTGTCGCGAGCATTGTTTAACCACTGCTACCTTTTCTTTTAAAAAGAGAAAGGCATCTGTTCTGCTTTTCCAGCAAAAGGTGTGTCCATTTTCTGGTGACTTGCAGAAAAAACCGCTGCACATGATATATAAAATGACTATGTGCCCCTTCATGCTTTTTCTCCTCCACCATCGCGGCCTCACATTCCTCACCTTCCCCACGCCATGCCTGGAAAGAAGAAAAAAAAAATCAATCCTGCTTAAGCTAACTGGGCGTATTCTCCTGGAAAGGAAGCAGGGCCGGGCATAGCAAACTGAAAGCGCTATAAAACATATGGCTGCATCGAGGACAAAGTGCTTGTGCAGCGTTTTTTTTTTCTTCCCAGAGAGCGCTATGTGCCCACTTATGCATTCCTGCGTCTGGATGTCTACCATTATTCAGCCCTTCTGCTCCCCCCCTCCCCTCCAATCCCTTCCCCTACCCTGCCCAGCCCTGCCTCCATCCATCCTCTCGATCCCCTCCATCCCATACGCTGTCTCTGCGCTTAAACAAACACATTACTAAGCGGAAATATCTGCAAGTGCCGCTTATTTCTGCCCGGCCATTGTTTCAGTCCTGTCAGTCAATAGGATCCGGTGAGCTGGCTATCTTGAGGCAGGACATGTATTGATGCCCTGTTGAATAAAGCAGGAGTCGGAGACTTTGTATATGTATGCTACATCACCATTTTTTCCTGTAAGGCTCTGCGGCTCACACGCCCAGGTGTCAAGCTTGATTTAGTCGCCGTGATGACAAATGCAAAGTTGAAAGTCGGCGGTATACCTGCTCGCTCGCACATTGCCCGGCGATTTTGCTGACTTTGAATAGATTAGCATGCTCAGAGCAGACTCTTTATCTGGTAAAAAAAAAGACTCAAGGCTTTGTCCCTAATGACACTTAGCAAAACACTACCCCCGTTCTTAATCCACTCGATTGGAATTGCTAATTATCTTTTATGCAGATTTTCAGATAATTGTTCTATCGTTTACAGTACACTGTGAGCCACACACACTTTTGTGTCCACTTAGCCAACAATCATGTTGTTTTTTAATAATTGAATCGGTTATTTTGGGGGAAGTTTGAATCAATACTTCCACATCAATTTTTTTTTAATAAAAACTTTTGTGGTGTGTCCTCTCAAACAGTTCTACAATATACTGTAACTTGTTTATGGTTTACGAGCTGGATGTTGTGTTCAGAGGTTTTTCTAAACAGTCTATTGTGCAGAGTGAAGTATGTGTTCATCCTACCTGGTTTATCTGCTATGAAGATTTCATTGACAATGTTTTTCTTAATATAAAACTGAATTTCCCTGAATATCTTAGTCAGTCCGATATGGTGGAATAAACTAAATCGAATTATCAAATCATCTGGCAGCGAATTTGACCTGCGGTTTGACCCAGTTTCCGACTGCTGTAGTTTATCTGAACACGTAGAGGTGGACATGTCTTGCTTGGTCCACCGACTGAAGTCACACTGAGCTGGTTGCCTCTATATTCCAATTTGATTTTAATTAACGTATCGCATGTTATAGTCAAACCATCTTCAGCCCCTCACTACCCTGGGCCGTTATCAATACACATGCCAAGTGTGAAGCTGATAAGAACGACAGTTCGCAAATGGTTTTCATTCCACACACAGACAGACGATTGTGGAATTAGGTCGCATATCAATGCGGATGTTGTCGTGATTTACGTGTTACACATGGGAAGTGGACATGAAAGTTTCTTCCTGTATGAAAAACATCTCTCCCACACCTTGGTCATTAAGGTAGCTTGCGGACTTCCTCACCGTTATTTCATCCCGAGCCACACACAAGTGCGGCCCACTGTGCCAGCTGGCAGGCAGTTGGCAGCCCAGTGCAGGATTAACTGGTACCAGTGTGCCGGCCTATAAATAGAGTCTACCAACTGCTTCAGGAAATGAACCATGATGGAGCCTCCCAAAGGCCCATGAACAGGTTGTGCTTTTTATCCCCTCCCCTCTGTCCAGATTTATCAGTGCAGTGAGAACGAGCAATGTTCATATCTCTCTCTCTCTCTCTCTCTCCCCCCCCCCTTGCCCCCTCCCTCCCTCCACCTCTCTCTCCCTCCCTCTACATCTCCCTCTCTCCCTCTGCCTCTCCCCCTCTCTCTCTCTGTGAAACCTACTGTAGGTGTTTATGCTAAGCACCTGCTCTCACGATCTATCCTTGTATAAATGCCCATTGTATTTGGGGCCCAAATCCACTTTTCTTCGTACGAGTTTCTCAGCGCTGCTTCTCTCTGCCGACTCACAATGGAGAGAGGCATTGTTTTTTTCCCCACAGCACTTACCCTGCAGCATTGATCCTCTGTAGTGGAACAAGCTATTCGCTTTGTATGTTTGCCTGCACATCCGCTTTTGATGGACTCCCGGGATTGATCTGGGCTATGCAGTCATTACCTCAGCTCAGTAGTGTGAGTTTAGGTGGAACCTCTGGAAGAAAGACACCAGCAGGGAAGAATGGCGGAAGAAAAGATCTAAGTGTTGTGGGATAAGAGGTGGCATGTGTGATTTAGATTGTACAGCGTTGTGTCCCATAGCACTCAATGAGATTGGCTAAAAGGAGAGAGGACCAGACTCAAAGCTGAATAAACCCAATCTGGAGAATACAATGACACAAAAAGTGTTAAACTTACCATCAGGTGAAAAACAAGTCTGATACCTCCAAACAGGATGTGTGACCAAAATGTTGTGTTTCATGAAACCAAAACATAATTAACTCACTGAATCAAAATTATTTAAGTGCCCCTACAGAGAGACAGATTAAAATGTCTTGTGAGCTTTCAGGTGCCCTGGCAAACACACAGTACATCATGAAACCCTGTGAAGGCCTCGGTGTGAGCCCCGTGACAGCAAATTATTTTAATGAAGGAGCAACAAAAAAACAAAACCTGATATTTTGTAGCATTGCACCAAATTAACTAAACACCTTTAAGTAGAGATCTAGCTCTATTACTGTTAAGAGCCTCCATTGTGATTCACTAAACAGAACAAAGGCCAGCAGAATGCAGCTCCTGTCATTTTGATAGCTGTGCGATGTGGAATCTTGAGGCGTGTCCTTTTACACAGACATTGATCCGGATATGTGACGACCTCAGCTACTGGCTTAAAGGCGGTTTCATTGTTTATCGAATAGCAGGGCTAATTTCGTGTTCATAGCTTTTATGCAGAAAGGCAATAAAAGCACAATATTCCTGTCCTTGTTCAAACCAACTCACACTATTGTCATCTGCATCTTTGTTTTCTTTCTCTTTCACAACAGTATAACAGTGGATGAAGTCCAGGCTAAAGTGGCACTCATCCATGACGAGGAGCGGATTCTTTCGGAGGATGAAGCAGAGGTAAGTTCTTTCAAACGGATGTTACTCAAACAGGAGGGAACGGTTAATTTATTGGGGATTATTTTCAGCACCATTGCATTTGGTGCACTTCAGAGTATATATGCTATCAGGACAATGGGCTGCCTATTGCATGCCACCATTGCGATTCATCCATACCATGCAGCACATCATATAAGTAGAATATCATAGGACTTCTACAGCTAATAAAATACACACTATTGCTGATATAAAACATCTATGAACACCCACTTCCCCTGTTTTGTGATTTCTGTATCGAGTATCTATCTTTCTGGTTTTGCTGTTTTCTCTTCTCGCACAACAGGGTCCCTTCCATATTCATTTGAATTCTGAGCAGTACGACCACAACAGTGATTTTTTTTTTCCTTTCCCTCAAGCTGCATTGTGGGAGAACGGCGCTGTCTGTTTCACTTTAAAATTGTTGAGCCTCGCTCTTACCAGGCAGCAGATATCAAGATCTCCGGCTGTAAACAAAATGGCTAGTGCTCAATTTTTCCTCTCACTCTTCCTCCTCTTCTCCTCATTCCTTTTTCTAGCCATTGGTATGAGCAATCATACCCTCACAAAGCAAAGAATGAAAATAACAGCTGCTAGGTTAGAGCAGGGAATTTCAGAGATGGTTTTAAATCAACTGAATCTATGGAGCAGAGAAGAGTAGTAGAAATGACCTCCACTCTTGTACGTGTGCATTTTGCAAAGACTTAGGAATTTTAACCCATGTAAAATGTTCAGTTAGAAATAGTTTTGGATGTTGTGGTTTTAGTAAAAAACTAAAGAACTTGAGCCGCACCAAAGCTGTAACCAACATGAAAGGGATGTGGGGGGGAAAGAAAATCAGTGCTCATTTGTTATTTCAAACGGGGAGGCATTCCTAATGAATTCAACTGCATCTGAGGAGGATGAATCGGCATCATGAATATTCATGAATATGAAAATATGCACTTAACTGCAACCACAACAAACGGTGATCAAGCTGGGCAAATTAAACAGGGTGCCAATGACAGTAGTTAACAGGCAACTTGCATTAGAACTGACAAGCGGCTGCGTGTGCAGCACTTTAATCAGGGTCCAGGGGCAGCCACAGTTGTACCACAGAAGAAGTAGTTAATTCCATGTGTTGGGAAGGATTAAGTGATTTTGTTTTGTAACAGTCGATTACCTTTTGTCATCGCCTCCTTAGCGTTTCTATCATGCAAGTACAGTGTCTGGCAACTTCAACATTGTAATGCTGTGGCTGTATCATGCCAGAGTATAAGGGTTACTTAAAGGCTTCATGTTGCAAGAAGAGAGTCGTAGTATTGCGAGAATAAAGTTATATCGTAACATTGTGACTTAATGCATGCAATATTATGACTTCTCAATTACGATTTTAGTCTCACTGTTTTGTTGGTTAATTCCGACTTTATTCTTGTAATTCTTGTAACGACTTTACTATAGTAAAACAATGACTTTATTCTCATATTTTATGACACTAATCCCACTTAATTTTGACTTTATTCCCATTTTGTTACTTCTTCTCAATTGTGACATAGTTCTTAACATCGCTGGATTTCCTTTTTGTCAATATGTCCATAATACTCCGTCCCACTCTGTAGAGACCCTAAATATGTGTAAATCCTTTCAGTTGGAAGATTTAATACCAAAGCTGTTGAACATTACGGACACACTGGGTCTCCACTCTGTTTCCTTTGGTGGGCAGGAAAGAAAGTAGTTCTTTCCTCAAATGTGCTTATTTGTAATATCTGAAGAGCTTGATTACTTTACTTCGGTCCCACTCGCGAGTAAATCTATTTTTTTGCGCGCTTATTCAATTTGTGTCATTTTCGCACCTTTTTTATTAGTTTCCCTTCTTCTTTTTCCTTTCTCTTAAGAAGCCTTGGCCTCCACAGAAAATTCAGTTTCCACTTCACCGGCCCGGATAATTCAAGAACAGAGAGGATTTTCAGGAGAACAATTTGATGATCAAAGGAGGCACTCCACTCGGGAGGGAAAATGGATATTCTGAAGTGGCGCTCCCTCAGTATTCTATCATTATGTTATAGTCCTCCATTCCTGTAGAAACCACTGTAAATGTAGAGTCAAGTTCACTCACATTTAGAAGATAATAATCGGCATCCACGAAGAATGTCTCGTCTCTGTCAAGTAAAATAAATAAATAGTGCCAATAGACCTTTTTCAGTATGTTAAACACAGACCTGAATACATATCATTTCAGTGCCCAAACCACAACAGTTGCACTAAATCAGCATCCTGCAACGAGCGGCCTGTCCTCTCTCTTGATATTAACCATAGGACAAAACATCCCCAGAAGCAGTGACGTGTGACCGAGCTCGGACTGCAGCGATGAACAGAGCTGCAGGAAATTGCCTTTTCTCAAGAAATAGGCATTTGTGCAGAGGTGAATTTCACTTATCCATCTACTACCCACCCGCCTCCCTTCCTTCAAAGCCCCTTACTCAGTCTACCAGAAAGGAAAAGAGCCTGAGCATAGAATATGTTTTTCTCTTCACCAAGAGAATGCAAGAAATCCCCTGATTAAAAAGAAAAAAGGCCACCATATCTTTTCTTATCGACACCGAGAGGTGCAAGAACATTGGGTGTTCCAGCAACTCTCAGCAAGAGAAGTTTGGGGGGAATTTCACTTTTCTAAAAGTGTGCAGATGAACAACATTGCTGTAGGTGCATGAACGGTTGGGAATTCTCAATAACAGCTTGCTGGTGGGTATGAAATTATTGCTTGTTTCACAGTTTAATAATATTGGCTATACCCGAGGGGTTCCTATACACAGTAGAGGAGCTGACATTGGTTGGTAACAAGGCAGAAATGAAGACGGCGGAGCTGCTGTAGTGCAGTTGGGAGGTAGTGGTGCATGGACAAAGGGAAAAAACAGAACCATGAAGATCTCATTATAATTAATTTTTTGGCATCTTACAAACTACCTTCATGAAATCCTGTTAATGTTATAGCACCGGTATGACTCCTATATCAAACTAAATCCTATTTTTCCATAATTTGATAGAAAAGGAAACTGTTGAAGTCACATTTCTTATTTGAATCCAGTTGTTGGATAACCCCGTGCTGTGAAACACATCTGTTTTTACGCTGTGTGGCCATTATTATTATTTTGAAATGATCCCCTGGGTTTGTAGATACTATAATAATAATGGCCAAGAAGCAAACAGACCAGTTTTGACTTCACCTCTGTCTTTTGCGACTACCCTCAATTTCTGTCAAGATATATTCACAACATCCGTACACAGAATTCAAATATGCGGCCGCCTGTTGCTGCCCCCCCGCCCACCCTGAGTCACTGCCAGGCAAGGTCAGCGACTCTGCCTGGCTCTTCACACCATCTGTTTGAGCTGGTTGACATTTGGCCCTTGCCAACGGTGAAATCTCACTTTCGAGGGTGGGGGGGCGGAGGTATTGGCATTTTTCTTTTTTGGATGACAAGAGGGTGGCTTTTTTTTTCTTTCTCAAAGGCAAGAAATAAGATGTTGACTTAAGGTGCAGGATATTAGTGAAGAGAGAGTTGGAGTGATTTAGATTTGAAAATTGTGTTGTGGCTTGTTATTTTATTTATTTTTTACTCGCCAGCCTCCAGAAGGGGGCAGCAGGCCTCTAAGTTGAATGCGAGCTAATGGAGGGAAAAAAATGGAAAGTCACATTCACAGGTCATTTAATCTCTTTGTTTTGTCATGGGCAGGGCCTCTGGAGCTGCCTTCCTGCCTCGCCCCCTCAAACGAGAAAGAGAGAGAGATCCCTCCTCAGAAATGAACAATACTCATCTGCTGCCAAGAATTTCCTTTTTCCTGCATTTGTAGAGCGGCTTCGAAAGCTCGCAGTGACTCTAGGATTTAATGTGTGTGTTCCGAGGAGACTTCTGGGGTCTGCACGTGACTACCAGAACAGATTCTTTTTTATTATTTAACTATCTGAAATGACTTCTTTTATTTTTGGGGGGAAAGCACTGTACACTCTTGCGTCACCAAGAGCAACCTAGAAGTTTCAAATCTGCAGACCTAAGCTGTACTTAGGATTCCAGTCTTATTTAACTGACTGTATGAAATGGATGTAGGCCACGATGTTTCTTTATAGCTTCTGCACAGGCTTGCACATTGCACGCTGTGTTTGTTTGCGGGTTTATGCTATGGTTAAGGTAAACTGTACACCAGCTTACACCTCACTAACCAATGTTGGAGTGAGGCTTGTGTGCAGGCGAGCCGAAACGTGGTATTGAACACTAGCAGCCATATATTCCAACAAGATTATAGTCTTGTGTTAAAAGCCTGCTGGGTGTATAAGGTGTAGATGGTAAAAGAGGCGTTGCACCCCCCCCCCCAAGCACCTCAAGGCCCATAACACGCATCATGTTTTTGCTTCCCAGTGCTTTCAAGTTATATAATGTGAAATGACAGGCTGAAACCAGAGGTGGAGTGATATGCGGTTTTGTCGAGGCGGCGTACAGAAAAACTGACCTGCAAAAAAACGCTGTAATGTGTCATGTTCTTTTGAGACGGGAGGACAGTGAAGGGAGGTGGAGGAGGATGATAGGTGGGGTGGGGGTGCAGCGAATGATTTGGGTGGTATCTGTGAAAGACTTTTTCTTTTTATTTGTTTCATGCTGCACACCTGACGCTCCTCAATCTCTTGCCTTGCTCTTCCTCCTTTCCTCCGCGCCTCTAATCTTCCCCGCACTCATCTCTTGTTACGTAACCGCCGAGATTGGATGCGCTCGGGGTCGCGCGGGTGGCACAGGTAATGGAACCAGTGGGAGGTCAAAGGCAAGTGGAGGGAAGGAGCTGAGCGAAGAGGCATTGTCTTCTGCTCCTCCAACAAGTCCTGACAGAGGTGTCTCATATCCAGAGGTGTCTACTTGATCTATCTGTATGACTGTTGTTTATTTTATTTTCACACATAATTTGACTTGAAACAACAAAAAATACCAAAATAGAATATGTTTTAGGATCAAAACACAGCGTCAGACCTTTTGTGAAGTTGAATCACATCGCTGTGTTTGCATCGCTTTGACTCCATCGCTGAAAAAAAAATTCTGTCTTACAAGCTGTACTAACAAAAAAGCCTTAAAGCAAGCTTAAGGCAATCGTTTGCCTTCTTATCAGTTTCAACCACTTGACAAATACTATTGATGTTGCACCCGTGTAAGTGCAGCTCCTGAGAACAGGGTACACACTGTGCAACGGGACAATCTATGCTTCTGCTTCCCAAGTGAATGCATTGATCAGCGATCTTACACTGTATCACCAGAACAGAAAGCATGTTTGAGCAGTGGGAGAAAATCTCTGGAACATTTTAGACAGATTATTCTTTACTTATGCTAATGGCAATACGTTGCTTATTTTATCTACATGCATTTTCTACAGTGTTGTTGGATTGGGTGATGATACAGTTACAGTCAGTACCACAAGAATAATTTCAAAATCCTTAAGATTTCAGTCCTCGCTTCTTTTGGTAACAGCTGTGGTAACTTATGGTAACAGCAAATGTGCTTTGATTCTGCAGCAAATGCTTGTCGACCAGTATCTGCTGTGTTTCCTGACACGCCAACAGCAGCAGCCAAACAAACTCACTTTTCAAAATGTAAAGTCAGTCATATATATTTGCAATTGCAATTTGATATAATGCTGCAGTCAGTGAAGCAAGTATCCCACTCACAGAAAAGGTCAGTACCACGAGCAGGGGGTGAGTTTGTTTGCAGAGAAGTTGTAGGCGTCTTGTTTTGGTGACAAATGCATTTTATCATTTCCTGTGACTGCTTCACAATAAGAGACCTCTGTTTCTTTAGGAGAGTGATGTGGATGTGACAGTAACTTGGATTATATGCAGACCTTTCGTTTGAATCCCTCATGAATAGGAAGGTCATGTCAGTACAGGGCAGCAAAGGCTGACTCAACAAGTAAATATATCATATACAAGACGTAATTAAAGTTTATAAACACATCTAAAGGTAATTCATTTTGAAAACAAACTTCTTAACAACAATAGCAAGCAATTGTTATATTTTTACAATTGCTTTTTGTCCAGGCCTTCAGTATAATTACATCTTTCTTTTGTCTAAAACATCACACTTACATTAAATCATAACTTTAATGGCATTTGTCTGCAGATTTCAGGATTTTCTTTGAATATCAAGTCACATCAAACATCCTCTGACCCACTGTGGCTCCTGAAAGAACATCTTGTTGAAGACCCTGATGTCCTTTGTGGGGGAAACGCTTGATGTGTTTTGTGTTTCCATGGTGACCCCGCCGCACATCACATAAGACAATAATGAAAGCTCTTAAAGGCCGCGGGGGCACCACAATAGTGCACGTCCTCGCCGTTTCAGCTACTGTGGCACTTGGAGGAGTTACACAACATGACGTTCACCCTGAGAATGTTTCTTCCCCCCCATCATCTGTGGGCTTTTGAGACCGGCAAAGATTGGGCTTGCTAGCAAAGGGATGACACACGGAATGACAAAACTCCTGTGTCTGTCTGTCAGGCTTGGTCTTTATCCGACTGACATTTGCTGGCTCAGGCTCATCCAGGCTCTGGAGAAGCCAGGGATAAGAGTCAGACACAGATGGCTTTTGCCTTGCAATTCAGTCTAGCACAAAATTCAGAAGAGAGGGGGAAACAGTTTTTTTCCCCAAGTCTTCATCCTGTTTTTACAGACTCTGAAATATAATTGCCTCTACAAAGTATGAGAAACCAGAGTCTTCTCATACTGCGCCAGTGTGTTATTGTGTTTTGTTATATGCTGTCGTGCAGCGCTTTATATATTTTTTGTCTGTGCTGACCCAACCTATTGGCGTTTCAGGCTTGATAGGGCTGTTACTTCAGCAGAGACATTTCTTGTCCTCCGAGCAATTCAAAAGAACAATGCGACAATGTCTTGTGCCATTTAAAAAGCTGATGAGCCAAAGCCAGCATGAAGGAGGAGAGGGGAGGTGTAGGTGTTAAATTGATTGGCGAGAGAAAAAAGCATCTGCTTTGCAATAGCTTAACAGTTGCCTCAGAAGCCCGCCTGCTATTGTTTCCAAACAAGAATACCCACTTCTGTATGCCGAGGAGTGTCGCCTTCAGAAGAAATGTGAGAGAGGGATAGAAATTGTTGCATAAGAAACATTTAGAGACATCTTATTCAGTATTTTTTTGCAGTTTTCCAGGATCTTGATCTAGTTTTTTTTTTTCATAGCCGCCTCATCTCCTCTTTCTCTTCTCCAGGCAGTTCAGAGTTAACACGTGGGCAGAGAACAAAAGACAAGAGATATAGGGCTGGAGTCAGCAGCTGATCCAATGACAGAAATGGCACCGAGGCGAGAGGGTCCCAGGTGTAGTCATGACTCAAGCAGCACTCGAAGATGTGGAGGGGGGGGGGGGGGGGGTGATTGAGAGGGACAAGGAGCGAAAAAGAAGCATGGGGGCTTCATGGGAGCCTGCGTCCTGTGTGACAAGCTGCCTGTCGTGTGCAGACTCCCTGACAGCAGGAAAAGCACTGAGACAGGACACCTGACCCCTCTGACCTCCACCAAAGTGAGACAAGACTCAGACTTGTGCTATTCAACAACAGTGGCATGAGTGCGCACCTCTCTAGTGTCTGCATTCATGTTCGTAAAGTCAGACACCAGAAATCATTGATGCTGATAAGAAAAGCCCCAAAACTACGAAACTGCTTTTCTGTATGCAGACATTGTTTAAATCTTTTTTAGATCGGTAGTGGCCTCTCAAATCATTTTCAGCTTTACTCCAATCTTTTCGTAGACCGTTTATAAAACTGAAGGCAAAGCATCACGATTGCCCCCTAAATATAGGTCACAAACCACGCCTTCTCCATGTTAGTGGATGGGACATGGGCCAAACCAAAGTCAAAGTACACGTCAGATATATTTCTCTCAAAGATGGTTTTGGTCATTGCGTAATTCTTATAGTTTGTCGAACCGTTCTTTTCCCACAGTTTTTATTTCTAATTCAATGCTGCACTGAGACAGTATGATTGACAGCTTAGACGGAACTCATGATTGGTTAGACACGTGTATCAGCAAGACGTAGCTGCCCCCCCGAAGGCTACCGGGCAGACCCTGGCTCCTTTTTTTCAAATAAATTATCACTGTATACTTTTTTGTTTACCAAACCCAATTGGTTTTTACGCCACGCTGAAATGTGCGCTGGATGCAATTATTCATTTTTCATTATCAGCTGGAATTAGTTGCTTTCAATGATTTTAAAAAAGAGCTAAACGGCCAGGGTTCCACTATAATGTTCCGTCGCTATTATTACGGCATTCTTTCAAGTTTAACTCGCAATGTAATGAAGCTGTCAATCACACATCAAAGGCAACACTCAGGAGAGAGTAGAATTCCATAATTGGAAACTTTCCACCATTTTCTCCCATGAATTAATATGAAAGTATACATGATAATAAGACTATTTCAACCTGCTCCCCCTGAAATTACATTTATATAAGACTAATTTGTTTTCCCAATTATCATCCGATGACAAACTGTCGCCTGAATTATGCCGGCTGGCGATGTTTTCTTCCACAGTAGGACCTGCATTCACCACATGCTAACTGTTAAGAGGTGGACAGGGAGAACTGAGCATCGTGAAGACCAGGATACGAATCCTGACTTTCACTGCGGTTAGGTATCGCCAACAAAAGCACACGAAAAGGTTACAGTCAGTGATATTTATTTATAGATTAAACCCGTAAACCTGTCGTGTGTCTCTGTTCTCGACACTGTGGCCTTTTTCGACATTACACATTCACCACAACCTTTCCCTTAACAGAACAAGGGCGGTGAGTTGCCTTAATGTCAGCCAGTATTACTTTGTGACTTTCCAGATGTTAACATCTCCTCATTATGTTGACTGAAAGATTTAATTCATGCAGCGTTACGTTTCACACATGTATTCCAAGTTAGCTACATATTGCCCTGTCAATATGTTTGTAATCAAACAAAGGTACAAGCCAAGAGGGTAGTCCACTAACCAGGAGGTTGTTGGTTCGATCCCCAGCTCCTCCAATCTGCATTCCAAAGTCTCCTTGGGAAAGGTACTGAATTGGTGACTGTGATTAATTCTAGAACTCATAATGCACTGTATAAATCCAGTTCATTTATTTAAAAAATACAAAAACAATTCAACCAAATGTTCCCTGTCAACAGTTTTCAGTTTCTATTCTTGCAACCATCATTGAGGTATAGCCTTCAGGGAAGTTATAGGACTTGGTTCGGGTTATGATTGTGGTCATCAATACATATTAGAACCCACTATTTCGTTAAAGTCTAACACAACATTTCCAGACCAATGACACAGCGTCCTCACCCTTCATTTACTCGGTGTTATAAGAGCATCAGACACCGTTTGCTTGGAGCTAAATTGTTGTGTTGTAATTTGAGACAGGATCATGTAATTGCTGTCAGCCCTGTATCCCTATTGTTGAATGTTTTATAGAAAGAAGCAGTAATCCAAGAACCTGATTGTACTCGTCTTCAGCTGCTTGTGCAAGCTCGACCTCCTGTGTTTGTGTGTGTATTTCTGCTTGTTCCGGGTGTGGTTGTGCGCCTGTGTACTAAAGTCAGGATCAGTATTGTTGTCACTCTGCCTCTCCCTCCTTCCCTCCCTGCTTTTTTCTCTTTTCTCACGCACTCTCCCTCACTCCCTCTGCAGAGTGACATTTATTAATTAAATATGGTGTACTGCCGCAGGATGTGCTTCCCTTTCCACTATCTTCAGACACTAATAATTACATTGGCATTTAGCTCCGTGATAAGCCGACCCTATGGCCTTTATGAAATGTTCCCTGGGCCCGGATACTGAGCAAAGTATAGACTGATGCGATGCTATATATCGATCCATGTGCCTGTTTTCCCTTGCTTTTATCTTAAGAGCCACTGTTCATTAACTCGGTTAAGAAATCTCACAACGACACGTGATGTTTACATCATTAAAGGCTGACACTGAGCTTTGCTTTAAACTTGCCTGCTGTATTTCTGCTCATAGGTGGATTGTGCAACTGAACGTTCAGGTGATGATGAATCTATTTCAGTTAAATGAATATCATAAGCCACTGGGAACATTTTGAGTTATGAAACATTCTACTTTTCACCATTAAATTGTGATGATTCATTTTATGGTAGACTTTTTGGAAGATTCTTTTTTATTAGAACCTAACAACATAAGGTCAGAGTCAAAAAGTGGTATTATTATAAACCTGTTGTGAGACAAAGATAGTATGTATTTTCCTAATGTTGGTGTATGTGTTGCTCCTCCAATGCATCTTATTGATTTTACTATAACATAAGGATAAAACCAAACAATATTTATGTAAATCAACTATGTGTATACGTCCACATTATATTGATATATATTGGTCTTTTGTTATATTGCTATTGATAATTAATCATTATTGATTTGCTGCCCATCCCTAAGTGAAACCTCGAATTTCTGAATCTGTAGCCAGGGAATATATGTATTCTTGCTTGACAGTTAAGTTAAGCAACTAATTGTTTGAGTACTGTTTGTTCAAAGCATTAACACTAATATTTCAGAAAATGTCAGCAATGTACTTTGCATTGATTAAATCCTTATTGGTTTAGTTCAGGGGACATTCACAGGAATTGCATGAGTCTAATTTCCGTGAATCACAGTGTGACTTCCACTGAGCTCACAGTGTTTATAACATTAACACACAAGCAGCAGTTTACCTTGATATTAAGTTTGAGTTTGCTTTACTTAATTACTTTGCTTCAGGTGGTCTAATCAGCTCAGTGCATTACAAGATTATTTTGTGGCTTATCAGCTTCAGGGATGCATCAGTTGATGCTTAAGTCACAATTACTCTAAACATACATTTAGTTTGTGAAACGCTCCCTCGTGCCAGTTACAGTTTAATAATAAGTTGTTGTACGAAAAGCCTGTCATCTCCTCCCTCAGTTATCTGGTATCATTCTCCCCTGGTTCCACTTCTACGTTCACGGACATTCAGGGAACACAAAGAAGTGTCTTTATTTTCTTCTGACAGAAATATACCTGCTGCACATTTTTACTTTGTCTTTCACTTGACTACTACTCTAAAAAGACGGTTCATTTCCTGTCCTGGCAGAAGATTACAGTAATTTCCACAGAGCTGTGTGAGGCAATCATTTAAAATTTGCATGAATAATCTCTCATCACCAAATTAAACTTGTTCTCAGATGAAATTACCCGGCGAAGGTTTCAGTGAAAGCCATCTGTGCCTCGAATCGGACCTTTGGCCCCGAGGGTGTATCGTACAGTGTGTACCATTCAGTAGCGGCTTAGATGACCAGTGTTCTTGCCATCATGGGAAATCTCCCCCTGACTTCTATTATTTTGGTCGATGTTCCCGTCCTTGTCTGTCAGAGGGCCTGAAAGAGGAGCACTTTCGTCTCTGTACAACACGCTGTGCTGCTGTGTTTGTCTCTGGGTACTTGACTGAGCAAAAGGATAAAAGACCGAACTGAATGCCAGAGATGCTTAGATGAGGCAAACCAACATTAACGGCTGAACGCTTTATTACATATGTGACTCTCTGCCCATGTATATGTGCATTCAGTATGAGCACACATGCTCTGTGTGCTTAAATACTGCGTGGGAGTTGTAATATTTTCATTCGTGTGGGTTTGTGGTAATAGCTGTCTCATCTTTTTGTTTGTGCTCTGTTTCCATATATTTGCAAGGTGATACATTTCATAACTGTGACTAGAAACCTAATATTCTCTTGCCAGGTGCATATAAGTGTTATTTGTAGAACTGTGCTTCTGGAACAAGCCGGATCTATCAAATAACATAGCACAGTATGTAACCATGTTATTTGATCGTTCCCGCTCTCCTCTCCCTCTGTAAGGCAATATCTTTGCATACTGTTCCATCAGCCCCTCGCGTAAGTTCGACTAAATCAAATGTAGAGCTTATTTGTCAGGACCGCTGGTGGATTTTTTTTTACATGGCAGGAGGCGGATCTCATAAATTGCAGTTCAAACACAGGGTACAGACTTAGAGTTCTTCCACAGCAGAGTGTATAAAAGTGCTTATACTTCTGTGACATGATTTCTATGGAAGGACAGTCTTTGCTTTAGGTTGAGAATAAACAAATTAATATCTAAATGGCAGATTTAATCACTGGTCTCCTCTTAAAGCTGCATTTATTTGTTCTTTGTGATCTATAACGGATAAAAACAGCAAATCCATATGAGAAGATGGATCCAGTAAATTATGTATTTGCTTGTTAAAAAACTTCAATCACTTGATAATTCAGTGATGATAAAACCAACTAAATAATGGTAATAATTGTTTCAGCTCTACCACAGTATCTATCTGACCAGACTTCTTCAACAAAGGTCAAAGCAACTTCGTTCTCAAACAAAACTCCCATTCAGCTCATTTCCCCCCGGTGCTCTTGGCATCTTTCTGAAAGATGTTTCAAACAAACACATTTCAGTTTGAAAAGACCAGCTAAGCACAAAAGAGCTCGCTCACGTCCAAGGTGATCCACGGCACCTGCCTTCCAGTCCAAGTGTCCAGGTCCGCAGTCATGTTTATTAGCTTAGTTTAATTGTGCATGGTATCTAAAGGTCATCGCCTGCTGCGATACATCGCTGCCAAAATGGCTTCCAGGGGACACTGTTTCAGATGAATAAACACTGAAAGCTGCACCATCTTCCACCCCTCCGTCCTCATTCTGTACCTCCCAATGTGCAGCGGCATCACATTCGGCTTTTTCAGGCCTTGCACAAGGTCCTGTGACTGATGGGCATCCACTGGTGCACACCGCCTCACTGACTTCAATTTCAGCTGGCAAAGGGCTGCAGATTAATTTGGTCGTCCGTGCCTCCCTTCCTTTTTTCCTCCAAGCAAGGGTCTATGTTTATTCAGATAGTAGGAATGATGTGTTTGTCCCTCAGTGAATTAAAACATGCAGTATATCTGTATAAGTACAGCCTTCTCCGTGATGAATGGCATTTGACTTCTATAAGCAGTAAACTTCTTCTGTTTGGCTGTAAAAGCTGATTTAATGAGAGAGTGACTGGAATAGATAAGCAGATATGGCAGCGGGGATTATTGCGAGGTGAGCTGAATGGGAGATGGATGATGCGCGGTTCATTATCAGTTATGTAATGCACTTTTTCTAAGTCCCTACCTGTGGGGCCAGCAGGCACTCAGCAATAGATGTGAGATTGTGAGCCTGTGTGCATCCTGTGATATCATTTGCTTTTGACCAGACTTGAACACTTGTGGTGCGGGTCATGTATTAGGTTGTATAAAGAATTTACCAGAGAAGAAAACACATTGTGAAGAGACAAAGCCTCTGGGCGGTTATTGGGCTCATGTTATATTTATTCTCCATTTGCACATTGCTCATAATGGAGCATTAAGGCCACTTAAATGTAGAAAAAAAACCACTAGCTTTTCTTCTTCTTCTTTGGGCAGTTTATTGGCGGGTGGCAACCAGCATCAAGGTGCATTATGGTCACCTAATGCATCTTCCTCCTCTTCTTTGTAATATTACAAGAATCAAATCATTATATCACAGGGCTAATATTTTATAGAATAAAGGCATAAGAAAGTAAGGGCGCAGTATGGCGAGAGTTTAGGCCCCTACTTATGTTAAGTTAATAAAGTTATAATATTTTGAGAATAAAGGAATACAGTTTTTAGACTTTTTTTTACATTTTGTTAAAGTAAAGACAGCATATTTTGAGAATAAGGTTGTACTATGGCGACAATGAAATTGTAATCGTTGCTAAACAATGTTAATATAATGTTAAAAGGATATAATATTGCAAAAATATAGTTGTAATATTAGACTACGCATCATTATATAAGGGAGATATCAGAAGATCAGCCTTTTGCTGACTCTCAAGAGTCAATGGGACTGGTAATTAAGATTTAGGATCCATAAGGAGTGGAAGTCTGTTGCACAACGTTCTCCTTGCTCATTATTTGTTAATTTTCTCGAAATATGTCATTTTTTTTCTCATTAAATTACATCTTTCTTCTCATAAACCCAGATTTCCCCCCCTTCAATATGGCCTCTAATACTCTACTACATATGCCATTTGAAAAAGCGATTAATTATTTTTCTGCTGCTCATTAACAATGTTAATTTTACTGTGATTTGAAAAAAGTCTTTTACTTTATTTCCTCAGGCTTTGTTGGGAGGAGACTTTCACATGGATGTCGCTGAGTTTCAACACACACTCTGGGACATCCTGACAAAAGGAGACAGTGTCAAGGTGAGATACATCATTCTTCATTTCCACCACCTGCTTCCTTCTCTGCCTTCCCCCCATTTTTCTAGCCAGCTGTATTCTTCATTCACATACTTCATTCCCTTTATATCTCCCAGAGTTTGTCCCAGTTACCCCAGAAACTGGCAAAGTAGAATTCATTGCCTCCACGTTAAATATTCACTCGGTGCAGGAACCTTGGTGACACAGAGAAGTGACTATTTGTGGATCTTACGCATGTTGGAACTTGCTTCTCCAGGAATGAGCTCAGGTGTCATTTCTCACAGATTCTTTTATACTTGTACCGATAAGAACATCTTCCGTCCCTCCACCGTTTTAGTCCTTACTTATACTCTGGTTTATGACCATAAATCTACTAACTTCAGCTTTACTGTCTATTCGGCCATTCAGTCCCCATTTTACTTTGACTTAGAGAGTGGTTAGCATGGCTGTAGGCTCTTTGTACCATTTGGCCCCTTTTAAGATGCTGGGACAGACGTAACCAATCCTGTATTCTCCTGTGTGTAATATCCTGCAGGAACAATGTAGGGACAAAAAGACCTGAGATAAGAACAAAATGCGGAACATTTGTTTTCCTTGAACCGAAATGTACAAAGCTTGTTTACTCTGACGTTGTAAATACAGCTGCAGTTGATTTTATACACTGATGTTCCTCTAGTCATCAGAATGTGGTTAGATTTATCTCATGGTTGCATCCCGCCATGACAGCCTCACCACAAATTACAGCATAATACCTTTCTTGAGCCCGAGTTAATTTAGAGCCCCTAAACTGTCGGCGTATTTCATTCAGAGCACAGATTTACAAACCCAATGTTTTTCATCAGACGGCTAAGGCCTAACAGAAAATGTCCGCGTCTCTCTCCATCTCCCGAACCGGGGACGTAGAGAGCGCGAGATAGCATCCTTTCATTTCCGCTCCTCCAGATAAAAAGATGAGAGAGGGAGAAGGACGAAAGTGAGGCCTATCGGCAGGCAGCAGTGATTGAGTCCCTTCGCTAAGCCACAGCGAGAATCTGCTCAAATAACCCACTCTGGCGATAAGACGCCAGCCATTTCCATAGACAAAAAACATTGGGGTTCAGATTAGATTTCACCGTTCGCCTGGCTTATCTCGGTGTTGCTCCATCATAGAATGTGAATTATAAGGAAAACTTGTGTCCCACCGTCTTTTTATGAAAACACCATTGAAATTCACATGGATTTGAAATGGATTGCAAATGGATACCATTATTGCATCAGAGTTAATCACCAGACCTAACAAAGCCACCTTGGTAACAGCATTGGAAGAACCTTAAGGCAAACAATATTGTTTTTACACTTTATTTTGTAACTACTAACATATTTAAACCATTTTCCCCGTTTCAGTACATTAGTGTCGCATGTTGCGTTGTTTTTCAGATTTTGAAACTGAATAGGCGGAGGCTCCGTAAGATTATGTATAACCCCTCATATTACCGGATTTTTCGATCAAATAATCTGATCAGACATGTCTCAGATCGGTAGCCCCCCTGCAATCATCGGGAGAGCTGGATTGGACCTGAAATTAGGCCAATAATCCTTCAGTGTATCAGTCATTATTCAGTGAACATTTGAATGAAATGCTTTTTGCCAATATGCTAATGAAGTGCTTCAATCTGATTTAATTCTCAGCCATAGACTCCTCTGTCAGTTGTTCTCCAGGTCAGCACTAACCTTCGATTCTAATTAGATTCAGTGTGTTTGCAGAAACTGGATGAAACAGGATCTGTGTGGGGACCTGTGAACTATATCTGAAATGCCTGCGATGTGGATTATGGTAGGGCAGGTTTTAATGTATACAGTAGGAATATTTCTTCATGATTTAGATCCCCATTAGTGTCTACAAAGAAGTGGCTGGTATTCCTGAGGTACACACAATATAAGAATTTAAAACCACACAGTTTCAAAAACACAACTAAAAGTAAAGCAACCCAAACAAAGATAGGATAATGAAATAACATGAAAGATTTTCTTGCCTCTTTTTGAAGTCTCCTAACCCTTGAGAGTACAATGATGTTCATTTTCTGAGAACCTTCTACCTCTTTAGATGACAAGTATTTGATGTCTCTGACTGAACAGAAAGGGCTGTAAAGCCACAGAGCTTTAGCCTTATACAGGGAATCATGTTGTTTATTCATGGCGTTCGCGATGGAGCTGAAATGCTCGTTTGACCATTTGTAACACACAAAACCTGTCTTGTGTTTGACCACAGGCTTGTTGTTGTTGAGTGCACTCAAAGTTTTTACACAGTGTAAAGGTCTGAACGCAGCGTGTCGTTAAATAACACTTTGCTTTAATTCGGCTGTGTTGACACTTAATTATATCCATGTGAAAAGCAAAGTTCGACTGGATTTGATGCTGTTTTTTGTTCTCGTTTTGAATAGTTTGTCAATGTATTCATTATTATATGCATTAGTATGAGCCAGACTGTGAAAAGTGTCCAGGAAGCCGTGAGTGCCTGTATGACAACAAAACATCAGCATGACACTAGGTCTCAAGGAGTCAATAGCCACTCATGTAAGCTTTTGAGTTTCCACACCTCTCGTTGTCTTTCTCTTCACGGCCTGATCAAGCATCTCTTTCATATCTGTTACGCTCCGGCCGAGGTGCAGTTCATTAAACGCCCTTCTTTAGCGTTTTTTTCTTCAAAGCTGATCAGGCAGAGCAGTGTATTTTATGATGTATCACATTAAGACTCACAGAAGCAAAAGCTATCCGTCTAATTTTGTCGTGTCAAGGCCTCGCACGGTAGCTACGGCGGCTAATGGCAGCTTTTGCATTCCACACTCTGCGCCATGGTTGCGTCCCTTACATAACACACATCCTGGCAACACAGGCCATCACAAATACAATGACTGCTAATGAATCACCACATCTCTCATTACCCTAATTAGGAGCGAATTATTCCGTCTTTTCTCTAATTCTAATATGACTTTAACCTGTCCTCCCTCGCCGTGTCAGAGGGTTGCTGGATCAATGCTGGCCTTGGTTTAAGTGAATACTATTTGGAGAGAAGGGAATTTGCGTTGTCCACCTCAGCTGCATTTAAATATATTCTGCATCAACACCTAAGATAGAAAACATGGTCTCGGTGTTCAAAATTGGTCTAGAGACCGTAGATAAGACGGATGATACATCTCCATCTTCTCCCTTTGTAAAATGAATCTTTATATTTCAAATTGCTTGGAGATAGAATTACTAAACTTGTCAACAGGAGCCTGATCAAGCCTTCGGTATTTTAGAGAGTACATCAGAACTAGTGGAGGGTTTCTGGGGTCGGGGGCTTTTGCTGTGGAGACTGACGCACCGTTCTGGGAACATTTAATGGACCCCCTGCTGGTCCCCCTGTCATGTGCAGAAGCCTAAGCAAACCTGACATCAAGAGCATTTGGGGGACTCGCCCTCCCTCCATCGCAGCGTTTCTGCTCTCCCACCTCTGTCCAATCCTTTTTTTTACGTAAAGACAACTTTGGTGAATATTTCATTGCGCTACATTGCCTCTGTTTTAATGTGCCCCCCCCCCCCCCCCGTCACACACAAACACTTGTCCTTGTTCCTACCCCACAACAGGTGCAGACGCCTAAGAAAACCAGACATGAGGAGCATTTTGGGGGGGGGGCTCACCGTCTGTCTATCGCAGCACTTTTCCCCCTCCCACCTCTCTACAATCCGTCTTAAGCAAAGACAACTTTGGTGAATATTTCATAGGGTACATTACCTCAGTTTCACTGTATCAAGCAAAGAGAGTGGTACCGGATGACAACTGACAGGACTATACGCCATCGGCCGCTAGGAGACAGCCTTTCTTTTTTTTTTTTTTTTTTTTGTGACTCTGTTGTCCTTACACTCCCACTCCTTTTTCCCTCCTGTTTTCCTTCTGTCACAGACAACAGTCCCTTTCAGCCCAGTGTCTGGGCACCGCCACCGATTTAGATGCTTCTTTTTAAATTTGAGTTTGACTACAGAACTTCTGCCGATAAACGCCGACATATGGATACAAATCTGTTTCAGCACAGACTGCAACTTTTATAGCACTGAAGGAAACGATTACACGCTTTTAAGATCATACAGAAAACTTTAACCGCAGCTTCTGTTGCCAACTTTGATATTTACATTAATGAGATAAAAAATGATTTAATTCCCAAAAGGGAAGTGTTCTCTGTGTTTTTTTTCATTCCATTAATTTTCATTAGAGTGATTTTACCTTTTTAAGCTTACCTCAGCCTTCCCTTTCATTTAGCTGCACATTAACAGAAATGTGCTGCATCAACCATTAAATAAAAACACCTTGTAATCAGTTTTGTTGTTTCTTTTAGCGCTACCCAAACGCCAGCGCCAACCTTTCACTATCATATTTCTCAAATGCAAACCTCAATGATTGCCTTTACTGTTATTGAAGGGCACACTTCATTTCCCTTTCCACCATTCAATTTCATGGAGAGATGAAAAACGCTGCATTCCGTGCTACTTACAAAGATTTGACACCACTACTGGATGCACGCTTTGCCACGCCGCTCCCTCCCTTCTCTCGGCTCCCTTATTCAATAAACAAACGTGCTTGCTCGACTTACAGTAGGTTTCCGCCTTGCTTTGCTCAGTGTGACGAGCAGCTGCATGATGTCACAGTTAACGGGGGCGGCTCTGCTGCTCTGTTGTGACAACATTCGTTTGATGTGGAAGTGGTAGTCCTCGGCTGCCATGTTCTCCCCTTCTGCTCTTTCACTTTCTTGTTCCTGCTCTGTCTGGATCGCTCGGCTGTCACACGTTGGGGGAGCCAACTGGCACGACCTGAAAGTGTGACGGCAACACGCAAGCTGCCATTTTTTCCCCCCCTCCATCCAATACGGAGAGTTGCAAGATTAAACAACTTTAATTGGCTCTCACTCTTGTCTGAACCGGCGTCCCAGGTTGCAGTGGCGGGTGGCAGTGATGAGTGAAGGATGCTTTGTGTTTGTGCATGTGTGTCCTTCATTTCCATAAAGCCCTGGGTTTTCATCAGAGCTAAGTCACATATAAATATGCCATATGTTCATGGCTTTACTGACTGTAGGTTTAACACTCAAGTGGAAAACACCTAATTGTAAATGCAGAGTATTCATCTGTATATATATTTTTAAACATGGTTTTCTCATACAGCCGAAGGTGCGACACCATCAACTCAGCTCATGCATGAAAGTTAACCGTCATACCATATAATAATAGACATGAGCGTCTCAGAGTGGAAGCTTTTGGAAGGAAGTGCCATTAAAATTAATCAAAAGATTTGCTCGTTAAAAAAACCCGCCATGACTCACGCCGTCACTCTTCTTCTCGCTGCGAGCTGGAGATACAGAAGAGGAAAGCGCCGGCAGCCATGTACGAGATCGCAAAGAGGAGAATCACTCAGGGCGTTTCTGTCCTCTGTTTGAACAGTGCCGCAGAGCGGGTTGGGGGTGGGGGGGGGGGTGTGGAGAGGGGTGGCGGGATGAGAGAAGAAGTTTCTCACAGCTGCCCAGCCTGAGGCCCGAAAATATGTGGCGCCTTTCCTCGTCCCCGCGTCACCAGCCATCCGTTCTTGTCTGTCATTATTTTACCTCTCGCAGAGCACACACACACACGTAGCACATGTGCACACCTGCACCCCCGCACGCCGTCCTTGTGCTGCCTTCATCCGAACGCTTCCAGCATCACCTTCTCAAATACGGCTATATTTAAATAGGGGAAAATGCAGACTATTACTACTACAGTTTGTTTTTTTGTAAAGGAATACACCTCTAATGAACCTACTGCAAATGATTAGTTCATTATAAAGTGTTTTAGTTCTAGAAATCACCGGTCCTTAGTTCTTATATTCCAAACATAATTTTTTTTAAAATTTTGATGGCATTTTTTGTGATTGGTGTATTTTTTTCACCTTTAAGAATTTAACGAGGTAACTTTGGTTGAGTTGGCAAATACAAACATGCTCGTGAGTCCTTCTTGGAATAGTCTCAAGTCTTTGCTTTCTGAACAACCTGTTTTACCGTTTACCTACGAGGTCTCCGTGTGCCGAATGCTGAGCTCTTCTTAAAGTCTACTCAGGGACGGCATCGACCCTCCACTCCCGTCCCAAAGTTTTAAACTCTGCAAAGGTTCCCACAAATGTCACAGTCAAGTTCAGTTCGTATTAGCAGCAGTGTCACGAGGCAGACGAGATTCTGGAGTCTCGGCAAACAGTGTGCTCCTGCCACCTTTACCATTAAACTCCTGAGCCTGTGCAGAGGCAGCGGTCACGCCGTGAACACTGAAGTCTCCACGTGAACCCTAAATGTGACTTGAGTGCAGCTGTGTGTCTGTCTGAATTGACGGAGACCTGTTGGACTTCAATACACAAGGAGATGTGGGGCTCCACAGTCTGAGCCATCTGTTGTATAGAGCTTTGTGACTCTCATCAAAACTTGGAATTAATTGAAACGTCTGACGATCACCAATCAATCTACAACAGCACCTGTTAGCCACCGGCTGACATTTTCACATCTATTTATTTGTTATTGGTCCGTCTGTTTACATTGGGCTCACGTAACTCGAGAACTGTTTACCTTTTCTGTTTCACACTTGAAACGTGTTGTTCAGTTAAATATGTGAATATGGGCTAGAAATACAATTTGATTGATTGATTGAGGCTAAGTTAACAGCCCATTCCAAACAGGCGAGTTTAGAATGCGCACTGCACTCTAAAACTCTATTTCCAATATAATTGTATGGCAGCAATATAGAAATATACAATGTAGGATATTAATTATAACAACTTTATGTTAGAGAGAAACACACTTTCACAACATTGAGACTAAACAATAAGGCGGAGAACAAGGAGCAGTTAACTTATGTAGAATGATGTGCACAAATGCCGAGAACACACATGCATTCAAACAGACTAAAAGCACGTGACACATTAAGTATTAAATCATATTCTGTAAAATATGACACGCTCATCAACCGAGCACTCTGCAGCTGTGGGAATTCAACATAGCACACATAGAAGGAGGCCGTGTCTCTCCTACTTGGCTGTCATGAATATAGGTCTGCCAACCAAAGCATCCCCCCCACCCCCCACCCCCCACTGAAAGTATTACATAAGTTAGGATTCTCTGTGGTTTGAACCTGAAGTCGGTGCACAGGCGGCTATTTAAATTGCATCAGTTCCTCTGATGTAAATGTGTATAGCCTTCAACTCCCTTGGAGCTTTTAGTCATTTATTTTGATTAGGGCTGTATTTATAAGATAAGTCTCTTAAGTTAGTCGCCTGGGAGGATGAGCTGGCGCGAATGGTGTTGGAGGAACAACATGAAGTCTGTTTGATGATTAGAAATTCAGAAATATGTGCTTGTCAATTAATTAGGCGCTTCCTGGGCTGGTGTGTCCCGCTTTTCATTTGCTAGGCCCCGGCTCTCGGTGGACAAATACCTGATGCACCCATTGTATGCCTAAGTAGTTACACACATCCCCGGCAGCTGGGGGACGGAGAATAAAGATCCTTCAAAGGCAGACACTTCTTCAAGAGCGAGCCTCTGTTTCTCTTTTTGCGCCGGCTGATTCCTGGGAGCAGTGTACAAGGCTGCTTGAAGGCTTTACTCCGCCGGTGTCTCGTTCTCCGACACAAACAAGAACTGGAGAATGATGAGGATAGGTAGACTGTGAGGACTGAGCTTCAAGTGATTCCTCCATTATTTCTCCCTCTCGCAGTGCAGCAATGCAGGAGACTTATCTTCTTGAGGCTAATGTGGCTGGATGAGCATCGACTATTATCACAAGGATACTTCAGTTATTTGTACATCCGCTGTTACGGTATTACCTAAATTTGTATGGGCCACGAAGACCAGAGTTAAACAAGAAAACAACTTTATATTTCACATATTCTACGAGACTAGTCAAGGTGTTAGAATTTACTTTTTGAGGATCAGTAAAATAATCCATATAAATGTTTGCCTGCCGGAGTTTTAACCCCTCTCCCATAGCAGCAATGTTTTACAGACAATTATGCGACAGGAGTCAATGGTACAACTATGCTTTTTGAATAAACTCGTTCGCATTAGCATCCAAACAAGTTAGCTCTCTACACATTGAGAGCTTGTGAGCTTTATTTTTCCACTTTATTTGATCGTGCAAAGAAATACCATGGTAAAGTTAACAGAACAGTATATCTATCATCATCTTCATCCTCGTCCTGCTCCTCTGTCTCAGCTGATGCAGGAGTCGGGAGCTAGCCAACGTGTGACTGAGCCATAGTGACGTCCTCCTGCAGCTAATATTAACTTAGTGTGAGAGGAGAAGTCGACCAGAAGAGCTTTTCATATATTGATAAACAGTTCTGAGCTCCCTCTCCAGACTTTGACCTTCTCTGATTGGTTGGAAGGGGCCAGACCTCTTCATATTTGGAGCTAATTTCATCTTGAAAAAGGAAAAAATAAAGTCACACACTGGAGCTTTAAGGTTTTCTTCATTTCTAAACGACATTCTCCACAGTTGTATTCAGTCCAGTCTCTCCAAATACTCCGAGTTGCGAACACTGCATGCGATGTCACACTGATCTTAAGCCGGTTTTTGTTTTCCTCTGAGGTGGTGAGTCACAACGCATTTGGCGACACCTCTTACTTGCACAGTGGAGTTTACAGTCTGGTTTCCATTGTTGGAAGAAAAGGACAGCATGTGACAAGTCATCAAATCAGACCCTTATTTCCTCTGCCCCATACGTGGCAATCTTGTCACATTTATTCCTCCTCAGTGTCATGAATGACGCGGGAAGAAAGGATGTTCCTGTGCAATGTTTTCACTGTTCTCTATAAAAAAGAAGAAGAATGCCTATAAGCATCAACAACAGGATATAGCACAAGTTTAATAACACACATTTTTCTAACCTCAGGTAGATTCCCAGCTACAGATAAATGTCAATATTATGATATTTCATATATCAATATTTTTTCACTGCAGCATAGCAATCCGCAATATTTACTCTTGGAGGGATTTAGTGATTTTTTTATTACTTCCACAAGATGAGGATCCACGGTGTGATTTGGATCTTTCTAAATGAACGTGGCGCATTTTTAAAAAGAAAAATTAAAGACCTAAAATTGTTTTGGCACTGGCGGTTTTTCCCTTGTGGCCTAAAACAGAACACTAGCATCCAGGCATGTTGTCTTTCATCATTAAACTGTCTTTCAAAGGCTCCTGGGAGCCTCCTCGAGCACAGAAAAAAAGGAGCCTTGTATTTTGCAACATCAAGCGCACAGCGTCTTCTGGGAGGTGCATATTAGAGTCATGGATTGAGCTGAAATGATCTTTTTAAAATCACTTTCTTGGTCTCACACACACACACACACAGACACACACACACAGACACACACACACACACACACACACACACACACACACACACACACACACACACACACACACAGACACACACACACACACACAAACACACACACCTCTGTTGTCGCCGTGTACATTAATGCAGGCAGTACCCAAGGTCTTATGAGTGTGTAGATCTTTGACCTTGTTTTTCTCTCCCTCTCTGCTTTCATTATGTGCTTGTAGATCAAAAACACACACAGTGCACCTGACAGTATTGCGGGTGAGGATCCTCACGTAAAAGCTGCTGACAGTGGTAAGTTATCAGACCCTGCAACCGTCATCTCTACCTACACTGATCTTATGAGTCTACCTAAACCCCCTCCTCTATTCTGCTTGGTTCTACTATGGATGTTAAGTCAAGTTACATTATTTGTAAAACGTGTGTGAAACTGCTCTAAGATTTTGAGAATAATTTCATGATATTGCTAAAATAAAGGAGTACTATTACCAAATATGATGTTATAATGGAAAAGTTATATTGCGAGAAATATAAACAAAATAATGTCGTGATATCACGAGAAAATAAAGCCATAAAGGGAAATTGTCATAATATTACAAGGACTATTACAAGAATAAAGTTGTAATTTACAAGAATACGGTCATAATTTAATGAGAAACAAGTAAGTTCTACTAAAACTTATTTTAACACAGACAACATGCTAATCTTCTGAAATGACCCCTCGCTTAATGATGACTTTGTTTTTGCAATAGTGTGACTTTATTCTCGTAATCTCAGATTTTCACGTGGCCCTAATACTCAGTAATAATTTATACTCTCAAAACAGAAGCTTAGAATGTCTCACCTAAGGATGATTGTAGGATTATAACTTATTAAATCAAATTACTTCTCCGTCATTAATACGGCTGGATTATGTGTGAATCGCTGGACAATAAGATGTAAGAATAAATTAATTCAAATTCTTCAAAAAATTGGCTTTGGGAATGATTTTTAAGGAAGGAAGCACATTCCTCACATTTATTAGACCTCAAGGATACACACATTGTGTTTTGCTGCAGGAGCACCGGTCTAAAAATAGATCTGTTTACCAGTAAAATAGAGAAATCCGGACCTTACAGGGATATTTGATATACCCGGGATTGTTTTCTAAAATGTAATTTGTATCTCAGAAATGTTCAGCTACGGGAGTTGAAAGGGAATTCTTCGTCAAATTTAGCTTTCCAAAAACATTCTATTGAATCCAGGTATCCCTGTGCACCTAGAAGCTCGGCTGTTGTGAGGAAAATAGCAAACAGATTATCCAGGCATATACAAAAGCTTTGTTTACCGTACTGCACCTCTTCCTTTGGCCGTAGCTCCACACAAACACAAACAAGTGAGAATGCACTTTAGTGTAGATGTGTGGCTGATGCAGGAGGCTGTTTGTTTGTCTCACGTTTGGTTTTTCAAGGTGATGCAGCTAGTTTATTCCCCTTTCACACCACCAGCATATTATCAGGCTCCAGCTGCTGCATAGAGACAGGCCCAGGTATTTATGGCTAGCATAAAAAAAAGTGTGTGCATTCCCTGTCACCCTACAGCTTGAGATTTACAGCACATTTGACAAACACACTAAATAATAAAAAGAAAAAAAGGAAAAAAGAGGGAGTGTTCAATTTGTATATGAGTTTAGAGCCTGTCTGTTGTGCATGCTCCCAGCGGATTCTGCTGTTGGTACGTGTGTGCGCATGTGTCTCGTTGTGTACGTTCGCCTCCCGCTGTGTGCGAACGCGCCGACCTGTCTGCCTGTGCATGTGTGCGTCTCTCTGTGTGCCTGTGTGTATTTTTGCTGTGTTCAAGTGAGCGTGTGTGTGTGTGTGTGTGTGCACCGAGCCCGCCTGCTCTGAAACACCAGCAACAGATAACAGATGGTCCCCCTGCATTAGAAGTGTTTTATTTCCCTGCGGAAGCCAGATATGTCAAAAATAAGCATGCGCAACATTAGTCATTTGGAATATTCATGCCCCTGCCGTCCGATGGTTTCCTTTTCACAGCCAAAATACCACCAGCCCAATTCTCCGAAGGAGATGAGGGGAATAAGGGGGGGAAGCAAGCAGTCATCAGCTGATCTGATGGGGAAAAGGCTGAGGCCTACATGCGGCCTTAATGGAGGAGTTTTTCTTCTTCTCCTGGTGGCTTCTTTAGCAGGCCAGGGCTGTAATTAAAACAGGACTAAAGTCTGTAGCTGTAGATGTGTTCATATTAAGAACCACATCCCCCAGCTCCATTAGAGACACTGATGTGAATATGCACACTTGTCCATATGCCTGCCTGGCTGCACACATGTACACACATACACAAAATAGTCATTTGCACCCACGTTGAATAGCCTCATCCATGGGATCAAACAGCGTTTGCATTCCTACACAGACTCATTTTGTTGGTACTCTCTTCTCATTTCCTTTCCTTTGCTTTCCTCTCCTTTCCTCTCCTCCCCCACTTATTTACCCATTTCTGCTCTCCACCTCCATCTCTTTAGCTATCTTCTTGATTCTCTGTAGCTTCAGTCTCTTTAATCTCCACCTCCTCTCCTCCCAGGCTCTCTACCCCACCCCCCCTTTCTCGCTGAGCGTGGCTGCCATCCTTGTCCTTGGTGGCGGACATACGCATGCATCATTATCAGGCCTGATTAACCATCCACGTAGTTGGCAGTCCGGGCCCCACCAGGGGCCAATGGCATGTTTTTTTTTATTTTTCTACCGCTGAAAATATGAATTTTGAGCAGCACTTTCTCTCTCGCCGTGGTCCCTCATGATCAGGGTTAATTCGTGGCAGCGTGTGTGAATGTTGTAGAAAAAGAAAGAGCGGAGGCAGAGAAGGATGGAGGAAAAGCTACCAAACAGTAGTCTACTGCTTATCGCAGAAATGCAATATAATTTATTCAGGAATATGCAAATACAACAATCACTCTGCCTTGTTTACCGAAGGGACCTGCTGATTCAGAGTCTGAAAGAGAGCGGGTGAGAGAGAGAGAGAGAGAGAAAGAGAGACATCCCCAACCATAGACACCAACATACAGTGTATGCACAAAGGCACCAGCAACCAAATCAGGAAATGAAGGGCGTCGGGCAATTTCTTGGTTGTTTCACAGCTTCACAAACCGTTAAATTTATTCTGGTGAGGAGATTTACACAAAGTGGGGCTGCTTATGCAGTACATGCCATATATGTACTTACTGTACAATACCTGCAAATCATTACATTGAGTGTTAGGATAAAATCCGTAGAGTTGTTATACTTCGACTCGTCTAATAGTTGACAGAAGCTACTTTTCAGACCGGAATTTTAGATTAGAGTCTCTAAGAATGTTAGTTTCTCCAAACATTTCACGGGAAATTAAACATCCAGAAAACGTCAGCTTGAGTTAATGTGAGAATACAAAGGGACATGTCTGGAAAATTCATAGGGAGCGATTGGGGGGGATTAATGGTGTTGCCAACACGTGAAGCATAACAAAAAACAATGCAAATATCATGTGATGAACAATCTGTGTCAAACGTGTATCTAGTCCCCAATTTTCTGGATATTATACAGCTCTAAGGTTTAAAACACACAAATACATTTCTATAGTAATATGATATTGATAAATCTTACTTTTATCCACTTATAGTTTAATATATGTTTGATGTCTTGATTTCATTGTTTTTCAAGGGAGACAAATTACCTGAACCTGTGGATACTTGTATAACAAAGCACTGGAGGGCATGAAATATTAATCCAATGTGTTGCAAGCTGATAAGAGTTTTTACTATGTAATACAGGACGCAAAGATATGTGCTGATAGTGTAACTGACATGTATGAATCAGTTGTTTTGATGTGGTTTTCTGCTCCAGTAGATAATCTCCGGAAAAAGAAAAGAGAGTAAATATTTTCCGTGACCACACGAGGCCTGAGATCCTGCACGCTCTAGTAAAAAAGCCTAGGTGGTTAAAAAATGTAAAAGGATGGTTATTAACTGTGAATGTTCTTCACTATACTGCATGCAACCATTCAGTGTTGTGAATTATTTGCTCAGGCCTGAAGTTGAGATGAGAAGCTGTGTTGTATCTGTAGAGCTGCCCTTTTCCCTCTGCTGGTTACTAAAAGATGCACACTCTTGCATGTCACGTTCAATTTTTGCTTCTTGTTGTCTTTGGGTTGCAGACGTGGGTATGAGTTGCGAGCCCCATAAGACCTGTAGTGTTGATTTCTCTGTACCGCATAGCTTGTGCGTTTCCAGGTGAGTCCCGGCAAATAGCGCGAAAGAGGTGGTGCTGACCGATATATATTACTGTACGTATTGTTGACACGCCGATATGAGCATGTGCAGTAAACGCAGAGCAAATCACAGATTAAAATACAACTTGTATCTTAAATCGTGTTTGTATCTTTGAATTTGTAGTTTTTTTGTAAACGTGAAGCTAAAGGTTTAAACAGTAGCGGCCTGAGGAGGTCAGGTGTTCTTCACTTTCAAATAGTGTTTATTTATATTATTTAATATTATTATTTTATTCCATTGTGATATTTTTGAGTTTTTACACTGTTGTGACTTTGCGTCTGTAAAGATTATTGTTGATGCTCTGGAAACATTTTGTTTTTGAATCCACTTATAAATGGGATTCTTTAAAAAAAAAAAAAGAATCAAATGGTGTTATGTGTGTTGTGGAGGCAGAATGGTCTGTATGCATTCAGACCGTTCGGCCAATCAGATGAAGCACCAGCAAGCTGTCAGCTATCTTCAGGATAAGTGGTCTTTATTTGAAGATGACTTTGAGGTCAGCTACTCTGTGGCTGAGGAAGAGAACAATATTCCATGCAGGCTCTATTTTTTATTTATCGCATGTCCTAACGTCTTTACAATATGGAACAATGTTATTGCACATTGCAGATTTTCTCCCAACAGTAGCATTTTTATTCCGAGCCCAGAAAAATTGCTCGGAAAGCGGATGACAAGACACCAATATCTTAATCGGCAAAATGTTTTTCATGTTATTTTAACTGAAGAACACATTAAAGGGGCTTATTTTGTACCACATCACACTGGGTCTTTGTAACCATGTGCGTATTAGTAGCAAATTGCCTGAAATTGGCTTTCTGGTTATATCTGGTGCTTTTCTAACCAGGTACCATTTGCAGTGGTTGTGGTCCTGAACCAGCTTTCAAGAATAAAAGGTCACAGTGACACCAATAGCTGTAGAAAGAGAGCCGCACAAATGGGGGAAAACATTCTTTAGTTAAGTCCAACTTCTCTTAAAGCTGTCGAGAAGGAAGTGCTGTTAAGATTTTATAATATTTTACATATCTACGATTAATGTTTTATCATATCCCCAAAGTATGCTTATTTAGACTCATTTCAAAAATGTAAATTTTAGATGTGTACTTATCTTATAACGAACATCAGAAAAAGGTTTAAATATTCTAAATGTTGTATTCAATTCGTCATGGCTGAAGCTTTATTGCTTCAGCCATATTAAAACACTGGTCCGCTAATGATTGCACATCAGTCTGTGGTTTTAGCTGGATTTCCACGGAGTTTTGAGAAAGAAACTAGTTGGGAGAAATGTAATCGGACAGGCTGCCCAATTTAATTCTGTATATGCGAATCACTGTAACATAATTCCCTGTGTGGAATGGTAAGCAGACAGGAATCATTATTGCTTGTAAAATGAATCATATTTACTGATTTTAGCCCCATGGCTTTTCAAGAAATCTTTGGAGTTCTTGCCCTCGTTTGTCATTTGAAAAATACCCCTTTTTTTTTTTCTTCTTCTTCTTATCCTGCCTGATACATGGCTGAACGATTCCCCCATTTCCTGAGAATGTATGTCATATCAACAATGTGATGCTGATCTGCTGGAGTCGCACACCCTCTATTAATGCTATTTTTGCCACACGCGTTGCCTGAGAGGTCAGCGGCGCAGCAGGGCTCTTACTGGGTCAAACTGCTCGGAGGCAGGAGTTAATTTCCAACTCAGCAGAGATAAATAACTTTGCTTTGACCTCTGGTTCTCACTCACACAACAAAGACACGGTGCATTTTCTAGGAGACAGCCACAGTAAATATCTTTGATTTAAAACTGGTTGTTTATTTGTGGCACTGAGATGGATGGATGCATGTAGATACATTAATCCTGGGTTAATGTTAGTAATCATCTGCGCTAATTACAGTGTGTTTCTGTATATGGTTCTATTTGTAAACACTATAATTTCATTTCGTAATAAAGCACTTCTATTTTTGCATATCATTTCTGTATTTAGTTCTGTTGTGGATTTGTATCTGCACGTGTTGCATTTTTCTTAATTTTCTAGATTTTTCTCTCGTGTTTTTCTTAAGCTGCGGTGAAGTTAGATCTCAGATCAGTTTTATAACTTACTTAAATTTGTGCAAAAAAAGACCTCAATGACAAACCTGTGTACACCCAATTTGCTCCATTCTCTTAAGATTGTTTATTCAAGAGCTCCTCCCTCCCTGCTTCGCTCAGCTCCTGCTGTGCAAGATGTCACTTTTTAATAAGCCTGTTATATTTTTACATTGATTATTCAATCGAGATGAGTTTCCGTGGCCTTTGTATGAGTATATATGACATTTTATCATCATTTGGTATTCACAAGTGTTTTCTCTCACCGCAGCTGTCGTCATTTCCACCGATACATGTTTAGATGCCTTGTCGAATGTTAAATGTTTAAATATTAATTGACACCAGGATTATTTATTTCCCATATTTCTTCCCTTCTCTGCTTGTGTATGCTCCCTGTCTGACCTTCCATTACAGTAAACACAGAGGAGACAAGGTAGCTTCATTATATTTTGTCAAGATTCCCCGGAAACCAACCAATTCTCATAGTGTGAAATCACATTGTCCCAGTTTTGTGTCAGTTCCTTCAGTTTTAATAATGTGATTGAAGACAATCTGTGTTAATAACGTGTATGATACACAAACATATACATTATAAATGTAAGTTCTACAGCAGCAGATGTGGACACAAGGCAACTCTAAACATTAATGATACAGCACCTGCCTCCAGGCTCTTATAATTTGCTCTAGTGGTGCACATTCCTAAATAAATAGGACTACTATGACACACTACAGCTTTATTGAGACATAAAGTTACAAATGCTTGAAAAAATTGGGATTGCATGTTTTCCGGAGTTAGCTTTTTACATATAGAGAACGTAGCAGGAGATTGTGCAGGTCAGACATGTTCAAAACAACAGCTTGTCTGAAAGCAGCTTTAGGAAACCAGAGGCTTTAGGGGCCACTTGAAGTTCTGGGTGCAGGGACACTGAGTATGGGAACAATGGGAAGAACTCTGGCAGGCACAGTTACCATACTTTTTCTGGTTAGTAATCCAGCCATTGCATGTAAGATTGTAATCTTACAATATTGTTCCATCTTCGCCATCTTCAGTGGAACCCCCCCCCCCCCCCGTTGAAACACAGCCCTGGTGGAGTGTTTTGCACTGTGGGCTCCCAGGATGTGCCCGCCTATATTTAACACAAAGGGTGTAAGTGACCATTATGCTCTCAATTATCACCGAGTATTCTCCACCAGTGCCCACCACGCTGCTTTAGCACTTATTAGGGGGACATACTCGAGGCTCACCCACACAGTTCCCCTTTAGTCCACTTCTGGCAGGTAATGAGCTTGATGGAGGAGACAGCAACACCCAAGCACACACACATTTCCTGTCTGAGATTATTTCTCTGTCGATTTATATTGATATGTGGCTCCAAAATGGAAGTAATGGTCAAAAAGTCTAATTTAATAGATAATTGTAAATAATTGTGGGTGCATCTGAGGGTGACGCGACCTGTATCACAGTCTGCCTTCTTTCTCTTAGATCTGTTGAGCTCTGTTATCGTAAGTATTACAGCTTGAAAGCTGACAGACATCAAAGTGTCTATAATCGCTCAAATTCATTGCATGGTGCACCTTGTCAGATGGATGCTCCATGCTCCATGTTGTGTTCCGATTGGTAGTGTTTGTTCCTACGCTCTCAAACTGAACGCACTCCCTCGTTGGTTTTCAAATCTCTTAATTGAATTTGCTCGACATGTTCCAATCAAATCTAAGAGCTACTGCTTTGGTTGATGACCAAAGATTTCATCATGTTTTTCCGGTAATCGCAGCGTGAAGGACCTTTTGCACATGTGTACGACCTGACTTCTGGGAAAAGCAGAAACGCATTAAGATTGTAATATTATCTGAAATAGAAGAACAACGGTGCCATCTTGCTGAAACTTTAATCATAAATTTGTAACTAAGATTTTGAAGTGACACTTTTAGAGGAATGTATTTTCTAAGGGTTTCTTAGCGGTAATTTTGTATTTGACTGAAGGAGTTTACAAATTTATTTCCCGAAGTAACCATACCACTTTAATGCAGTCAATTAAAACACCTCTAACTATAGCCTTAAGGTTATTTGAGTTGAATTCACAGCTATCATCTATTCACAAGTCTTTTCTTGTCACCTCCTTTCTCAGCGCGGTCATGCTGTTAACAGGTTCACTCATGATAAATTTATTAATTACTGAATTAATATACAAATGATTTCCTTGTTTAATGAATCAGTTGTTGGTAAAATAAAATGCAAGAAACAACTCTCCATCAGATTGCTTCTTTTGTCTGACCTGTTTATTTCCCCCTGGAAACTGGAACCAGAGGGAAATTTGGCATAATTCTTCTGTCAATCAATTTATAATCCCAATGCTAGTGCTGTTGCTGCTACTGCACATCCATTCATTGGGATAACAGTGTAACTGATAGAACTAGTTCATTTTTTGCATGAAAATATACCAGAACTGATGATTTAAACAGGCTTCTTTACAGACCTTGATGAAATTTAAAGCCTCTGCTTGATAAAGCTTCTGTCTGCTCCGTGCATGAGCTTCCCTCTCTTGGCTTCCTTATAATATCTGCCACCGTGATATTCGGCTCCATCATCCGAGGCAGGCGAGTTCTGTTACCATCCATCCTGGCAGCAGACGACTGAAAGGTAGTTCCAGGAAACCTTTGGATGAAATTCTGCTTAGGTCCTGCGTTGCTTAGAAAAACTGGGCTACTGGCAGATCCGTTAATCATTAAATGTGCCCGTCACATTTTATTGGAAGAATCTCCTTGTAAAGATGCGTTAAAAACAGAGGTTCGCACCCATATTTGATTAGTGTTAACTGCAGAGTAAAGAGTAGGATGCTTTTTTAAAGGCCTGGCTGTGGATACATTGAGGGGACGCTCTCTATTTTGTCTTTGCCCAACCTTTGTTTGCCAAGATTGCGTCTTCGGTTGTTTAAGTTGTATTTTATATTCTGCAAGAGCTGCAGTCTCCTCGTCTCCGGGGATGTGATGGTCGCTCATACACAGAAAGACTTTCACAAGGAAGCGTGAGAGCAGCAGAAATACTCAGCCATGGGATTTACCTGTCAACTGCACTTAAGCATGTGGGATAACATACACTAGACGCTGTGATGGTAAAATAAAGGCTGGCATGCTCTTCCCGTGATCTTCGGTCACTGACGGCTTCATGTATGTCAGTGCCTCAGAGCTAAGCAGAAAATAAACTTGCATTAAACCACGGTTCGCTGGATGTCTGGCCCCAGAGTGTCTTTGGCTTTGGCTTATACCTCAGACAAATATTTGACATGTAGGCCAACGTTTTTATGAAATGCTCCTCTGTTATTTGATTCGCTTCTTTGCTTCATTTGCTTTACAGAATGGTAGGAGAGCAGATTCAATTACTATGTGTCGCTCCAAGTGCACGGCCATAATTGACATTGTCTTCACATTTCAATGAGAGTCTCATTTATTTCAGGACAATTGAAAACTCGCCCAAAATTTAATACAAAGATATTTGCTCAAATTAAAGCAAATGAGACCTTCACTGACAACCTGAGCAAGGCCCTGTAAAGTCTCCCCCAAGTGTTGAAAGATAAGTGAAAAATGAGCAATGCCATCCAAGCCAACAGGAAGCACATCGCAGCTCTACATTACCATTTGAAAACGGCTGGTCCTTGCTCAGTTTCACACTGCTGTGTCTGAAAGTACAGAGCCGTGTTTGGGGATTTAACTGCGCGCCAGAACTCAGCTCAATTCCCAAAGCATCCGCCAACCACCCAACTGCACGGCACTTTTGGAAAAATAGACTCGCAGGTAACTGATTTCTCCACTGACAATGCAACAGAAGAAAAGCTTGCTATATCATTCCAACCATCTGGAAGTCTGGCTCAGACTTGAGGCTGATGTGTAACTTTTAATTGGGGAGACAGTGGTGGGAGGCAGAAGAGTAGGAAGGAATGATCCCAGTGGATAGACAGGCAGTGCCTGCTGCCAGATGGACAACCTGAGTTTGCTGGAGTGCACACCACTTCATTCTCAGGCCAATGTGATGTGTGTGTTCTATTTAACAGCCGCGGTTTGGCTCAAGACGTCTGAAGTACTGCAAAAATGGTGCAGTTTTCACAACACAGAATTAGACCGGGGCACTGCTGAGACTTTCGATCGGACAGTTCAGGAAAAGACATTTCTATTTCTGGACAATTGTGTCAGTCATGCAACTCGTCATGACGTGGATCCCAGTATTGACACTAAAATGACAGCTGATTGTAATCATTATTGGCACTGGTTGATTTGGAAACCCATCTTAAAAATGTCTGAAGTATTAAATCTACAGTGGCTGACACGTATCACCCAAGTTCATTTAAGGAAAACGCAAAAGCCAAACTACAGATCCACAACAGAAGCAAGTTTATTTCCGCTCACAGACAGACTGATCAATCAATGTAGACAAATCAAAGCAATATTATTTCATCGTCAACAAATGTTGTCACTCACTTCCGTTGTGGTTGTGTTTTTGTTGTGGCGTTTACAGTTATGTTGTGGATTTTGCATTGATGATTGCAATAGCCTTCATTATATGATATCATTTTAATTACATTAATTATATAGTTATTCCTGTGATTTAGAGATATTACATTTAACTGAAGTCCAATTTCACCCTGTTATATGAGCAAGCCAACTGTATATCAATATGCACTTAGGGGCTGCTGCACTAATTAATCACAGTGAGTTTCCACGGACCGGTACCGTCTTTCCTGTGCAGAGACCAATACCTGTTTCCTGGAAGCAGATGGAAACATGAGCCATAGCCGGAGGCGCTGCTACCAAGTACAGGATAAATTGATGTTTGTTGAGCAATTGCCTCAAAGATACTATAACATATAATATTGAATCTCAAATTGTGGCCCATATATTCATGCTCAGTTGCAGGTCAAACAAACAACCTGCATTGTTTAAACAAGTAGGCTTTAGATATTTCGACAGACATATTTCTAAGATATCTCCAAACAAGCAGTCTCCCTCCGCCTCCTGTGTTTATGTTCAGCTTGGCTTAACATGTCACGGCTTCAGTGCCACAGACATGATATTGATCATATAATCTCACTCTCAGAAACAAAGTATATGAGCAGATTTGCTGAAACGCTGAACTTTGGTTTGGCTTTGTTATCGTACAGATATTTTTTTTATAACCATACATTAGTTTCCAATCCTGCAGTTCTCCTAATACTATGTAATACCATGTTGGGCCTGTTTCCTGTTTGCAGTTTCCATTGTGATGCATTGTAAGAGCTTACATGGGATATTTTTGTGCACTGGCTGCATCAGCATTTGTCATTGTAAGACAATCTGGAAAACTAGAAAAAGATGCCCGTGGCTACATTAGCTCTATGCAGAGATGTTTGTATGAGCATGTTGTGAACCAGGTCTGCAGTGTGTAGCGGCGGCTGATCTGCAATTTATGTTTGTGAGACAAACAGGGAGAGGAAGAGAATTGGGGACAGGTTTACCGTTGGTCTGTGGAGACATTCCGTCGTAGATTTCTCCCACGAAGCTCCTCATTGTGAAACTGAATATAAACAAGCAGTTGTGTTCCTTTCTTTGGTTTTATTCACTTGCAATGTAAAAAAATAAAATAAAAAAGAAGTGCAATGCGTGAGCTCCCACAAAACTTGAAATGTTGAAATGACAAATTCTGTGTGGGGCCACTGCCGAGTTGTATTGTATCAACTTCCCCAGCAGTTTCTTCCCCTGGTATTTCAACAACAATGTGTTTATAGCAGAGCAGAATTAGATCTTCGCAGACCTTGTGCAGTTTCCGTGCAGGCCAATCTGATACGAGGACATCAAGGGATCCCTTCAGGGCTTTGTCACAAAGGGTCACTTGTTGTTTCAACCCAGCTGACTTGTCACTGTAGCTTATTTCACCTTTCACTCTACTCTTCGTTGTGTGATGTGATGTGGTGATAGTATTGTGAAAACTTCTAATTTAACCAATCTCGATATCTGTTATAGTGACCTTGTTGTTGTTGTTCAGCTTTTAGGCTACGGGGTGAGCAGCATTTATGACCAACACCATAGCCAGGCACCAGGGGGCGATCCGTGTGTTTTTGCTTCACTTTCGGGGGTCTGTCATATCGTCCATCTTAATATACAGTTGTTGTTTGGGAACAATACACAACCTGGCTGATAGGAATATTTATCCACCTCGCTCCATGCTCGTGTACAGACAAGAATACTCATGCACAGCCACATACCTCACTTTATGTCTAGACGTATATTATTCCATGAATGAAAATAGCTAAGACAAAAAATGTGTCGCTCTAACTCACTATTTGTGCTAATTTATAGTTTTTCACACATAGCTCACATTATAACCAATACATTTAAACATTTTATCTTATTTGTATGCTAACTTGAACAGATTCATGAAAGCTAGAGCTCCAAAGTTCAAAGAAAATGTAAAGGTTGTGTATTTGAAACAATCGTAATGTAGATTGTGGTTAAGGCAGAATTAAGTCCCAAGTTGAAATCGGACATGATTAAACTGATGGTTCCCTCAGGTGCACCCGCCACCTTACACACCTCCCTCTCTCCTTCTCTCTCTCTCTCTCTCTCTCTCTCTCTCTCTCTCTCTCTCCCTCTCTCCATTCAACAGCCTCTGTGTATGTTTTTCTTCATTTCACACCCCTGTCACTCTGCATATTCATTTTTCACTACTATTGCCTCTCCGCCAGCCCCCCTCCCCCCCTCCCCCCTCCCCCCTCCACCTTATCCGCCCAACCTCAAACCCCTTGACGTGGGAATTCAATTTGTCCTGTATGTTTCATTTCTGCTCAGATTTAGATTTATTTCATGTTGGCTGCTTTTAATTAACTCTCTGGAAATGCGACGAGAGGAGGGTTGGGGGAGAGAGAGTGCGAGAGACAGCGAGATAGATAAAAACTCCTCACATCCGCCAATGAGTTACACCGGCAATCATTTACCACTTAGACAGTAGTGCCGAAGCCCCCTGTTCGTCGCCCTGGCAACCGGCGCCTTGGTGATTGATTCCTTGCCAGTGTGGCATCGCTGCGGGGAATAGAGCGCGTGAGCTTAGCGTGCTCACTACATGTTTCTAATTAAAATGGGATTACAGAGTCATCGCCGTTGTATGTTCAAACAAATGCAAGGCTGTGAAGGAAATCAATTTTGGTAAATGTCAGGGCTGTTAAATACAACTATGGATAAACAAATGTAAGCGAGCCCAATGTACCGATATGCACACACACACACACACACTATACTACAGAGATGTGCCCCGGTGCAATTTGCATGTCGAGGTTGTAGCGATTGACAGCGGCGGTGCATCCCAGCGTCCAGGAGTCGAGTTTTGATTGACAGCGCATGAATCGCGTTATGCAGCACAAATCACCAGACACATCAATTAGTCTGTTTGCTGCTGTGTGCTAATCAAAAAATAGCCTTCAAATTGGAGCTTAATGTACATGTTAAATGAACAATGGTTTCTTAATGTAATTGAATTAGGCAAGTCAATCAAATCTGTAGAGGGGCTAAATATTCTCCCATGAAGAGAGCTGAAACTTGGTTACCTAACATTTTTACACTGGCTGCCTGCACTTATGGGGAAACTGTAGCACACTGATATCTGATATGATATTTCAAAACATGTTCGTACATACATATGAATGAGAAACTCATGCAGGAGGCTGTAGATATAGGGGAGGTGGGGGAATAACAAATAATTGAACACAATGTAATAGCATTTTACAAATGGTGCTGCTGAACTGATGTTTAATTATATATAATAACGCTAGTATTTCTATTCGTCCGGTGCTCCGCCTGTTTTTGCTGCATTTTTCTGTTGTTATTCAAGGCCAAAAAAAACACTTATTTTTTCTTAAAAAACATAAAAAAAATTGTACTCGAGGGTCATATAATTCATCGTATTTATCGGGCTCTCGAAGCCAACGACGAGTTTAAAAGAGCAAGAGATAGAGATAGTGCGCGTGAATGAGCAGAACCAGGAGGAGGTGAGCCTGGCGTAGAGAGGCAAAAAGAAAAACGAGGCCTTAAACTCGGTTTTCAGATTTCAATCACTACAATGCAGTTAGCGAGGTGTAACATAGTGCCCTGGGCCTGTTCCCAAGCGGAGCTGTTTGGCACTGGCTGTGTGGGATGTGTCATTACAGCAACGGTAATAATAGACCTGGGAATTTATAATGTGACGCTTTTTTACGTGCCTACCAAACAGTGCCTGAAAGCCTGCTAGTGTTGGCAGGACCAAAAAAAAAGGAAAATCGCGTTTAGTTGTAAACAACAGAAAGCCTATTATTGGCCGATATGTCATGCAGCTGAAACATATATTAAACCTCTCGTGAAGGACCTCTGGAATAGAACACACTTCAATTTCACCCGTATAGAAATGGGAAACTACCTGCGGACTGGGGGCGCATCACGAGTCCCACGTACCCTTACTATATCACTGCACGGAGCCGGGCAGGAAATCTTTTACAGGGCTCTCCGTGAGTAACAAACTACCCCGTGAAATGAAAGTGCAGCAGCAGCGTTATGAAACTGAGTGCTCAGATTAGACATAAATCACATTCCTTCATGTTGTGCCCTTTCAATCTTTCCCCAGATTAGCTGCCTGGTCAGCAAGCATGCTAACACGCTTTATTTTATTTTTCTGTGTGTGGAGGGAGAAATATGAGAACATGAAGCGATGTGACGTTTTTCATTGGTCCTATAAATTGTGTAAATTGGAAACATGTTTATTGTGTGGATATTATTCAGCGCGTCATCTGCTTGATTTACTGGAGTTCATGCATACACATGGCTGCATAAACCAACAACTTTCGTTTGAATGATAATCAGTAGGGATAAGGTAGGATTTAACTCTTCAGCTTCAAAGTTCCAGTGTGTAAGATTAAGTGTTGGTGAAAGGGTTCTATTGGGAGAAATTGAATAGAAAATGATATTAGTGATGTTTTTTCTAGTGTGTTTTATCTAAACTGTAAGAATTGTTGTTTTTCTATATCGTAGAAAGGGTTCTTTATATTTAAATACTTTACTGGACCATCTACTACACCTACACCAAACACCTTTTGAGTTTTTATGACAACTAAAGACTACCACAGGTTCTCTTTACTGTTCGGAAGGGGAGGGTGAGGTGAGGGGTAGTCAGATGGAACATGAACCTCACCACTAGATGTCACTAAATCCTACAATCTGAACCTTTAAAGCTTAAGTTATTTTTGATTAGTGTGGTTTAAGAGACTAAGAGGCTAAAATATAAGAGGATTTATATAATTAACCTATATAATAAGAGGCTCGACAACTTATCCAGTGACATATCTCAACATTACATTAGAAAGTTTATAAAAAAATTCTAGCTGCACTCCGATTAAGTCAGTTTTTCCCCCAGGAAGAATTGTTAAGACTTTTTCGTACTCTGTTCATCAGCTTTGTGTACTAATAATTGTTATAATCCCTTAATACAAACTGAGATAGTGAATTAGCATGTTAGCTTTTAAGCTAAAACCACTACTGTGAATAGGTACCACTTTTGTTATGCTGGGAATCGGTTTTATTTTACTGCTTTGTGAGATTCCATCACACTGTTTTAGTCTCGTTGTTGTGATCAAACCAACCACTTTTACTCCAAACAGGTTTAAAGACTGTTTCCACGTTCTTTGTGGCCTGGTCTGCTCTCTACACAACTCTTTGACAGGATCCCTGTAATGGGAGGCTGAATTCTCCGAGTGGCTTAACTGGCTGAAGGAGGCATGACAGAGTACTGTTTTTTTTATTTATCCCTTTTGGGGGGTGTGTTAAAAATCACACATACGTGAGCACGAACGGCGTTGGGTTCGCGCTCCGCTTGAGCGGGGAAGAAAACCATCTGGGATTGTGTTTGTGTTAAGCAAAGTGCAACGGGTTTCCTCTCTCTCATTCACACAGGCGCCTGGCATCATGTAGGGACTAATGTGGGATCTAAATCTGGACCTTGTTAATTAATAGAAAATGGCAGGTCAGACTGTTTGGCATGTGACTCTCACAAACCCCAGTGCAGGCGATGGTGCTAATAGATAATTGCCAGCCTAATAGGAGGTGACATGTTGTATGATGATGCACTCGTGACTCTGTCTTCAAATGGAGCATTTTATTGCAAATACAACCTCTGAGCCTTTTATGTTTTTCTCTGAAGCCCTGATTAATAATAATATATTTTATGTTTTGTTTCAACCCCTGTATGTTTGTTGGCAAGATTCCTCAATTTATCAGAAAACTGATTTCCACAAAACTTGGTGAAGGGATGCGGTTTGGGTCAGGGAAGAACCCTTTTCAAGTGTTGTAGATCCAGATCATAGGGCAGATTGAGGACATTTGTTTTTCACTGTCTTTAATGTTTCTCAACATTTTCACTATTCTCCTTGAGAATTATTCATGGATCTCGACGAAAAGAAGGACTGCTATCTATGGGTATTTGAAATTTGGTGCAGCTTGGGCCTGGGCGGACATTGGCACACTCTTCTCTCTGCCATTCTAGTTCATACATATTTCTTAACAATCGGCGGAAATATTTATTCAGAGATGCAATTTTATAAATATTTGTCTTAATACAAACACCGATTTTTTAGATTACTTAAAAAAAACTCGACCTGTTACTACAGCAGCAACATTATGTCTTCATTAACACTGGACAGTTCTTGAACTTTTGTTAATGGATTGCAACAATTTGCGTGCAGCACTCTCTTGTCTCTCACTCTCTCTCACACACAGACCTCTCACGGAAACACACACAAACACACACACCCTCATCATAACCGTTCACTGTGGACTCACACCCCCGCCCGTCGCCTCCCACTCATCCTGCTGATTGGAGTTGTCAGGAGTCAGAGGGTCACAGTGAAGGATGTCAATAGGCCTCATTCACAGAGAAGCGCACACTCACTCACACACACACACACACACACACACACACACACACACACACACACACACACACACACACACACACACACACACACACACAGTACAGCAGTGAAGAAGCAGA